>NC_091316.1:25315880-25340880 GCF_038502225.1 Cherax quadricarinatus
ATAACAACAACGAGGAGGGGAACGACTGGGTTAGGACATGGAAGTGGAAAAGCCTGTGGGTGGACAGGAAAAGTGAGGCAAGGTTAAGTGGCCTGGCCACTTTGGGTGGGTTTTAAGAGAGAAGTTTTTGTCATATAGGTTTGAGTGCTTCAGGTCGGGTTTTTTCTCTTTGTTGTAAAAGTTTTTACCAAATGCAAATCGATCGATCAAGGAATGATCACTATGGAGTGAATATTATTGTTATGTTATTAAGGGTGAGGCATTAAGCCTTTAAGGGTTATATAGCATTTGGGGATGGGTGGCAATCAAATTTGATCCAAGGACTTGGAGGACTGCCCCAGTTTTTTTTGAGCTAAAGCCCTTCACCGACATCAAGGCACATCTCTGGCAGTGTGTTCAAGTGAGCCCTTACGTATGGGCACAACTTAACTTTAAACGTTGATGGTTGTCCATCTTCGGGTAAAATAGCAATTTTTCATGCCACCTACGAAGTTGTTCCTGGTGGGAGACCTTGGGAGTAATGGCCTTGTACATAGCAGGAAGGTCATTGACATATCGGCGTTGAAATGTCAGGTAAAACCGGGTCGAGATAATGGCTGGGAAGAGTTGCTTCATACATTTCCCTACCTCGTCCAGTGTATGGGAAGTCTATCCAAGAGAGTGGTACATCCTTGTGTCGTTAAGTGCATGATGCGCTGTAACTCTCCTACTTTCTTAACTACACTGCATACAAAATTTACCACGAAGTTTCAGTCACTCCCCTCCGTCCCCCCCCACCCCCCACCCCCGCGAAATTAACTTCGTCTCTCAAGGAACAACCTCGTTCTTTCTAAAACACAGAATCTGTGTTCTCTCAGTAGCCGTAGTAATATGCCATCGTTAGCCTCAGACAAATAAATATCAGAGTGTTCTCTGTATAATCATGAAATTCCGGGATGAGGGTAAAAGGAGGTCGTTAAAGTGGTCATTCCAGAGAAAAGACTAAGTACATTCCCTTATAGAATGCTGTTTATAGATTAGCCGTGCAAGGTAGGTATAAGTGTGATATAAAGCCAGAGATGTCTAGTGGTTTTACCTTTTTACAGGACACGAAACCATACTTGGTGAAAGTTATGAGCAATGTCCAGTACCACAACTGAGCTTGGCTTCATCGAGGAACTGTGCCATATAGTTAAGTTTATCGGAAGGTAAACTGCAGAGCTAGTGTTGCTAAAACCATTTTTCACATCTGGTAGCAAGTTATAATTTAGATGGGTAATATGCTGTGAAATACAGAATTTACCTCTTAATTGACAAATTTGATAAAAGTGAGTGAGACAATGCTCGCTGCTCTGCACATTCATACAGTAACCTTAGCTTATAACCTTTCCCATATACAGGAATTTAAAGAGGAAATGGCTCACTTACCCCCCCCCCTCCCTCTTCCTCTCTTCCTGTCGTGCTGTCATCTCTTTCGCAGTTCTTACAGCTTTCATGGAGGTTGGCTATACGAATCTAAAACCTGCAGTTTGGGGAGCCTTTTCTCTATTGCTAGAAGCTACTGTTCCCGTCTCTCGCTCTGAAGGTCGAATTGTATTCTCGGATGAAAATCCTAGTCTGTCCTTAACCATGGACCACAACGTGACTTACGAAATCGTAATAACATGAATGCAAACAAACCACGGAACGATGAACTTTGTTAGAGCCAACTGACCAATTGGCATACACACTGGCCTAAAGTTAAGACTCACTTGCCATGGGTTTACACCCCACCCATTGCGTGTTTTTTTTTTCTGACGCTCATTTTCTCTGAAGATGTTATTATGTGTGTATATCTGTTTCCCACAGAAGGAGTGGCATATTGTTGGGCCTCTTGCCCTTGGTGACGGGTTTGTCTTTAAAGCCAATTATAGGCAGAAGAATGTGTTTTGTACCTTCTCCAAGTCATGTGATTAGCAAATGCTTACCTCATAGCAGATATAGCTAAGACAGCGCTACTTTGAAGGCTAGGTCACATAATGCTGTTGGAGGTTCAGGAAGTGAATGGTGAATGTATTTCCTTGCTTCACACAAACAACTCACACATAGGAGAGAGAAGCCCAGGGCTTTTCTCTCATATGTGCGGGTTATTTGTATGTTGTTCCAGCCACAGTGTTGTGCCTTTTTGTTCTATAGTTCCTTGCTTGCTATCATCGTTCCTGGAACCAGGCACCACATTCGGTGGCGGCGAGCATTAAGGTAAATGTGCTAGCGCGGGAAAAATTCATTCTTCTCGACCTATTGGGATAGTAAGTGGCGTGAGGTCAGCCGATACATCCGAGCAGTCTGTAAGTAATTGTATCTTTAGGTAGGTCAGCCACGACTAGGTCGAGGGAAGAGCAAGATAAATGGACGGGGGTGATCACGAAATACTACAGGTAATAAAATACGAGGAATTCTTTAGGGTTCCACTCTCTGAGGCACTGACTGAAGTAAGTCTTGGTTAGTTGATGGTTAGTTGGGAATTTCAACAGCTATGATATTGTGACTTTTATTCTTTACTATATCAGAGCGACTGTTATTATTATGATTATTATTATTATTATTATTATTATTATTATTATTATTATTATTATTATTATTATTATTATTATTATTGTTATTATTATTATTATTGCCATTGTCGTCATCATATTCATGGAGTAGCGCTAAACCCAAAAAGAGCCATATAGCACCCGGGGGGAATGGGAGAGAATCATTTTTGATCTGAGGAGGGTAAAAGGTATCTCCAATACCTCGAAGAAAGAGTCCATCACCATCACGAGGCACCTTCCTGGAAGACTCAGAACGTCGCGTGTTCAACGCAAAACTGCGTAAGCTCACCAACATCGGTAATGAAGACTTCCACGTTATCAGAGAGTGAGCTGATGAACTGCCTGCTGATCGTGCTTGTACTCAGTCAGGCTAGGCGGGGGTACATGTTGCCTGTCCTTGTGACGGGTAAAACACGGACTGCTTTGTATCCTCGTTCTCTTGTGTAACTTAAAGCCATAATGGGCAACTGGAGTTAAGAGTAGCCTGCGTGCTCTTACACAGTTCTTTCTTTTTTATTTAGCATTCACTCTCTCTCTCTCTCTCTCTCTCTCTCTCTCTCTCTCTCTCTCTCTTTTACACAGGGTTTGACAAGGTTAAGGATCCCTAGCTTTATTGACAAGCTATTTACAGGTTAAGGATCCCTAGCTTTATTGACAAGCTATTTACAGGTTAAGGATCCCTAGCTTTATTGACAAACTATTTACAGGTTAAGGATCCCTAGCTTTATTGACAAACTATTTACAGGTTAAGGATCCCTAGCTTTATTGACAAGCTAAGAGCTGTTACCTACATCAGCTCATTTGAAAGCATTTTTATTGTTATGAAACATACAAGCCATCTGTGGGCCAGCATTTTCATTTGATGAACTGACTTTATATATATATATATATATATATATATATATATATATATATATATATATATATATATATATATATATATATATATATATATATATATATATATATACATATATATATATAATATCTTTACGTAAAGAGGGAATAGGGTAAAAAATGTGTGGAAAAAGACACTATTGTATACTTCAGGACATTTATTTAAGAAAACGTTTCCCCGCCAGTAGCTTCATGGGTCTAGTGTTACTTGCCTGGTAGTCAACTCTGGTGGGAAGTAGTTAAGAGCCTTACCAGATCACCTCAGACTAAAACAAACAATTGAACAACAGTAAGAAAGCACACATGACAATATAAAAAGCTTGGGTATATAATTAAGAAACCCTAATAAAAAATACTCCAAAAAATAAACTTCTTCAAGGTTAGTACTAAACTGGTTTTAAGTTAGTTGATCAAGCATTTGTTTATCAGCATAGAAATTTAAAACGTTTCAAGACCTATAATAATGTGATTTTTAATGATGTGATTTTTTTTTTTAGGTAACTGGTAAAACGCATTTTTACCAATATAGACTTAATGGATACAGAAAAAAAAAGTTTCAAGAGAGCTATTGATGTAAAAATGCTTTTCTTAAGTCAGCTGGCAAAACCTCTCATCATCAGATCAGTCCGTGATGAGAGCGAGAGTGATGCAGCAAAACTCTTGACTTAATCAGGTGTTGGCTTGGGAATTATTCTCGAGGTTGAACTTTGTCATCGCTGACACCTGCACAAGACAGAATAACAATGTTAAATACATAACAAGGGAGGAGTGGCAAAAAGCATCAATAACATGACCCCAGGCAAGCATGACATGGCCCCTCAGCAAGTCACAACGTGGACCCCTCAGCTAGCTGTAACATGGCCTTCTCAGCCAGTCATAAGGTGGCCCTTAGCTAGCCGTAATATGGCCCCTCAGCAAGCTGCAAAATAGCCCCGCAGGCAGCCTTAACATGGCCCTTTAGGTAGTCCCAATACTGCCCATCAGGCAGTGGTCTCTCAGCCAGCCCTAACATAAAAAATAATAATATCGCTACTCCGAGTATTATCATCATATTTAACCTGGTTGTTTGTCTGTCTACCTTAAAGAATTTACGTCAATCTCGAAAATGCATCTAATTGTTAAAGAGTGTATGAGGAGAGAAGAATGCTCCTCAGAGAGATCTATGGCACGTTACAAGAAGGTGAGGCACAAATTAGCACCTTGCACCTCCCTCGTAAAGTAACATCACGAGACAGCAATACTCTGGCTAGCCTGCGGGCGACGCGGCCGCGGTGCACCGGTAAAGTACCTCATGTTACTCTCCTCTGCCCTTCCCCGCAGGCTCGTGGGAGAGAAAATCTCCAGCTTCCAGTGCCTCGTAATCCGAGTACGAAAAGGGTAATTAGACTAAGAGGGGAGGATAATTGGGGCAAGGTAGTAGGAGAGTGAGGGAGGATAATTATAAGCGAGAGGGATCTGACCCGCACCTTGCGTCACCTGGGGGTAGGGCAGAGCAGCGCCCGCCTCCATGTCTCCTACGCTCTCTCACTACCTGCCTCCACCCGCCCTTTTTTGGTATCTATTTTAATATTATAACCACTTCTATTTAACCAGTATCGTCTCGTACATATTTCGCCAGCTCTGGGCTACTTGAAGCATTGGTGTTGCTGTCGATAGTTGGGCACTGAGCCGTGGCTGTGATATGTGGCTAACAAGGTTACGCTCGCCAAGATTACTGCTCGCGAAAACCATCCCGCATCGGTAATATTTGCTGGGCGTTTTCGGCCGAATGAGGGATGAAGACGATAGCTGGGCAGTTGTCTGTGTGAAGTGGACGAGGCCGCAAGGAAGCAGCCAGGCCTCTCCTGCACCACCAGCACCCACACCTGAAGGTGGTCACCACACGTGATCGTCGCCACCACCAGCCAATACCTCTTCTTCAGGCAGGTGAAAGTCAAGCATTGCAGAGCGAGGTCCAGCGTGTATACCATCGTGGCGGTGACCATAAACAGTGCCACTCACAACCTGCTGTTCACCCCCCCCCCTCCAGCTGCAGCTGCTGCAGCTGCTGCTGCTGCCCACGACACTCAGTCTAGCCGCAAGCACCACGCTGTTAGGGCGTCCCAAGGATCTCTCCAGCACTGAGTTACGCGGTCACTCACCAGGATATATTTACATACACGAGTGACGTACATCGGACACTCTTGGTGCACATAGATATACGTATGATTACCTTATGCGGTGTCGTCAAAATAAGTGCAGTGAGGGGCTATAGTGACACTGGGTCCTGGTGCCTGTGAATGAAGTGACACAAGGTCTTCCCTTGACTGTGAATGAACACAGTACACTGAGAGAGCTGTACGTCACTACACACGCTCCACTCATCATTTTTCCTGTAAGTTATTTTTTCTTTCTTATTATAAGTCCTTGTCTTTAACTTGTTCCTTTACTTTTATTTTAGCTTCGCACTGTTTTCCACAAAAAAACAAAAACAAAATATACTCTTAGAAAACATTTGGTAATTGCAAATAAGTATCAAACTTACAAAAAAAAATGTTTTTATATCCATCTTGAAGTATGTGGTAGCAAGATAATTTATTTCAAAAAATCTCTCTGGTAGCTGATGCAGTTACAGTAACTGAGTATCTACAAGCATAGTGTCATCCCAGGTACTCCACTGTACTAGGGAATAGCAAATAAGTATCGTACATAAGAGGAATATTTTCATATTGTTCTTGGAGAATGAGGCAGCCTGGGAAATTTGTTAATATCTGGCTGGCATGCCCCACAGCTACAATAACTAAGTGCCTACCAGCATAGTCTCCCTGTCCAACTACTTCTTATTGCTGTGGCAGCTTATCACAGCATCTATTACAGCCATAAACATTCTCGCTAACGAAGAACAATTTGGTCAGTAACCCAAAAGCTGTCCGGTACCTGGCGACCCATGCGTGAGTTGCCAACCTCTCATCCTCCCACACATTTCTTTTTGAATCCCTATACACTGGCTTTATCTGCTAAACACATTAAACAGACGGAGAAGTGCATAAAACTGCAACAAAACAATATATAATTGCGAGGGAGCCGCAGTGGTGGCCCGGGGTGAAAGCTGGCAAAAGGCGGCCTTATAAGGTATAATGTATTAGGAGTCAGCAGACGGCCTTTTTATCTAGCGGTTTGATAGCCCTGCACAGCTGTTAATTCTTCGCTGTTTTTGGCTTTAACTATGCACTTTTTGCAAAAATTTTTCTTGGGTTTTGGTTACAAATATGAACTTGTGATGTGTGAGGTATTACAAACATGGTAATCGGCCGATTAAAAAAGTGTTTCTTATAGGCAAGGTGAGACCTCAGGATTTGTCATTCAAAACACGATCTCGTCTCACCATCTTTTCTTAGCTTGAACGTCAATAAATATCCATTTGCTGCTTGCTGAGTAAGAAGTGTGAGATTACACCCCTTAAATTCCACGTGAATTCCCCTTCAGCTTCATTACCATTTGCGTAGTTTACCGACCTCGAAATCTTTAGCTTCGTAACCACTTGCGTAACTTTCTGATTACAAATGTTTTAGCTGCATGACTACCGCGTAGATTATCGATAATAAGAGTATCATACTCAGCCTTGGGTATGATAAGTAGCGGCCTGAAGAGCAAGATAGAATGGTCTTTGTGGTGACCTTACCAAGAATTTTGATTACGCTGCGGAATTTTAATGAATGGCGAGTGATTGTGAAGGTGGGCAGGCATGACCAGGATGCCATTCCCTCACGCACACCCACCGGCCAACTTCACTTATCAATGAGTGTGCTGGAAAGTGCGTCTTTACGACGAAATTTTCTTAAATGCTGTATGTCGTGAAAACTTAAAAAAAAAAAAGGCTCGAAACCATGAGAAATTGTCATTAATATGACGAATAGTGTTATGACAAGCTGTCGGTCTTCGACAGGGTGTCAGTCTATGATAGGGTTTGAATCTCATGACATGGTGTGAGTCTCACAATCGGGTGTTAGTCTGTGATAGGGTGTGAATCTGATGACAGGGTGTGAGTCTCATGACAGGGTGTGAGTCTCATTACAGAGTGTGAGTTTCATGATAGGATGCCAGTCTTTCACAGTCTCAGTTGTTAACTTTAATTTTCATTAGAACTATTTTGAAAAATGTGCTTTCAGTTACGTGGCATATTTACGCCTGAAGGAACAATTATTTTAAGGCAGGAAAATAACCCAGTATCTGGACAGCTTCTCACTCTTCATCATCGAATTTTGTTACGAAATGCCCTTGAACTCTTGACGATGGTGAAGGGCTCTTGATCCAAGGAACTGGGTCTACCCTACACCTCCCCCTTCTCGGTTCACAGATGATTGCATTTCATTTCCCAGACGCTGCATAACCCCTACGAGTGTAGCGCTTCCCTGTGACTAATAGAGCTCATATCACATCTAGTCTGCCATATGTTTACTTGCACTGCTTCGACGTCAAAGAAATAATTTGATTTAACTTATGTAGATATCAATCTAAACACACACAGACACACACACACACACACACACACACACACACACACACACACACACACACACACACACACACACACACACACACACACACACACACACACACACACACCACACACACACACACACAGAGGAGATTTCAATACCGTGGTAGATAGTGATCTCATTGGGCGAAATAATGAGGTAAGAAGGCCAGCCTCTCACGCACCCTCGATGATAACTATCATTGCTGATGCTTGAAGGACGCTGATTCTAACGCTGGAATATACAGTCAAACCAAATCTTTCGGCTTTGAAGTAGCAATCTTCATACATATAGTGATTTCAGGGTCATTACTGTAATGTTACGGTCAATACTAAAGGTAGAACACTTTGACTACCGTACCGCCTGGTCACCCACGTGTCAGAGCAGTGTTCCTTACCGTTGAAACTGCGTGAAAGGCCACAATGTATAGCAAGCTCATATCCAGTCTATAATAACCTCTATAGCAGTGACTTAAAATTTTATTATAGAATATATAATAAAGATTTACAGTAGTTTCTGCAACGTTTATAATAACATAATATTAATACAGCGATGATATACAGTACACTCAACTGTAGAGAAGAAATATTTAAAAGTTATATGAAAGCTGAAGGAGCAGACACACCCTTCAGGGAAGGTTCCTTGACGCTGGTGAGGGGCTCTTGATCTAGGGAATTGGATCTGTGCTCCAGTTCCTTGAATTGAATCTGAATACCTTGCATCACCCCCACCCCCCACAGGCGCTGTATAATCCCTATGGTTTTAGCGCTCCATGATTATAATAATAATAATAACAGACACAGGGTGTGTCCACGTAAAATTTCTAGGACATGAAAAGGCGATTTTTAGGCAGTGACAAAGGTATACAAGCTTGAAGGAGACGGTGAAGCGTGTCATCACAATAGGACACCTGCTCACCTGGAGTCTACCTGGAGGGTGTTCCAGGGGTCAGTGCCCCCGCGACCCAGTCTTTGACTAGGCTCCTGGTGGATCAGGATCTGATCAACCAGACTGTTACTGCTGGCCGCATGTAGTCCAACGTACGAACTACAGCCAGGATGGTCAGGTACTGACTCTATGTATGTGTCCAGCTCCCTCTTGAAGGCAGCCAGGGATCTTGAAGGCAGCCAGAGGCCTTGAAGGCAGCCAGGGGTCTTGAAGGCAGCCAGGGGTCATGAAGGCAGCCAGGGGTCTTGAAGGCAACCAGGGGTCTTGAAGGCAACCAGGGGTCTTGAAGGCAACCAGGGGTCTTGAAGGCAACCAGGGGTCATGAAGGCAACCAGGGGTCTTAAAGGCAACCAGGGGTTTTGAAGGCAGCCAAGAGTCTTGAAGGCAGCCAGGGGTCTTGAAGGCAGCCAGGGGTCTTGAAGGCAGCCATGGGTCTTGAAGGCAGCCAGAGGTCTTGAAGGCAGCTAGGGGTCTTGAAGGCAACCAGGGGTCTTGAAGGTAGCCAGGGGTCTTGAAGGTAGCCAGGGGTCTTGAAGGCAACTAGGGGTCTTGAAGGCAGCTAGGGGTCTTGAAGGCAACCAGGGGTCTTGAAGGTAGCCAGGGGTCTTGAAGGCAACCAGGGGTCTTGAAGGCAGCTAGGGGTCTTGAAGGCAACCAGGGGTCTTGAAGGCAACCAGGGGTCTTGAAGGTAGCCAGGGGTCTATTGGTAATTTCGCACACGCCTGATGGGAGGCTGCTACGCAGTGATGCTGTCACCACTGCTGAGCACCATCTTGCAAGGGTAATGCAAATTTATCCTTTTTTACTACCCCTTTTCAGTTGTTGCACAGATTAGTTACTTCCACCTCATCCAATCCTTTCTTCTTTGTGCTCTTACTCCTTATTCTCTTCTTTTCTTCCTATCTTCGTCTTTTTTCATTATCCTTCTTCGTTTTCTCGTCTTCCTAATCCTTTCTCCCTTTTTCCTCCTTATTCTTCTCCGCACCCTTCTTGTCATCCTCCTTATCCCTACCTATTTCCTTCTCTTCTCCCTCCTTACCTTCTCTTTACTCATTCTTCTCTTTTTCATTCCCTCTGATGCACTCCCTATTTCTTTCCATTTCCTCGTGCTCTCTCCCTTAGTTTCTTCCACTCCTCTTATCTCATTCCATTTCATTCGTTCCCTCCTTCATTCCACACCTATTCCTCTTCTCTCCCTCCCGTTTTCCATCCGCACCTCCACCGCCCTCATTTTTTCCCTCTCCTCTCCTTTTCTCCCTCCCTTCTCTCCACCACTTCCACCCCCACCACATAAGACTGTCATGGGACTGCCTCATAAGGACTGTTTAGATCGCCTCCAGTCTTGCGGGGGGTGGGGAGGGATGGAGGGAAGGGGAGAGAGTGTTGCCATCCTGACACTCATCACATATAACGAGATTCCTCTGGGATTCTCGTTATGCACTTCGTAATGCATAACGAAGGGCGAGAGCGTGCCTTCACTGCCCTCTTCACGACTAGGAGTAACACGTTATAATTTATCATATATAATACGGAGAACTTAGAGTGTCAGAGTGACCATAAGGTTTGTGGGATTTTTGTATATTTTGATTGTTAGCTCCTGGCGCGGTATGCCCGGCGTTCAGAAGCGTCTGTGTGGTCAACGGCTTAATGCAATTCCCACAAACAAGTTAATAGATACTACATGCATAAGATCATGCACAGCTGCTGGAGCGCTCATGTAAACATTATAACGCACGACCGTCTGTGTAGATGTTCTTATATAATTGTACAAACAGTTTATGTGTACGTGTGTGTGTGTGTGTGTATGTGTGCGTGTGTGTGTGTGTATGTTTGTGTGTGTGTGTTTGTGTGTTTGTGTGTGTGTGTGTGTGTTTGTGTTTGTGTGTGTGTTTGTGTGTGTGTGTGTGTGTGTGTTTGTGTGTGTGTGTGTATGTGTGTGTGTGTGTGTGTGTGTGTGTGTGTGTGTGTGTGTTTGTGTGTGTGTGTATGTGTTTGTGTGTTTGTGTGTGTGTGTGTGTGTGTTTGTGTGTGTGTGTGCGTTTGTGTGTGTGTGTATGTGTGTGTGTGTGTGTGTGTGTGTGTTTTATGTGTGTGTGTGTGTGTGTGTGTGTGTGTGTGTGTGTGTGTGTGTGTGTGTGTGTTTTATGTGTGTGTATGTGTGTGTGTGTGTTATGTGTGTGTGTGTGTGTGTGTGTGTGTGTGTGTGTGTGTGTGTGTGTGTGTTATGTGTGTGTGTGTGTGTGTGTGTGTGTGTGTGTGTGTGTGTGTTTGTGTGTGTGTTTGTTTGTGTGTGTGTGTGTGTGTGTGTGTGTGTGTGTGTGTGTGTGTGTGTGTGTGTGTGTGTGTGTGTGTGTGTGTGTGTGTGCGCGTGCGTGTGGTGTGTGTTGATAGAAAATCCACTTAACAATATAACACATATAAGAAATTGGCTATAAATATCGGCCCCTCATGTGGGGTCGTCCTCAGGAAAGTAGAACCTCAGTAGGGGATCTCAACATACAATCACTTTTATGTGTAGTAGAGTCAATATGTGGAGTTGTTATGAACACTGACAAGTGTTTATTACTCTCCAACAACCACCATATTGGTTATATATATATAATATATATATATATATATATATATATATATATATATATATATATATATATATATATATATATATGAACACAATACTTTATTGGATAAATTTAAACAACTTTTAACCTTCTATTTCCTAACTGAGAAATACTGGAAATTTGTGTTGACAAAACGTACTCTCTCTGTATAAATAGTAATATATATTTTCTTTATTCATTATAATAATTTTGAATTAAATTTTTATTAAGTTTCTGTAATTTACACATCTTTTAAGTAAAAAAAAATATAAAAATGGAATTTTTTTCATGTTGCAATGTAATCGTTTTCATAATTCATATAAATTATATTTTAAGCACAAATGAAATGAGCGATTTTTTGGAAATTTAACAGTCATCCATAAATTCATTTGAACTTAGGAAAATATAGTTTGTTATTAACAATAAAGAGGCATTAAATGGATAGCTAAAGTATTAGATATAATTATAACTGTATTTACTCTCTTTATTCTTATAATTATTTCATAAATTTGCTCTAGTGCTTTTATAGAACACATAAACTTCACGAAGTATTTATTATTTCTCAGTGATTACATTATCCAGCCCATCCTCACGAAATACACATAATACCAGTGCAAATTTTTACTCTGGCTGGCATGTTGACACACCGTCCAGACGTGTTGTAGGTTCTTTATGTTAATGCAACCTTGCCTAAGTACCTTTGATTACTTTAACTAACATAGCCAAACTTAACATGCAATAATAATTAAAAATCATAAATAGTAGTGGAATCTCAGAATGTAACACTGGCAGTAACCTAAGAAACGTTCGTTGTAAATTGATGATAGGTTGAATCATAAGAATAATATATATATATATATATATATATATATATATATATATATATATATATATCTATATATATATATATATATATATATATATATATATATATATATACTTATATATATACATATATATATATATATATATATATATATATATATATATATATATATACATATACATGTATATATATATATATATATATATATATATATATATATATATATATATATATATATATATTATATATATATGTATGTATATATGTATATATGTATATAATAGTTCCTTGACAATGTGAGTAGTCATGAAAGCGCTGGGAATTTCACTACTCTTTCACAGTGGTTGTTTTGCATATATATATATATATATATATATATATATATATATATATATATATATATATATATATATATATATATATATATATATATGTGTGTGTGTGTGTATGTATGTATGTATGTATGTATGTATGTATGTATGTATATACACATGTATAAGCAATGTTCATGTTCTGCTAACGTTTGTCTTAATTATGTTTATATAAAACATTGGGTTGTAATAGGGTCAAGTAAGTACCTGCCATCACGGTTTACTCAAGAAGTTTCGTAACTCCGGCGCCACTATAACTTAAACAATATCCAAATACCGATCCTTGTAATTGCTATGTTTGCTTGATCGTATCTGAGATGGGATTCAGGAAAACTGGTTAGCCGAAGTTTGGATCTGGAGGTGGCAAGTGCAGTGCCTGCACTCTGCAATTCAGGTTAGCAATGGTGTGATTCAGTGGGTAATCACTGGATTTTATCTGCCCCGATTTGGAAAGGTTTAAAAAAGGTGGTTGAGCAAACACTTAGACAAAATTATTAGAAAACGTGTCGGTCTTAGGAGACTGATGACAGGACAGAAACGTTTTCTCACGTGTCTTATTAAACTACTTGGTCTGTATCCCTTACCAATGTTTATACCTTCCAGTCTGGAAAGACAGCTCGGGAGCAAGTGATGGTAAATGTTTTTTATTTTTTCTCTTTGGTTCCTCCTGTCGTGCTGGAACAGGCCTATCTTTTACTAAATTAAACAAAAAGGTACAAATTGAATTATTACGGCCTGTTGTGGGAACTGTGCAACGATAGTAGAGTTGTTCAGTTAAAGATTCATTCTGGAGTTATGTATCCCTTCAGTGAGGGCTGTCTTACGCCTGGAAAAGCTGATTTTAGTTCTTAACTTGATAATGATGATAATAATAATAATAATAATAATAATAATAATAATAATAATAATAATAATAATAATAATAATAATAATGATAATAATAATAATAATAATAATAATAATAATAATAATAATAATAATAATCTTGATCAAAAGAACTGGAACCATCTTTAATTTCCTTGGATTAAAACTGATTGTCTGTCACTTCCTTTGCGCTGTTACCCTAGTGGCCTTTGCGTTCCTTATGAATGATAGTAGTAGTAGTGGTAGTTGTAGCAGTGGCACTAGTAGTATTAGCAGCAGCAGCAGCAGCAGCAGCAGCAGCAGCAGCAGCAGCAGAAGCAGCAGCAGCAGCAGCAGCAGAAGCAGCAGCAGTAGCAGTAGTAGTATAGTAGTATAAGTAGTAGTAGTAGTAGTCGTAGTCGCAGCAGCAGCAGTAGTAGTAGTAGTAGTAGTAGTAGTAGAAGTAGTAGTAGAACAATAAGCAATAATATATATACAATACTAGTCTGAAGGACAGGTATGTGAACCGGTTCCTCTACTCTCTAACCGGCTTAACTCTGACTCACACAACTTTTTACTCTTGAGCTCTACAAATGCTATATTGAGAATTTTAGTTAGCAAGGCCAACACTGTAGGAGACTATAGAACCCCTTAATGGGAACTGGTGTGACGAGGGGTACTGGGTAAACACTGGCCATGAGGAACCAGTTATGGGGCGCATTACTGTGTTTTATACAGTAGAAATTTCACATTTTAGTGAGCTGTTTGTATTAACGCTCGTTTAGTCCCAGAAATTTTTGTAGAATCTCAAAATTTTTCATGCAGGTCCTAGTAAGTTAATGTTCACATGGATGTTTACGTATGAACGTATGTACAAATGATTAAAAATATATATACTTCTATGTGCATTTCCCTCTGTGTAGTAAAGCATTATTCTAAGTATATATGTATGTTTCTTAAGTTGTATGGATGTATTTGTTGTATTCAGGTGTGTATAGAGGGTGTGGTGGAGACAGGTGTGGGGTACCGGAAGCGAGTTTGGGTGTGGGCGTGCGGTAGTGTGGGCGCGAGGCTCACCAGCACCCTTGTTTGTGTGTCTTGTGTATACCCCCCTCGGGCAGGGGTGCACGCCTCCTCGTCGGTCACTACACCCTAATCCACACCTCCCGCCCACCTCACCCCACCCGCCCGCTCGATCAACTCACACACACCGCCCACCTCAACACACTGCTACACACATAAATACATA
The DNA here is from genome assembly GCF_038502225.1 of Cherax quadricarinatus. Taxonomy (NCBI): domain Eukaryota; kingdom Metazoa; phylum Arthropoda; class Malacostraca; order Decapoda; family Parastacidae; genus Cherax; species Cherax quadricarinatus. The sequence continues at coordinate 25,330,681 of NC_091316.1, forward strand.
GGTGCACACACCAACACACAGGTACACACACCAGCACACAGGTGCTCACGCCAACACACTAGTCCACATAACTACACGAACACCAATATACAAGTACAAGCCACCAGTGATAAGCACTGTTACTCAAGGCACAGTGCTCGCCTCAATTCACTTTCTCATATTCCTTTATAACATAGACTCAGATACTATCCATAACAGTGTATCATCCTTTGTAGACGATACTAGAATTTTTATGAGAGTGGCAGTCATCGAGGATACAACAGATATTCCGACTAATATCAGTCAAGTCTTCCAGTCAACCACATAAAAGAATAGATGTTCACTGATGACAAATTTCAGTTACTCCGTTACAGAAAAAGGAAAGAATCCAAAACCGGAACGGTGTACGAAACAAATTCCAACAGCTAAATGAAGAGAAAGAGGATTGTGAGGGACTTCGCAGAGAAAGTATCAGAAGAGCTTATATTCCATGATCACAACAGTGATGATATCACTAACGCAAGGAAAATGAAAGTTGGATAACTAGAACCTTCAAAACAAGAGATTCCAAGCTAATAATGATACTATGAGAGTCGTATCTTCTCTCTTGTTCTACAACACTAACCCCTTTTAAAGGCACTCGAAAGCTGCAGATCTGTCTTAGAAAAGTAGCAAGATGAAGATTAGAGAGGCTGAGCACGAAAAATTAATATTGAACCAAGTTCCTTAAAAAAGTGTTTGTTGGTGTTGTTCACACACTCAGTGTTGAATATATCCTCATTTATTTTCCTACATCGATTTTTTTTAACGTGATGCCCAATATCAGTGTCTTAATGAATCCTACATATTTTCAAAATTTTTATTTATTTTCGGTTAGACAAGACTATGTCGAACTATCGTAGGCGCATAAATATGCAAAATCGGACATTTGGTCACAAATAATCAAAATCAAAATAACTCCCGGGACATCTCTGGCAACACCGTAGCCGTAAAAAAACAGTAAACGTTCAAATATGAACGTTTTATCACTCGCAGAGCAAGAATGAGCTGCACTATTCGATGACGTCACCTATCGAAAAGCGAGATGGAAAACAAAAGACCCCAAAAAATAAACGAAAAAAAAGTAAGGGGGATTACCAACAGACCCCTGGCAGTCTTCAAGCTGGCACTGGACAAGCACCTAAAGTCAGTTCCGGATCAGCCGGGCTGTGGCTCGTATGTTGGTTTGCGTGCAGCCAGCAGCAACAGCCTGGTTGATCAGGCTCTGATCCACCAGGAGGCCTGGTCTCAGACCGGGCCGCGGGGGCGTTGACCCCCGGAACTCTCTCCAGGTAAACTCCAGGTTTGGTTAGTGAAAAAAAAAAATCGTTATAACTCTACGGGTGTGACACAGAGTGTTTGAAAACGAAAGTGATTTCGATAACAAATCAGCGGCCTATTAAACTGTTTCACAATATTACTGTATGAGGAATTTTGGCCCTCACATTATCAGCTGTTATAGTTTAGCATCATGTTTTGTGAGGTTCTGTTAAGAAGTCAGGTTGATGTTTGATCTCTCTCTCTCTCTCTCTCTCTCTCTCTCTCTCTCTCTCTCTCTCTCTCTCTCTCTCTCTCTCTCTCTCTCTCTCTCTCTCTCTCTCTCTCTCTCTCTCTCTTTTTTCTCTCCCTCTCTCTTTTTTTTTTTTACACAGGGTTTGACAAGGTTTAGGATCCCTAGCTTTATTGAGAAGCTATTTACAGGTTAAAGATTCCTAACTTTATTAGCAAGCTAAGAGCTGTTACCTACATCAGCTCATTTGAAAGCATTTTTATAGTTATGAGACATACAAGTAGGGAACAGGATGAAGTTGGAGCCATCTGTGGGCCAGCATTTTCATGGGATCAACTGACTTTATCTCGTTGACATCATTATGCTGTACGAATGTGTTCCATACTCGAGTCATCCTGGGTATATATGATCTCAGATGGAGTGATGTTCTGGAGAAGGGTACAGCCAGAGTGAAGTTGCTGCTTTCTGCCCGTCTTGTGGCATAAAAGCTTGTTTCACGCTGTCCTCGAAGTAGTTCCAAGTATGGTACTTTGACAACATTGGCCTTGTACATAACAGTAAGGCCACCCACATCCCTCCTGTGTTGAAGGCTCTCCTGAAATGACAGATCTATCCAGGATGGGTCCAGGTGAGAAATGAGACGTCTTGCTCTGTTCTCTACTCTGTCAAGCAGTCGCAGATGAGAGGGGGGGGCAGGTAAACCAAGAAAGTGGAGAATACTCAAGGTGTGAGCGTACTTGTGCCTCGTACAGAATCTTGCAGCCCCTACTGTCAAGCAGATGCGAGATACGGTGAAGTGCTGTAAGCTTCCTGGCTGCCTTGTTTGCAAGATTTACAACATGGTTCTTCATGGTTAGTTTGGAGTCAAATTTCACCCCAAGGATATCAACTTCTTCTCTAGGTGCCAACACCCTTCCATTCATCCTTACTACTGCACCAGCATTGCCATCATGGTGCCTAGAGACCATCATCATTTGCGCTTTCTCAGGTGCAAATGTTACTTGTCATCTATTTTCCCAAGCTGATATAGCTCTTAGCTGGTGATTGATGTAGCTTAGAGCAGCTGGTATTTCTTCTCTTGGATAAGTGAATGTCAGTGTACAGTCGTCTGCATATGCATGGGATTCTGGGATGAGATGAAGAAGGTCGTTGAAGTAGACATGCCATAACAATAGTCCCAGCACGCTTCCTTGTGGAACACTTGTCCCAATAGGATGTCTTGCTGATTCCGTTTCATTGAGAACTACCCTTAGAGATCTACCATGAAGGTAATCACTGAGGAGACATAGCATAGAGCCTGCAATTCCCAGTGCTTGAAGTTTTGCTCAGAGGCCCTGGTGCCACACCCGGTCGAAAGCACCAGCAATGTCCATTGCTACCACACAGCTGACTTTGGATTCATCCAGTGACTGGTGCCACTTAGTGGAGAGGTTTAACAACAGATCAGCAGCAGAGTAACCTTTCCTGAAGCCATATTGACGATCACAAAGTAGTGAGTGGTAGTAAAAAAACTCTGTCATTTGTCTTGAGATTATTATCTCAAGGATCTTACGATCTTACCAGTGATTGACATGAGTGACACTCGTCTGTAGTTGCTGATTTCTGCTCTGCTCTTCTTTTTGTGAACAGGGACTACATTCGCCTCTTTCCATAGAGAGGGCCATTTACACTGTACTAGGCAGTGCTGAAAGATGCGAGTTAGAGGTGCTGCTAGCTGGTCTGCACATCTTCTCAGCAGTCTTGGGCTCAACTTGTCTGGTCTCTCTCTCTCTCTCTCTCTCTCTCTCTCTCTCTCTCTCTCTCTCTCTCTCTCTCTCTCTCTCTCTCTCTCTCTCTCTCTCTCTCTCTCTCTTTGACGAAAGGTCATTAGCACATAAATACATAAGGAAACCCGGTGTAAGTTTGACAGTCAAGTCTGGTTGTTATCCTAAGAACTGTCTGGCGTGGTCCTGACTCTCAGGCTGGTTGTAAGGTTTGCCAGGAAACAGGACAAGTGTTTCCTGATGCGGAGTCTCGCGTGGCCTTAACGACCCGGTCTGTCTGCGCTGTATAAGCCCCACCTTCACAAATATGCTGCACTTTTATCAAGATCGGTGGACTGAACACATCGACTCCCGGCTTAAGGACTGATTATCTCAAACTCATCCTCCCCCTCCTCACCTTTCACCGTTCTCTGCATTGGACAGAAGAAACCACTGGCTGGCGAAACGTTTCCAGAATAAAGTCACGCAATGTTTCACAAGGGTCTCATATACCTCTAGTTTGGACTTGTTTCTCAGGACAACATTGTCAACATTGTTTCGACATCTCCCTCTGTTACTTCTGTCATCATCAATAATACAGAGCATCAATTTCTATAACTTTTCCATAGCAAGAAAACACAGCTCATCTTAAACATAAAAAATTGGGCATTTTGTATTATAATGTGTTATCGAGCTTCCGTTGTTCTATAGTAACATTTTAAAAAAGCTAAGTATATCTCAATTAACATTGATTACTGGCTTGTTAAAAAAACAGACCTTCAAGGAAGCCTCCAGTCCCTAAATACCCTAATTCTTCAACTTTCGTCTAGCAATTTTCTTGGGTGTCTCGTAATTTAGAGCTGATTTAAGAGGAAACTTGATAATTAATTGAATTATTAACAAGGTCGAGTCCAGAATGTTTCAAAATTGTTGGTTAGGCTGTTAAGTGGATCACGTTTTCTTGGCGGTGGGTGGAGGCGGACGGTGGGTGGAGGCGGGCGGTGGTTGAGGGCGGGCAGTGGTAAGGGTAGCTATTATAACTGAAAATTAATATGACAGATTCTAAAATTATCTGACAGTTTGCAAATCTCTGAAAGTGGGTGTTTTTCCCTCCTACCTTACAAAGAGAACATTATAGAATTAGGTAGGGAAATTTTTCTCACTTTTATTAGACAATATATTAAGCTTATCGCTACTTTGGAATTTATATTTCAGCCCATTTTAATATGGAATATTCTATAATACTCTTCGGTAAGTTTGATGGCTGTTCATTACCAATTTCAGAAGAATGATGCACAGGAATTTCGACTATAAAGATGGAGTCTTTATGCTAGGCTGCGATATATGGGCTAAAAGCATGAAGGCAGTTAATTAAAAAAAAGTATGAAGAATAGGTTTTCCTTATTAATACATAAATGTTGTTGTGGTATTAAGGGTTGTATTACGACGATGAGGAAGAACAGCAAGCTGTAAAAGGTTGAGTTAGTAAGTTGGCCAACAAGGCTGTTTTGATCAGGACTGCAAGAAAAATAGAAAAAAAAATACAATTGCTGGCTAAATACACAATTAAAAAAAATTACGGCTTGGGATCGAACCCATGGCTGGCGAGATCTAAAACTCACAGGACAGTGTGCTAACTAAATAAACTTTTCAGATGATAATCTAATAATTCCCCTTTACGATCTTTTCAGTCATTAAGCATGGGTATTTTAGAGGGTTTCACGAAGAAACATAAACTAACGTAATGCTCAAAATGTTCACCCATGGACACAAGTAACAAGATAAATATATATTTTTAAATAGTTTTATGCGACTGTTTTAAGAGGTAGTATATTGTCTGCACTCACAGCATTAGATGGTAATTTGTTTCAGTGTTGTAGATCTGTGCAGGCACTAAAAGCTCTTTCCATCTAGTTTATTACACCTTTAATAATAATAATAATAATAATAATAATAATAATAATAATAATAATAATAATAATAATAATAATAATAATAATAATAATAATAAAGAGTAGAGAGAGATATATGGCAGACATGTTAATTGAGACACTTCAACGTCAAAGAGAGTTGACTTATACACGAGCTGAAGCCCAGTGCGACTCACAGGTCACAAGTGATGTGTGAGTCACATTGGGCGATCTAAACCTCTTGACTGATACTTGCTTCGTCTTTTTTCCAGGTATGGGAGTCGCCTACGGGTTGGACTAGAACTAGACGAGGCCACCCCAAACACCTGTGACTGCAGCTGCTGTTAGCGCCTGTTCGACTTCCAGAGAGACGCAAAGAGGACAAGACGCAGGAATACGTACACGAAGACAATCTTGGACACGTAAATGAAGAAACAAGATATTGGACATATGCAAGGTTCTGCATAATAAAAGTAATAATCAACGAAAATATCTAAGCAAATATTTCAAGCTCGGTTAGCACACACAAAACAACAAACGTACACGGAAATTTTCCTGCCTAACAGTGGGTCTGATTTCACCAGTGAGCATAAGTAAACGAAGGACGCAGAGGCTGGATTGTTAATCATATCAATGTGAACTTGAGACGGCCTCTACGAGATCTTCAAACAGTGTTGTCAAGACTCGGCCAGCCAGAAAACCTTAGGAGTTCCCATTGCTTACTCCAACACACCGCCATTCCTATACCTTGTTGTTAAGATATAATTTCATACCACGGAGCTCTTCACTTGCGACGACCACCTAAAAGGGATAATAGAGGGATCGTTAGAGACTCCCAGGAAGGTGCCGCACCACCCAGCGTTGCTTAGTCGAAAATCCGATTGTGGTTGTAGAACGAGGGTGGAGTGATGAGGGCGTGAGGCAGCAGTTGTAGACAGCAGGGGTCCTGGCTGATGTAGCCGCAGCATCCACTCCCTGCTGAGACGCCAGCCACGCCTGCCCTCTACGCACCGACTCCATCACCACACCACCTCCCACTCCATGCATATCACCTGCATCTTGCGAAGTGTTTGTGCTTATGGAGAACACTGAGAGCATAAAAGAATAAATTTAATTATTTATCCTGTAGTCAACAAGTCTTCTTAACTGAACTTGAAATCTCGAGGAGATAAGGAAATTCAATTGTCTGTACTCTGCTTCACGTTTTTACATTTCCCAACGAGCATTACTTGTGAGAAATTAGATGCAAAAAATTGTAATCTTTACCCTTTAGTTCTCGCTGGCGGTGGTTCAGCACGTCCATGTATACAGCTACCTAACTGAACGAGTCTGGAGGACCCCCAGCCAGGGACGACTCCGCCCGTAAAACAGACACATCGAGGCCCTTACCGTGTAAACTGACACCCTGGCCACACTCTTGTCACCACACGCGCTTCCTCCTCTTCAAACCAACCCTTGCAGAGTCTAACTAATCTGAAATATCCCATTTATGCCCTTAATGATCTCCATTACCGGTGATCTCAATCTAACCCTCAACAAAACGCATATTTGAGGCTGGAGCCAGTCACCTGCGCATTCCAGGCGTAGGCCGGGCCCAGCAGGGCTTTGTTGTGGCTTGGTGGGGAGGCTGCCTTATCTGGGGCGGAGACGCCCATCCTCCGCAGATAAGACACTCACTTTCGCCCGCCTTGCCATGTTATCGCTCGTTGGACATCCTGTGAAAAAGGACACCTCTGTGACGCTGTGAAGGACGCACCAACGGTAGCGGACTGACATCAAGCATGGTGGTGAGCGACTCTGGATGGTGTTGAATAGTCTGACAGGAAACAAAACTTAGGTTGTGACAGAAGGGCAAGATCCGTGCTCCAAAATACAGTACTGAAGAATTTATGAGTTGCAAAAAAAAAAATCGATTTATAGTGGCTCTTAATATCTGATGGTCTGAAAGGTGTGACAGACTGGTGTAATATTTTTGAGCTGTGAGTCTTCCGAGTTCTTTATAGCAGCAAAAACTCGTGTACACTTAAACCAGTTTTAATACGTCAATGAGAAAATATACCAGCGGCTACTGCTTCTATTTTTTAAAGTCGACCTCAGAGACATTATATTAATCGCCTCTGTATGCAAATGAACCTCATTTCGAAGCACGGTAATGGAAGGTTTAGTAACGGCACCAACGAAGGCAATTCCAGGCACCCACGCACACCCGCAACACTGAAGTGAGAGAATCACCCATAAGAGCCAATCTCTTTCTGTGAGACCCCCGCCTACAACAAGTGGTTAGGTAATGGTGGCAAACCGAGACCAAGAATTATATATTGGCAAATACAACGTTAACTAAAATTGTGTAAGCAAAAGAATATCACTGTTTGTACGGTAAGTGCGAAGACTCCAAGTGCACCCTACCTCCTCCCTCATCCACTGAGCACTACAATGTAACTTGTGAATGCTAACGAGGTCTTATTCGATACACTTATTTATCAGGCTCTTAGAAATCAATATCACATTTCCTGTAGGTTTATAGACATTGAAGTACCTAATAAAGACCTGCTGTATTTGAAATACAATTTAGTAGGCTCTTAAGTGCCATATTTATTATGTATAATTTTGTATTGTGAAAGTATTGCTTTAGATGCTCCCTACATATAGATTAGATATATATTTTTGAAGATAAATAATTTATATCATTAGTTCATTTATTTATATATACATATATAAGTGGGTAATTGTATTCATTAAGGGTTAATAAAATATGAACTATTGTATGCTTGTGTTATAGGAATATTTGTGTACTTACGATCATAGCCTAGTATCATCAGTTTTGTAATTAATATAAGCTATATGCCCTATTACTAACCAGTGTATGACGTTTAAAAGTAGAAATTGAACCACAACTCGCGAGAAACTAACCATCAATAAGAAAGTGACTTCACTAAAAACGAGTCTTAGAAGGAAAAATTTACACAGGAAGAGCGAATCATAAATTCCGAGGGTGATTTGTACCTGGCGAGGGTGAGAGGGGTCACTGTAGGGGGTAGGTGTGAGCTGTGGGCGCGCCGGTAGCCTACACAAATACCCTTGAGCAAACATCTCGACCTCCTCAAGAACCTGTGGGGTTCGGCTCTCACTCCTCTTGCCACTTGCGGCCTCCTAGAAATCTGCCCTCTGGAATCTCTGTGGATTCGTGGCATCTGGTATTTAATCTGGTCTTGTGGACTTGGGTGTGTATAGGATTTGTGTGATCTTGTGAGAGAGGTGATGTATTTCGTGATAGTGACGACTGCGACAGACATTGTCACACTCACTTGAACGCTTGCACATCAAAAAATATCTGTATATTTATATATCATTAGTTTTCAATGATGATGAATATGGATGACATAAACGGGGCTAAATATGCCCTAAGGACTAAATCAATCATTAAAAGAATAGAATCAGAGAAGAACAGAGCAACGTCGAAGAGGAGAGAGCCGAAGGAGAAGCAGAAACCTCCGCCGCTCAGCAAGTACCGACGCAAGACAGCAAACGCAAGAGAGAGGAACAGAATGAAGGAGATAAACGACGCCTTTGTCACGCTCCAGAAAGCCATCCCGGATCTTCCTGGAGCTGACGCTGAGAAACTCACCAAGATCACCGTCTTAAGGCTCGCCGTCAATTACATCAACGCTCTCGCTGATGTACTTAATGAAGACAGCTTTGGTCCCAAGGATATTGACGGCGTGAGAGAAATCTGGTGTTTAGAAAACGCTCATATGGCCCGACCAGAGCACTGTGTGAGACCTGTGATAAGAACTAGCAAAATGTCCACCAGTCCTACGAGCAAAAGTAATAAATGTAGTGTTAACAGCAAAACTCATAATAAAATATCTAAACCGAAGTGCCCTGTCACGAAAATAAACGAAAATAAAATTAAAAATGTGATAGGTGGAAAAGGTTCAGTTAAGCGGCCAAGCAAATCTAAATGTAAAACAAAAATGTGCAAAACAGCGAGTATAGCGACCAACAACGGCGCGTACATCACTCTCAAGAATGTTGCTCTTCAGACACCGCCACATAGACTGGGAAGATTCGCCAACAATGAACCGTTGATGATGTCCATGACAGTCAAGAGACCCAGAATGGAACATTTTTCAGCATCTCGAGAGACGAAAATGCCTCGCCTAGAGCCTTTAATGCCTCTGGTGACCGTCACTCAGCCCTTACTCGCCCTCACGCCCTACGGCACAGAATTTTTGCACGTTCCAGCCTCCATACCGGGTCACAACATTCCAGAACCACTAGTGGGTGCCACACCTTTCACGCCACGTCGACCCTACACACACAACACCTCAATGTTCTTCACTCAGAACGACACCATTTCCCTCAATGTCGTTCAAGATCTCGACAGCCCTGTCGTGAGAAACGACGTACTACTGGAGTTTCCGAGAAGCGGAAGACATTTAAGTGATTCCTCGAGTGCCGATTCGGCCTTCTCCAGCGAAGGTTCTTCCCCTCCGAGTCCCATCACGGGCGCAACCTTTACAACCCCCGTCCCTATACCCATAGGAGACAGTTCTCCGTCCTTCTCCGTCACCTCCAGCGACTTCTCCGGTTGCGGATCGACGTCAGACTGCGAGAGTGTGCTGGCGACGCCGGTGGAGCTCGGCAGTCTGCTGGGAGATGAACCCTTCGAGGAAGAGCTTGACCACCTGACCTCGACCTTCGCTGAGGGTGACGACACGCTCAATCTATTTCTTGCTCACACGTCCTCGAACTTCATCTGCACCGATATTGATGACTGCTAGGAAGATGGGATTGGTTAGCGACTAATGTACAAATGCGAACTGCAGAGTTAGTACAGACTATTTATTGCCAGTGATTGAGAAAACCATTAATGATGATTATCGATGGAGAACTGGTGATTTCCGTAAAGTACAGTTGACTACCGGTAATGTACGGATAATTACGGTTAATATACGGTGATTACGGACCTCTACCGGTGATTTACGAATAACAACGGCTAATGTGCCGTTGACTGCCG
>NC_091316.1:25345880-25355880 GCF_038502225.1 Cherax quadricarinatus
GTCTTTTTTTCACTACTTATGCACTACTAACAATGTGTTCCTTGATCATACACCTCAACAGAGATTCGGAACGCAGACATGTAACGCACTGACTCCCATGTGCCAGCCTGAACCTCATTTATCTGATGATAAAAACCCATGTCGGGGGAGTTTTTCCCTAATGAATAAAGAAGCAACAATAACCTCATATAATTTAGTCTTTAGTGTTTAAGTTGCTCGTACCTCATATTGTGTGAACTTACTTAAACAGGTGTGGATGTGAAATTTTTAATTGTTTAGTTTACATAGCTCATATCAATGTTCCTTACTAGGGAGGTGATTTGGTGCTTGTGAAGGACTCTTGATCCAATGAATTATGGCTATGCTCTCCTTCCTTGGATCGAGTCTGATTGCCTCTCATATCCCCAGGCGCTGCATGACCCCTTCCGGTTTAGCGCACTCCCTTTATTAATGTAATAATAAAATCAGTCAAAAGTCTAAAACCCTCCCTCCCTCCCTTCAGATTTCATTAGTTGAATTACAAAACTCAGCCTGCCTGGTAGAATACAACAGTTATAGCTAGTGTTAGTTCTGACTATCTAACTACCATATTGAGCAGACTAGATACACATAGTTGTGACACCAATTTCTTTATTTAAAAGTCAACTAACACCATTTTATCTACATCTACGGGAACAGTAGCAGCAAGTGTAAGTAGACTAGCCCATAGTTGTGGCCTCTTACTTCGTTCTCTCCCATAATAGTAACAATTACGGTGATATGTACTGACGCTGTACTCGTCGAGTGGACAGTGATCGGCACTTAATGGTGATTCACACGAGCCTTTCATTTTCACACGACACTCGCTCTTATGAACGGGACAAGTAAGAACCCATCCGCTATTCTTGACTCAGTGGTGAATCAGTCGGGTTATTTACATTTCGGATCCCGTGTGGCGGCCTACCGTGTGTTGTTGTTGACGTTTCAATTTGTAATCAAGAGGGGAATAAATGGTCCCTTTTGATTCACGAAGAATAGATTTCAACTCCTTTTTCCCAAAAGGTAGGCTCATATGTGGTACCTGTGTCTGTTTACTGTTTTAGTTAGTTCAATATGTTTATTATGCACCCCATACCTATCCTGTGGGCAGTAGTCAAAAGATTACAGAGGTACATAATGGGTCATAATGAGTCATTTGATTTTAGAGCCGAGGAAGAAGATAACGCAATTATAACAAGTGGAAGGAGATGTTGACCTTAAAACCAACGACAAGAGGAGGAAGGGAAGGTTATCTTCCGACCCGTCCAGTAGCCTGGACATCAACAGTTCACTCCCAGCCAATGCATACTTTGCAAAAGGCGTTTATGACTGAAACTCTTATCTGGTTGAAACACTTCAAAAAGCCTATGAAGATAAACCTATTGGCATTTTATTTCCAAGAAATGCTTCTCGATATGTTTACCATGGAAGACAAAGAGATTAGTAATATTGCAACTTTCCAATGCGAGGTGGGTTACATTATTTCTCTAATGGTGATACACCTATTCCCAAAGTGCTTTATGGAATATCTCATTACAGGATATACTAAACTCCTCTAACACTGCCACGCTCGTGAGATGCCTGGCGTACATGAGGACCAACACAGTCAACAACCACTCTCGGGTGTATCCTGATCGCCTGGAAAGGCGAGAAACTTCCGCCCACGGGATACATCTTCCCAAGACATTATGGTCCTCAAAGCTACAAGCATCCATGAGCAACTTCACCAGTTATGTGACTCTAATGTCACGAATTCGGACGCCTAGCCAAATACTGCCAGAATAAAACCACATGTGGGAGGTACGCTTAACACCACTCCACCAAGGAATGTTAAGAGCCATAGTGTAAAAAGTGCTTAAGGTGCCGCATATGAACATAAGAACATGAGAAAGAAGGAACACTGCAACGGGCCTACTGACCCATGCGGAACAGGTCCACTCCCCCCCCCCCCCCGGATTAGCCAAATGACCCACCCAGTCTGGTCACCTCCACTCAAGGAAGGAGCACGGCACCAGACTCAGCTGCACAAGCTAGTCAAGTCCAACTCACACCCACCCACACCCACTCATGTATTTATCTAACCTATTTTTAAATCTACACAACGTTTTAGCCTCAATAACTGTACTCGGGAGTTTATTCCACTCATCCACATCTCTATTACCAAACCAGTGCTTTCCTATATCCTTCCTGAATCTGAATTTTTCCAACTTGAAACCATTGCTGCGAGTTCTGTCTTGGCTGGAAATGTTCAGCACGCTATTTACATCCCCTTTATTTATTCCTGTTTTCCATTTATACACCTCGATCATATCCCCCTAATTCTACGCCTTTCGAGAGAGTGCAGATTCAGGGCCCTCAGTCTATCCTCATAGGGAAGATTTCTGAAACATGGGATCATCTTTGTCATCCTCCTCTGTACGTTTTCCAGACCATTTATATCCATTCTGTAATACGGTGACCAGAATTGAGCAGCATAGTCTAAATGAGGCCTAGCCAAGGATATATACAGTTGAAGAGCAACCTGGGCACTTCTATTATTTATACTTCTAGATATGAAGCCAAGAATTCTGTTAGCTTTATTGCGAACACTAATGCACTGTTGTCTTGGTTTTAGATTACTGCTAACCAGAACTCCTAAATCCTTTTCGCAATCAGTAGTATTAAGATCTACATTATTTAGTTTATATGTCGCATGGTTATTTTCCTGTCCAACATTTAGAACTTTGCATTTGTCTATATTAAACTGCATCTGCCAATTCTCCGACCATTGCACCAGTTTATTCAAATCATCCTGGAGTGCTCTAGTGTCCTCATTAGAATGAATTGGACGGCCTATTTTAGTGTCATCAGCAAATTTGCTTATTTCGCTATTTATTCCCTCATCTATGTCGTTTATGTAAATTGTGAACAACAATGGGCCCAACACTGACCCCTGAGGAACACCGCTTGTGATGTGCCCCCATTCTGATTTTCCCCGTCTATGCAAACTCTCTGCTGCCTATTTGTCAGCCGCCATGACTCTACCCAGGAAAAAATTTCTCCTCCTATTCCGTGTGCCTTAAGTTTTCTCAATAGCCTCTTATGTGGAACTCTATCGAAAGCCTTACTGAAGTCCATATACACAATATTATATTCATTGCCATGATCTACCTCCTCAAACACCTTAGTGAAAAATGTTAGTAAATTCGTAAGACAGGAACGCCCCTTTGAGATTCATTAATCAGTCTGAGCCTATCAAGATGGCTACGAATTGCTTCGGCAATTATTGATTCCATAAATTTTCCCACTATGGAGGTAAGGCTTATTGGTCTATAGTTCGAAGCCAAGGACCTGTCACCTGCCTTGTAAATAGGTATTACATTTGCCATTTTCCACTTATCAGGCACTATGCCAGTTTGTAGTGATATGTTAAAAAGATTAGCCAAATGTATGCTAAGAGATGTGACAGCCTAACATCGTAAGTGAGAAGAGTGGTCTGTTCCCCCTCACTGAAAGCTGATTCACACTGATTCATCCATTTACCCTCCAACAATAATTAGGCCAGCCCCGCTCCCCACTTCAAGTATTCTTGAGTAGTCGTGAATATGGGACGTGTAGCCTCAGTAACCTTCAAGCAAGAGGAAGATAAGTGCAGTTGCTTGGATCAAGAACTCCTCCCCAGCATGAGGAAAACAAAGCAGTAAGATAAAATAAAACTGTTGTGTGCATATTAATCGGGACAGTGATAAAATAAGACATTTAGTTGGAAAATTAAATTTTATTTGAAAAATACACGGCAATGATATGATAGATAATTAGTTAAAGAGATATGACTACTCTTTGCTTTTATAAGCATTGCTACACACTTTGGCACAAAATCAACCAATGTTAAACACATTTTGGCAAGTTCTTCGTCGTGGTAGCAGGTCCTAATAACAGCAGCAATTAGCTTCTCCACAGTTGAACAGTCCTGTTTCGCGATCCTGCATTTGGTTATTGCCCAGAGATTCTCAGCTGAGTTAAGGTCAGGAGAGTTCCCAGGCCAATTTAGAACGCTTAGCCCACTCTCTTCGAAGAATGTCAGCATTTTTCTGGAGGTGTGGCATGGAGCATGATCCTGATGGAAAATACCTTCTCCATCAGAAAAGTATAACCACAATGGGAAGCAAATGAGTTGTCAGGATTGCCTTGTATTTGTCACTGTTCATCGTTCCCTCAGCAATAACAAGCTGTCCAGGGCCTATAGCAGTAAACATACCCCAAAATATCTTCTTAGGTGAGCATTTTGGCTCATGTTGAATGTGTTCATTCCAAAGATGTTCGCTTTTGCTCCGTCTCACTACCACTGATCTGTACCCACGTACTTCAAAATGCGCCTCATCTGAAAATATAACTTTTTTTCCATTCATCTGTCGTCCATCCCTTATGATCGAGTGCTCACCACAGCCGTTTTTCTTCATAGCAGCAGTCACTGATTGTTTCTTTACTGGCTTTCTGGCAGCTCTGCCAACTTCAAGGAGCCTTTGTCGAACAGTTGAAGAATCAACATTTATGGCAGCTGAAGCCAATGCTCTCTGTATTTCTTTGTCGGTATTCTTGGGATCCTTTAGACTATTTATGATAACCTTGTCATCGTGAGGTGTTGTCTTCTTCCACATCTTCCTCGATGCAACGCTCTACAATCACCAGTGTCGTCAGCTCTCTTCAGAATCCAACCAACAGCTGACTGTGCTAGGGTCAAATTTTGGGCTATCTAATACTCAAATCAGCATGTTTTCTAAGAGCTACAATACTTTCATGCTTCCTAGGTGCAACTTCCATCATGAATTTCAACAGTAATCATGAACTGAAGGGGAGAATTTAGTAAAACCATATTCACTCACAGAGCATGATTGTAAAAATAGTCTTACAAAACAACAGCTGTTGTAGCACTGACGAGAGTCACTACTGGATAGTCGTCAGAAGTCGGTAGCAAACTCTTCTGAAAAGAAAAAACACCAAGCTATATTAATTAAACCTGAGAATAAGACACATTATGAGATAATCACAAAATTTACTCTTGTTCCAATTTTATTTGCACGCTACTATACTATACTATTTCGAAGTTTAAAGTGGCCGACCAGAGGAGCCTTTCTGCTCTAATCATACGGAAAAAATATAGGAATGACTTATATAACATTGTGTGTAGGGCACGCAAATAGTTCCATGACTTTTGCCTAAGATGCATCTCTCATTAAATATTGAAGGTGTTTAGAAGAGGTAAACTTAAGAGGTACTATTCTGCCCTTAAGATACATCTCCAATCAAATATTGAAGGTGTTTAGAAGACGTAAACTGAAATTTGCTTAACGATATTTAACGGGAATAAATATTTTTCATTATTTTACTCATAAAATGATCACATCTGCTCCAACATGTCTTTCTCCACCGTTGTCATATATTTTGGCAGCTTATTTGAACGTTTGTAGCTCCGTCACTCAGGGTTTTGGAAGTTATGCCATCCATCCCAGGATGATGAGAATGGCTTAACAACTTTGGTCATAAAAAACATGAATATGTCAATTGTTCCATGAAACTTGTCCTTGATACCGTACACAAGTGTTGAAAGTTTGAAGCCGATTGGATTCAACGTTCTCGAGTTATGAGTAAAATAGTATCCATGAAGTGCAGTTTCTCTACTAATGTACGCTTAAATTACATATTCTAGAAATGATACCTTTAAGATCGTACCTGAATGTTCTTTTTCTTTCATCTTTTCGATACTATTTCGCTAATCAATCGTAAAGACCTAATCCAGTCGACTTCAAATCTTCAACACTTGTGCTCGGTAACAAGGACCAAATTCTTGGAACAACTGTCATATTCACGTGCTCTATGACCAAAGATGTTGCAACCAATCCCAACATCCTGGGATGACTTCAAACGTTCTGGCTCAATAATCAAGGTTACAGGTAAAAATCTGACTAAATTTCATACAATGTTTCCCAGTTTGTGGACAGTTTACTTCAGAGAGCTGACAGTGTTGCCATTGCTGACAGCCAGTGTTGCTAGCTAGTGTTATTTGTGTTTTATCTAGTGTTGTCATTGCTGACAGCCAGTGTTGCTAGCTAGAGTTGTCAGTGCTGGCAGCCAATGTTGTTAGCTAGTGTTGTTTGTGTTTTAGCTAGTGCTGTAAGTGCTGACAGCCAATGTTGTTAGCTAGTGTTGTTTGTGTTTTAGCTAGTGTTGTCAGTGCTGATAGCCAATGTTGTTTGTGTTTTAGCTAGTGTTGTAAGTGCTGACAGCCAATGTTGTTAGCTAGTGTTGTTTGTGTTTTAGCTAGTGTTGTCAGTGCTGGCAGCGTGTTGTTAGCTAGTGTCGTCAGCGCTGAAGGTCAGTGTTGTCAATGAATGTTGCTTGTGTTTTAACTAGTGTTGGCAGCTGGTGTTGTCAGTGCTGAGAGCCAGTGTTGCTAGCTAGTGTTGTTTGTATTGACAGGCAGTGTCGTTAGCTAGTGTTGTGAGTGTTGAAAGGCATTGTTGTTAGCTAGTGTTGCCAGCTATTGTTGTCTGAGTTTTAGCTAGTGCCATTAGCTAGTGTTATTTGTGTTTTAATTAGTGTTGTTAGATAGTGTTGCTTGTGTTCTAGCTAATGTTGTCAGTGCTAGCAACCATTGTTGTCAGCTAATGTTGCCAGCCAGAGTTTCAGAGGGAGCCAGATGTATGAAGGATATCAGACGTATTAAGGATGTCAGATATTTCATGCTGAGAAAGTATCTATCTGTATGTATCTATGTATAATACATTAACATACACTCAAACAGCAATAATAGTGGTGGTAATATTGATCTTTGAAGATGCTTGAATATTCCCTTTGCCAGTATTGATATACCAGAGTATACAGTATTTTCCGACATATAAGACGCACGAGAATATAAGACAATATTTCCAAGCAGCTGTAACCCAGTTGACTTTGAGTATATAAGGCGCAGGCTGGATAATTTTTAAAGGCTTTTTATGGAAAAAAAGTATGCCGTATATGCCGGAGAAATGCCTGTCACTCATCCATTTACTAGAGAGGGCCAGTGATTCTGAACTTGTCTGACTGAACAGCGTCTCCTTAAGTTCTGATTTTTGCATTGTTTATTGTTTTAAGTCCTAATGATAATGTTTAGAACACCCGAAATAATTTGTATAGTCTGTGGCTTTCCAGTTACTCCGTACGCCATTCAACATTATTTTATAAGAAAAATGTCAGCATAAGAATTTTAGAGCAATTATACTGTCCTTATCTGTAACATGATATTCCTGTCGTGGGTTAGATATGGGGATGAGCCAATTGTTGTATTGTTTCATCACTCCCAGACATATTAGTCCCTCTGTGTTGGCCAGGTAGTGAAAAATCTCTCCGTACCAACACTCACCTTTAATTTTCACCTCCACTATATCTGCTCTAGTGACGATGCTTAGCCAGACGGCTGACAGGTCTGGCCACAAGAATGTCTGCCTGACGAATGAGGTGAAGACACAGTCTATTATGGATGTTTTGTAACATTGGCTTACGTTAGTGATTAGACGGGAAGTCGGTTTCCTCTTCATCAGCTCACCTTTTTTGATATGCAAATTGCAAATAGCTCGTTCTAGTGGTTGAGGAGTTTCTATGTAGACGACGGTATTAGCTTCGTCACAGTGGGTGACCTGGAGGTGAGGGTACTTGTTGAGGTAGTAACGCAGCATACCAGAGTGTGTGTCCTGTATGATACCAACCTTCTTGCTGGGATTCATTATGATGGCCTCAGGAAGTCTGTCTTGTCGAAGAGTGAACCTACTGGTGTTTGAAGAGTCTGTAGACTGTTCCTCCTGGCTGTCATAGAGTGGGACCAGGAGTATCCTGTCAGCGCCTGCAGGAACTTCTCTCTCAAGAACACACCATGTTCCATTTCGACGGTATCCAAGTAAGACAGACTGCTCGCGGAAATAGTGGTTGATAGCGGCCTCTGAAAATAGTTCATTCGTTTCATATTGGTGCCCCGGCTGCACTCCCAGAGTGACAGAATTCCCACCTAGCACCATTCTTGCCCCATTCGGGTTTATGGGTGCCAGTTTATGGGTGCCAGTGCCACTGACATCGCATAACTTCTCCCCGTAGAAGTAGTTGGGTGATATTACGTTGCCGAGGACAGAGAGGGCCCCGTCAGCCACCACGTTCTGGGCAACTAAACCAGCAGTGAGTTGCTCCAGACACACAACACGGTCGTTAGGGCCCCATCCTCTCATCACCGTTAGTGCCTCCTGTGTCTCCCAGAGCAACACCTGCACTATCACCACCAACGAAGGGATTCTCCTCTTCGCCATGTCCACCAAAGTAAACACCTTGGAGTCAGCCGCGGGTATGTCCGACGTCTGAGTATCGTTGAGCACCACCAGGCAGTCTTGTGGCCGCTTGGTTATATCGTAGTATTGGAAGGGGAAGCACTCCTGTAAGACTTCCTCCGTGATAGTCTTACAGAAGATCAGTACGTTTAGGTAATTGAAGAATTTTTCCCTGAAGTCTGAGACCTCCAGCTCAAGGAGCTCGTCAAGGAGAACTATAATCTGGGGTTGTGTTCCCCGAGTCTCCCACTGGAAGCCATTGAGGAAGCATTTGAGCTTCTGTTGAGAGTTGCATCCCAGGATCACAATACGGGAACCTCTGTAACTCCTGGGGATGCTGTTGTAGTGGTAGCAGAAGAGATCACTGAACATTTTATTGATCTCTGTGAAGCTCTCTGCCAGCCAGCCCACAAAGAGGAAGATGAAGACCACAACCAAGACCTTGGCACAGGCCGTAGATGGCACAAGGTCACCGTAGCCCACGGTAGTGAGGGTGATGACACTCATGTAGATGTAATCAGCGAAGGTGCGAGGGAGAGTAATCTGGCCTCCTGCATCAGGATGGGTGCCTTCGTCAGTCCTCCACTCCTCCACTGTCTGCAGCACCCCTGCCATCAGTCCTGCCGTCACAAATAACCCTGCCACCAATGACACCCGCAACTGCCACAGGTACCCGAAGTATAACCGTACTAGCAGAGTGAAGACCTCTCGTGTTTCAGGGTAGGTAAACCTGAGCACGGAGAGGAACTGGTAACCGTAGAGATGGGTACCTAGGTAGAACTCCCAGCAGGAGTGTACCATCAACCAGGTGTCAACCACAGCAGCCACCAGTGGTACCTCTTGTTTCTCCACCACCACCAGGATCAACCTCATCCAGAATAAGAGGTTGATGGCCCCATTGATGTGGTCCCAGGCGTTGAGGGTGCAGTGGATGAGGTGACCGCTGACCAGACTAGCTTGGTAGAAGAACAAACACGCACTCACGAATGTGAACAACGTGAACACAACGTGAACTCTCCTCCAGTGCTGCCAGTCCAGCGCAAGCACTCTGAAGTGCTTGAGTGCACGCTGCGACAGCACCACCAACACCACCACCAACACCACCACCATCGTGTGCTCCAACACACCCAGGTTGTGATCCCCAATAAAACAATAGTTCGAAAAAGTTACAACCATTTTTTAATTTAACGTTTTGGATAATTTAATACTAAGACACAATATAAAATAGCACTTTTATCCTGATACATAACTTGACAACATTAACATGTATCCAACATTAACCTAACAACATTAATGACCCTCCTGTAGCAGACTTTAAGCCCAATAAATCAACCACAGTGTAGTGGATAGAATTCAGACTTCAGTAAGCCATCTTGAACATTTCATCATTATATTCAACGTAAACGATAAATCAGCAAGGGCCTCACAGCTCCTGGGGAATGTGAGACGATATCAAGGCTCGATCCTCCGTCACGTTAATGTTTATGTTGTCCTGTCACTGTTAAGGTCACATGTCACCTGTGCATCACCAGTTGAAATTGTAAACAATACTGAATGAAACACATGCGTAATACCTGTGACAACACCTGTGTTAACTCCATCTTGACTGTGAGGGACTGTTTACCTTGTCTTCCAATGCCTCCACTTTCAAC
>NC_091316.1:25360880-25390880 GCF_038502225.1 Cherax quadricarinatus
GCCAGGAGGTCGGAGGTACAGCATCATCCAGGCCAGGAGGTGGGAGGTACAGCATCATCCAGGCCAGGAGGTGGGAGGTACAGCATGACACAGGCCAGGAGGTGGGAGGTACAGCATCATCCAGGCCAGGAGGTGAGAGGTACAGCATCATCCAGGCCAGGAGGTGGGAGGTACAGCATCATCCAGGCCAGGAGGTGGGAGGTACAGCATGACCCAGGCCAGGAGGTGGGAGGTACAGCATCATCCAGGCCAGGAGGTGGGAGGTACAGCATCACCCAGGCCAGGAGGTGGGAGGTACAGCATCATCCAGGCCAGGAGGTGGGAGGTACAGCATCACCCAGGCCAGGAGGTGTGAGGTACAGCATCATCCAGGCCAGGAGGTGGGAGGTACAGCATGACCCAGGCCAGGAGGTGGGAGGTACAGCATCATCCAGGCCAGGAGGTGGGAGGTACAGCATCATCCAGGCCAGGAGGTGGGAGGTACAGCATGACCCAGGCCAGGAGGAGGGAGGTACAGCATCACCCAGGCCAGGAGGTGGGAGGTACAGCATCATCCAGGCCAGGAGGTGGGAGGTACAGCATCACCCAGGCCAGGAGGTGGGAGGTACAGCATCACCCAGGCCAGGAGGTGGGAGGTACAGCATCACCCAGGCCAGGAGGTGGGAGGTACAGCATCACCCAGGCCAGGAGGTGGGAGGTACAGCATCACCCAGGCCAGGAGGTGGGAGGTACAGCATGACCCAGGCCAGGAGGTGGGAGGTACAGCATCACCCAGGCCAGGAGGTGGGAGGTACAGCATCACCCAGGCCAGGAGGTGGGAGGTACAGCATCACCCAGGCCAGGAGGTGGGAGGTACAGCATCACCCAGGCCAGGAAGTGTGAGGTACAGCATGACCCAGGCCAGGAGGTGGGAGGTACAGCATCACCCAGGCCAGGAGGTGGGAGGTACAGCATCATCCAGGCCAGGAGGTGGGAGGTACAGCATCACCCAGGCCAGGAGGTGGGAGGTACAGCATCACCCAGGCCAGTAGGTGGGAGGTACAGCATCACCCAGGCCAGGAGGTGGGAGGTACAGCATCACCCAGGCCAGGAGGTGGGAGGTACAGCATCACCCAGGCCAGGAGGTGGGAGGTACAGCATCATTCAGGCCAGGAAGTGGGAGGTACAGCATCACCCAGGCCAGGAGGTGGGAGGTACAGCATCACCCAGGCCAGGAGGTTGGAGGTACAGCATCGCCCAGGCCAGGGGGTGAGAGATACAGCATCACCCAGGCCAGAAGATGAGAGATACAGCATCACCCAGGCCAGGAGGTGGGAGATATAGTATCACCCAGGCCAGGAATTGGGAGATACAGCATCGCCCAGGCCATTGGGTGAGAGATACAGCATCACCCAGGCCAGGAGGTGGGGGATACAGCATCTCCCAGGCAAGGAGGTGGGAGATACAGCATCACCCAGGCCAAGAGGTGGGAGATACAGCATCGCCCAGGCCATGGGGTGAGAGATACAGCATCACCCAGGCCAGGAGGTGAGAGATACAGCATCACCCAGGCCAGGAGGTGGGAGATACAGCATCACCCAGGCCAGGAGGTGGGAGATACAGCATCGCCTAGGCCAAGGGGTGAGAGATACAGCATCACCCAGGCCAGGAGGTGAGAGATACAGCATCACCCAGGCCAGGAGGTGGGAGATACAGCATCACCCTGGCCAGGGAGACAAATGGCTACTGGAATTCAACCCCAACAAATGCAATGCTACGAGAACTAGTTAGGGAAAGACGATCGGTAAAACAGTACTGACTCGGGGAACAAAAGCTTCGAATCTCAATCAAAAAGAAAGATCTAGGGGTGGGGATTACGCCGAACATATCCTCTGAGGCACAACCCTACCGAATAACATTTGCAGTGACTGCTTCTTTGGCAATCTAAAATTAGCATTCAGGAATCTCAACAAAGAGTCATTTACGACCCTTTATATGACATATGTAATCAGGAAATGAAATTACCTTCACGATGAAATAGTATAGGCAAGCTTCATACACAGTTTTAAGAATAGGTATGGCTGGCCTCATGGTTGGGAGTAATAAATCATGTAAGAGGGCAGTCAAGAAACAAAGCCAAGAACCTAGATTCGAACCCTCTAAAAAATACAAACACACACACACACACACACACACACACAAATATAAAAAAAAACGTATACACACACACTTATCACTCTGTCCATCTCGCCACATATTTTATCCTAAGACAAAGGAGACAGACAGCTGCATTTGTGACCCCTCTGTGTAGTGCCAGTCACCGTGACACCAGCGCCACACCAGTGCTGACACGAAGGAAACCACCGCTACGTCACAGGGGACATCACAAGCACGACTCAATTAACACCACAGTCACGACACAAGGGAAAACACAAGCACAACACTGTGTATACCACAAGCACAAAATAAGGAACATCACGAACGCGACACAAGAAACACCACAAACACGACACAGAAGACACCGCAAACACGACACAGAAGACACCACAAACACGACATAATGAACACCACAAACACGACACAAGAGACACCACAAACACAACACAAAGAGCACCACAAACATGTCACAGGAGACGCACAAACACGACACATGATCAACGCAGCAGCAACATACACACACACACTTAAGTGTTAAAACAAATTCTTTAATGGTAAAAGGTAACGGAGAATACTAAGTTCATACGAGCTGATATTTGGAATATTATATTTAAGTTTTCATTATATATTTCCTGGAGAATTTTAAAGGCCGATGCTTTTGTTTCCAACAGTAAACATATGATAGATACTTTTAAATGGCTAGATACAAGTCAAGAAATTATTGATATTGGAAAACAAGCCATAGGGACCAAGCAGCATGTCACATAGAGCTTTCCAAGAACTCAGTTACACTCTCGATTGTTATTAAGTCGGGGGAAGAGAGCAGCGCAACAGATAAATGGAAGGAAGTAACGCGGAACCGACACTAGAAAGTGTTTCACGGTACATACAGTGTTGGAGATAATGTAGTAGGAACCAAGAGCAGGTAGCCTGAGGTGCGAGAGTAAACGATATAATACCTCTAACAATGAAAGAAGTAGCACTTCCAATAATTCAAGAAGCAGCAGCTTCAACTACGCAGATTTCTCCAGGAATGCAGGAGACCAGCAGCCTCCGTCAGAACCTCTGGTCTCCACACTTCGCCAGTGTTATGGCTTTCTGCCGAGGCAGATGCAGATCGGGTGTGGCAGTATATCTCTCATACAGGTGTCCTAATTCTCGTCTCGTCACGAGGCAGTCTGATGCTGTCTTGTGTCCTTGGTTGGCGCAATACATGTAAATATATTACAGTCAACAAACGCAGATGACGAGGCAACAGGAAATTCTTATTCTTCACTTCCACTCTCTCTAGGCTCTACACATTTGTCACCGTGTCTGCATTAGAGCGAGTATGATGATAATGATGATGATAATGATAATGACAATGATGGTGTGGTGATGAATAATGTTGATAATAATGAGGACTGATGACTGATGATGATGGGTGACATGCACTTGCCAAGAAGCAGACAAGATGTGCTGGAATGTAGTATGCATCTGCCAAGAAGCAGACAAGATGTGCTGGAATGTAGCATGCATCTGCCAAGAAGTAGACAAGATGTGCTGGAATGTAGCATGCATCTGCCAAGAAGTAGACAAGATGTGCTGGAATGTAGCATGCATCTGCCAAGAAGTAGACAAGATGTGCTGGAATGTAGCATGCATCTGCCAAGAAGTAGAGATGTGCCTGAAGGTGACATGCACCTTCCAAGAAAATAGACAAGACGTGTTGGAATGTGGCATACACCTGCCATAAAGAAGACAAGATGTGTTAGTATGTGGCATGCACCTGCCAAGAAGTAGACAAGATGTGTTGGAATGTGGCATGCACCTGCCAAGAAGTAGACAAGATGTGTTGGAATGTGGTATGCACCTGCCAAGTAGACAAGATGTGTTGGAATGTGGCATGCACTTGCCATAAAGTAGACAAGATGTGCTAGAAGGCAATGTTCACCTTTCTAGACGCCTCTTATCATTCACTGCTTGATAATGGTCCCGGACGTTCCGGAACGTGGTCCAGTTGTCGTGTTCAGTTTTCGATTTATTTTTTGGGGCACATATCAATTTTACAAGCTAAGAGCTGTTATTCTACTTCAAAACTTGTTTCATGGGTGGCGTTGAGAGTTGGGTTGACCCAATATTTTGTTAGTGGGAAGGATTGTAAAGAACCTGCCTAGTATGGGCCAACAGGCCTGCTGCAGTGCTCCTCCTTCCTTATGTTCTTAAATCCAAGCTCTATTATCTATTATTTAAGGGGCACTACGACCCTATATAATTTTTAGCTAAAATATGTAGATTTTCACACTTTAATCGAAACTGGTGATAATTTACGATTTTTCCGATTATTTCCTGCTTTCCCCCCCCAAAAAAAAAATTCAGTCAGAATACCAACTATGGGATGTGACCCACGACAGTCGACTAATACCCAGGTACCAACTTACTGCTGGGTGAACAGGGGCAGCGGGTGTAAGGTAAGATGCTTAACGTTTCCACTAGTGCCGGAGGATCGAACCACAGATATTCAGTATGTGAGCTGAGTAAGCTTTTAACCGAGTCGCGGGATTGTGATATATTACTTTAACGAAGAAAAAACCTAAAGACCACACAACGAAAGTCATCTGGGAATGTGAGTGTGCTCACTTACCAGAATAGACTGAGTTGACAGTCATGATATACAACTGATAACTCTTCACACGGGGATTGACAATGCTAGTCTTCTGAGACATAAGATACTGAACAAGTTAGAGAATGTAAACCACGACAACTTCAAAAAATCCAACGTGGGGTTTTAAGAGGTAACAACTTTAGGTTAGGAAAACCGCAAGGCAGGACTGGCAACAGGAAATTCTTCTGCCAGATTGCAATAAATCAGTGGACCAGTTTACTCGGCGGATCATCATGCCTAGAGTGTGACACAGTTCAGAATTGTAATGAGGCAACGCATTAGGCATCATGGGGTACCCTTCACATACCAGACATTTCCTTGTCACTCCGATGCCACTAGGAAAGGTAGCAGAAGAAAGGCTTTATACGGATTATTAACTTGGAGCGTTGGAGGCCTAGGAAAATCCAAGAAAGGCAGGCAGTGTGGTTTATTTCCATTTGGGTCTTTTGGTCCTCGTTCCCAGAATGCAACCAGTAACAAGCGGAGATGAGACTCACTGTGTTTATATACTGATTCATGAATCTCAGTGTATCTCTCCTTTACTAGGTGTTGATGAATTAGTCACCTACATCAGGCTTAATATAGGTGACTAATGCATTAGTCACCTATATCAAACCTGATGACCTTTCTCCGCTGCCTGTACCGACCTGCTCTCCACGTTTTGGTGGCCTCTCCTACATATTCACCTGAGACTTGACTCCTGGTGCGAACATCATCTACACGGCTCAGAGGAAACGTTCTAATATTATCGGTATGGTATAAACCTTGGTAAGTTATACCGACAAGTGGTTTAAAAATATACGCAAGTAAACAGATTAGGACAGTAAGTCCCAGTGTTTGCTTACGTGGTTTCTAAATCAGTACTGTCGGTAATGAGTTACTGAAGGGAATTTTGTGTGTGCATTGTTTTGAGTTATTATTGTTTTGTGTGTTTTGCATTTACCTTCATTATGTATCTCTTTTAGTTTGCTGTGATGTAAACAAATGCGGCTGATGCATCTGTTTATATCAGATAACAATGCAAGTTACTATGTCTTATGTATGTTGAAGTTTTAAATGCATATAAAAAATATATGTCAGTTATCAAACTTATCAACAATTCAGGTGTAACTGCTACGAATTCACTAGAGGTAACTTAGAAGACAGTCTTAACTAGAACTAGAATAATAAAGTTTATTGCACTTACGCCGACAGTAACAAAACGCCTAGTATTTTTGCAGACAGTGAACAAGACGATAGCCAGCAGGGAACAATAGCCGAGGCAGGGGAAGTATCGAGGTTGACAGTATCAGGGGAAGATCATCGTCCTCTGGGGCCCTCGTATCTCCTGAGATATGCTACAGGAGGAGCTTAATTAAAGTCCGGTTGCTGCTTCGATGAGCCCGCGGCTGTGCTCGCTAATGGACACTTACTTCTCCTCACTCACACTTCTGCCTCTTTCCATTGTTGTGTCAGGTATTATGTCTCGCCGTTCTGAGGTCCTCGCCCCGTGGCTCTTGCTCCACGGTCCTCAGTTCGTGTGAAAAATCAGACTTCTTTGTCCGGAGCTCGTCCCCTAACACCTATGAGTGCCAGCTATTATATTCCTGCGTCCTAAGTAGTCATCTAACACCTGTGTTTGTTAGCAATTTTACTCCTTGCGTCCGAGACAGCCATCTAACACCCGTATTAACTATCTACTAGTATTTTTTCCTGCTTTCTAGGCTGTTTCCCTCGTTCCCCGTTCGGCGGTCCCCATTCCTCACACTTTGTTCAGTAGACTCCATTCCATGGTCCTATCGCGATTCCCGTTCTCACGATGAAAGTTCCGCTATCCTCGTTCACCGATGTTCCGTATTAACTTGGAACTAAGTAGGTAGCAAGTAGGCGGCGCGTCTGTAGCCCAGTCAGCAAAGGGAGAGGCTCGACCCTCCAACACTCCTGAATAACCCTCGCGGATTTAGAGCTCCTCATACAGAAAAATATTAGTGGGACAGTGTATAGACCCATTACGGCTAAGACAGACGAGTCACGGAATTATCATGAATTATTTCTTTAGTTCAATGATCTATACACAGCTTCAAGGAAACATACAAGTCCCTTGTGACAAGGGGTAAGCCTGTTCACGTGCAGAGGCTGTGCCTCACCTTGATTATGCAGCTCAGTTCTGGTCTCCGTATTACAAAATGGACATAAATTCGAGAAAACATTCAGCGTAGGATGACTAAATTAATACATAGCATCAGAAATCTTCCTTATGAAGAAAGATTGAAGACTCTTAAGTTACATTCACTTGTTAGACGAAGAATGAGGGGAGACCTGATCGAAGTGTATAAGTGGAAGATAGGTATTAATAAAGGGGATATTAATAAGGTCTTGAGGATGTCTCTCCAAGAGAGAACGCGCAGTAATGGATTTAAATTAGATAAGTTTAGATTTAGAAAGGACATAGGAAAGTATTGGTTTGGAAATAGGGTAGTTGATGAGTGGAACAGTCTACCTAGTTGGGTTATTGAGGCTAGGACTTTGGGTAGTTTCAAATCTAGGTTGGATAAGTACATGAGTGGGAGGGGTTGGATTTGAGTGGGACTTTCACATCAGAGCTTATTTCTTGGGTGGCATTGAAAATTGGGTTGGGCAAATGTTTTGTTAGTGGGATGAATTGTAAAGGACCTGCCTAGTATGGGCCAGCAGGCCTCCTGCAGTGTTCCTCCTTTCTTATGTTCTTATGTTCTTATGTTCACGTGCAGAGGCTGTGCCAAGAGCTGAGACTCGACCTCCTGCAATCACAAATAGGTAAATAAAACCAAGTATGGACCTGTAGAAGAGTACATTATTATAACTCGTTGGGGTCACATAGCGCCTAAGAAATGGGAGGAAATCAGGTTCGAACTAAGATTATGAGAGCATCAGTTCCTCGGATCAAGATCCTTTCACCAGCATGAAGGACACCACCCTTGATGGAATCGACGTGGCAGATTTAGTGGTATTTAATGCTATCAGTATAAATCGCAACGTTCATAAAATAAACCATCTCGCCCAGACCTTACTAAATATCAGAGATTTAGTGGCAGCTGCATTTATCTTTATTAGTGGTATGCTAATAAAGGTGACCATCACGCTATTATATCTGATGTTGGTCATAGAGGTTTATGATGCTCGTACAGAATGTGGGATAACAGGCACATGTGGGTGTTGTCGTGGTGGTAGTAGTAGTGGCATTGGTGGTAGTGATAGTTGTGGAAGTGGTAGTTGTAGAGGTGATAATAGTGGTTGTATTGGTGGCGTTGGCGTTGGTGCTTGTAGCAGTGGTGGTATGGGTGGTTGTGGTACAGGTGTTGGTGATGCTGGTGTTGGTAAAACTGGTCTAAATGGTGTTTTTTTGTGGTGCTAGTGACAGACAAGAAAAAGGAGAAGGTGGAAGTATAGGAGAAAGTGGAGAAGTACATGAGAAAGACAGCATTGAAAGTCTACACCGAGGCTATATGTTGCTAGGAACTATTTTCTTCTTGCTAGATCGAGTACGATCGTGTATTATCCAGGCATAAGCTTCGTCTCCTGTACCATGTCCGTATATTTTGGCCCTTCTGGAAATCTAGATATGTTACATCTTACGAGGACGAGGAGGAGGTGGAAAAGAAAAAGTGCCCAGAAATAGCATTAGAATAATAAAATTCTCACTATCCTGGCTGGAAATATTCACAACGAATCTCATTTTCAAAAGGCCATCATTCTATTGTGACTTATCATTTTCGTGAAGTCAACAAAGTGCCGGGAACAGTGTCATCAGGAGTGCTAGATAATCACCGTAGATGTGTCTTCAACAGTTCCTCCACTCACAGTTCCTCTGAGCTCATTAGTGCTCAGAAGCGGTGAGAGTGCCTGCCCCAGCAGCTCGAATACAGCACTCCTGAGAACATTAGTGGAGGGTGGCAAGTCACAGAATCTCTTAAATCATAAAGAATTTTCCTGTATGTTTTCCTTCGGCATTTCTTACCATGGATCTAGTGAGGTCTTGGATAGTTTTGAAGTCTGGAAACTAACATTTGCACCACGCTTTTTAAGTCCCTGGAAGATGCTGCAGCCTGGTGGTCAACAAAATGATTCACCTGTTAGTTTCAGCACACATATACACACACACACACATACACACTAGGTCTTGCCTGGGGTTGAGCTTTCCGTCTGCATGTCTGAGTGGAGGGTTCGGGGAATCAGGGTTCAGGGGAAATTCAGGTGACGTGGCATCATTCTTCTTCGATAAAACCGCTGCCGTATAAGATGTAAACAATCAGGAAGAAGTTATAAACACTCTGAGCTGTGTCATCTTGTAATGATGCGCATAAAGAAAGCCATATCTTTTGCTACTTTTATTAATAATAATAATACTAATAATAATAATAATAATAATAATAATAATATTATTATTATTATTATTATTATTATTATTATTATTATTATTATTATTATTATTACATTTATGGGGAAATGGTAAATCCGTAAGGGTTGTACAGCGCCTGAGGTCTTCAGATCTACCACTGAATAAAGATCCCTTCACCAGACTCAAGGTATATTCCTTGAAAGGACCTGCTGGTGTACTTTTAAAATTATGATTGTTTCCTTTCTTGGTTAACTTTGTGTGTAAGCGAACTTTGTATAAAGAGAACTGTTACTGCCTTCCCAGAGAATATACTGTACTGTCTGAGAGAAACTGTTACCGTGTTTTCCTGCATATAAGGCGCACGAGTATAAATGACATATAAGCCGATGTTTCCAAGCAGTTGTAACTTAACGTTAGTAAACAACTGCTAAAGTGTAACCCAGAGTCTACCCTTGACCCTAACTCTGAGCATATAAGGCGCAGGCTGACTTTCTGAGAATTTTTATGGTGGAAAAAAGTGCGCCTTATATGCGGGAAAATAAAGTATGCAGATGAGTGTATTTTTCTTTTAAACTGGTTAATATTATTAGTCAACTATGGAGTTGAACACTAAGCAAGGCTGAGGGACTGACCACCTAACATTAACTTATTTAAGGGTGACAGACTGACCACTTCCAACTTACTTCTAGGCTGAGGAACTAGCCACCTCAAACTAACTTCTTTAAAGTTATGGTGGTAGCTTTATTAGTTATGGTGGTTATTGTGGTAGTTTTGTGTCCTCTGAGAGACAAGACAATCTATTATGGTGAACCGACAATGCTACCTGATGGTCCTCGCAGAGCAGTGCTGGGAATTTTTCCATGAGGTGTGTGTGTGTGGCCAGTGCATAAGTTCAAGAGTGCAGTCCACCAAACAGTGATGACTATTGCAGAGGTGTTTATGATAGAGATCATCTCTCTCTCTCTCTCTCTCTCTCTCTCTCTCTCTCTCTCCCTGGTTGTTCTCTTATGTCTTCAGGTCTTCAGCAGAAAGTTTTATGGACACGGGTGCTGGGATGATTATATGCAAATGTTGTATTCTTTCTCATTTTCACACCACATTCATCTGCGCAGCCGGTTTCTCCGCCTCTAAACTCTGTCTCAGCGAGATGGCTGCAATTTTTCGGTACTTCGATGTTTTTTTACTGTTCGAGAATAATTACTGGTGGAGTCGTCGTCGTCGTCGTGTGTGTGTGTGTGTGTGTATGTGTGTGTGTGTGTGTGTGTGTGTGTGTGTGTGTGTGTGTGTGTGTGTGTGTGTGTGTGTGTGTGTGTGTGATATTAATCTCTATGTATATAGATGTTAATCTCTAGTTCTTGTGTCTAAAGCAGAGGTCGGCTAACTTTTTTGGGTATTAACCTAAAACTAATTTGTGTACAGCGAAATTACCCACTAGACTAAAAATATTTGTTTGAAAATAAATAACTTTCATATAAAACTGAGACACAAGGATGAAATTAGAGACCATTTTACAAAAACAGTGTACAAGTAATAATATTCGAGCAAAGACAATAAAATTTGTGTACAAATAATAATAGCAGAATCCACTTAGTGAAGGGTAGAGTGAGCGGTGCGAAGCTCACACAATAGTATCAGTGGCAGGCAACTCTCACACACCAGTTTAAAGCGTTTTGTAAATTAAAGGTCGTAGGTCAAATGTTAACGCATCGTGTCAAATGTTATGATCACAGATAAAAGGCTGAAGTAACCGATCGAAGCGCAAGTGCTTCCCCACAATGTAAGCATTAAAGCACAATTACTGATCTCTGTGGACCCTGACAGCTTGGCCGAGAGGTAGCAAAGGACACCATTTAAAGGAGGTGACTCTAACCCACCTGGATAAGAACGCATGTGATTTTAAGCGACTCTGTCAGAGTTGGTGTTTGCAGATGGCACCGTGTCATTGGGTGAGGCTGAAAAGACCCCGCAGAGGTCGATAGACCAGTTTGGAAGGGTAAATAACTTAGAAGTAGATTAATTAAAGCGGCAAGGTGATACAAATGTGATAGTATGAGGAAATGAAGAAAAAACGTAAAAATTCATGGAAACACGTAAGGACAAATTAGTCAGTTAGGATACTTGCGAGCACATGAATGTTCATGCGCGGTGAGGAATGTTGAACATTAATATTATGTGAATGTTATGTTGCAGGTATGTTGAGCAATGTCATGTGGATATGTTGCAAGAGTGTCGAACATTATTGGAAAAATGTTATACGAGTATTGTGTTAGTGTTGAACATTGTGTGGATGTTATGCAGCATGTCAGACGTTGTTGTGAGAATGTTGAGCAACGTGGTGTAAATGTTACGTAAAGAATAAGGAATAAAGAAACTACATTGCTTTAAAAAACTACTTGAAGATTGAGACACTTTTGCAACATATGGGAATCTTTATTCAGGAAACGTTTCGCCTCACAGTGGCTTCATCAGTCCAATACAAAGTAGAAAGGTGTAAGGAGAGGAGTTTGAGGTAATCAGTCCCTCAGCCTGGAGTCGATGTGTTCAGTCCATCAATCTTGTAGAATGTACAGCATCGACTCCAAGTTGAGGGACTGATTACCTCAAACTCCTCCTCTCCTTAAACCTTTCTACTTTGTATTGGACTGATGAAGCCACTGTGTGGCGAAACGCTTCCTGAATAAAGATTCCCATATGTTGCACAAGTGTCTCAATCTTCAACTTGTCGGTTTTTCAAACCATTCATCACAAAAAAACTACTTGTTTTAAGAACACAAGAGAAGGTGGACACAGCAGCAGTGTACTTCCTACAGTCATGAAGAGACGACACAGCTGCTAATCAAACTTTTATTTTGAGAGCGTTTCGCTCTGTGTAGAGTTTTGTGAAGTCTGTAGAACAGTTCGGATGTCGAAGAACTTTTTTGGGGCATTACCCCAAAACTAATTTGTGTACAGCGAAATTACCCACTAGGCTAAAAATTTATTTGTTTGAAAAAATATAACTTTCTTAATTTGCCTCGCCTATTAAATAATATTTTTTCCAGTTTTATTTATATGTTTATTGAGCCTTCATTACCCCCGAGATTTTAAGTTTTACCCCATTTGGGGTTATTTACCCCCAGTTCCCCCGACCTCTGGAACTTAACATAGGGCTCTGCTCCTCTTTTCTTCAGAATTGGGATTAACGACAATAAGTAAGGTAGGAGGATGTATACACCCAGCGTGACAGGAAGAATGCGCAGGGAAAGGAGAAATTTCTTACGAAATGGGCGTCATAGTCACATAGTGACTTGAAATGAAACGGTAGTGGAAGGGAAAAATCGTATCTGATCGAAGGATAAGTGAAAGGAAAGCACCTATCCTCTGCATCAAGGCATCATCCCCTTCCCTCTATTTTTGAAGGGCTAGGATTTGTATGTTGCCTTTCAGTACATCGTCACTGGATGACCATCTTTGTGACCTGGATAGACCTGCTCCTTGGAGTTGCAAGTTACAATGCGTTACCAACTCTCAGGCTGTTTAGTGTAAATCATCTCCACATTAACCAGAGTCTTGCTCCTACCGTCCTGCCGGCTCTCATTTTCGCTAGGATCCTAATGGCCTTACTGGAGTGGAAGGAGACACGTAGGCACAGATTAAGACATTTAATAAGAAAATATTTAGCCCCGAGTGGCTTTTTCATTCCTGCATTTCCTAGGTTTATTCAGTAGTGTCTCTCTTCCATACCTTGTTGTTGTTACCATACCAGTTCGACCGGTTTTGCTGGTTCTATGGTGCTGGAAGGACTACGAACTTGGAGAATCCGTCATCTGAGAGTCTACAGTCCTGGACAACAGGACCTCGCGGTACCTAGGGTCTTGACGCTGCTGAGAGACTGACTGTCCTTTAGATCCCGACGGCCTTGAGGAATCCATAAATCCTGGGGTCCAGAGGATACTGCTGGACCTGACGATTGGTACGACTTAACGACCTTGCAAAACACGAACGATGAAGGAGCCCACAACAGTGTGTGTGTCACCTGTCGCAACGACCAGATCACCAGTCGTAAGGGCTTAGCAGCTTGCTGCTACGACGGCACCTGTCGCAACCACCTGATAACGAGTCGCAAGTGTGCAGCAGCTTGCTGCTGCGACTGCACCTGTCGCAACCACCTGATCACGTATGCAGTAGTTTAGGTACGACGCCACCTGTCGCCCCTCAGTAAAAGACAGGTAACAGCTCATGACTGATCGCTACACAACGCTGGTTCCTCATTTATGCAACGGGAGAGAAAAAAGATTCATCACCTTGTCAACCTATATATGGCACCATGCCGTACACTCTCCCATACTAAAGCTCTTCACTACACACACTCCCTTTCTCCTCTATGGTAAAACTCCTTTTCCCAAGGTCGTGTAATAATAATAGTAATAATAATAATAATAATAATAATAATAATAAGAAGAAGAAGAAGAAGAATCCATAAGGAAGTGGAAAAGAATCCTTCCTCCGTAGCTATGCGTGTCGTAAGAGGCGACTAAAATTCCGGGAGCAAGGGGTTGGTAACCCCTTCTCTTGTATAAGTTACTAAATGTAAAAAGGACAAACTTTCGTTTTTTTTATTTTAGGTCACCTTGCCTCCTCGGGAGACGGCCTGTACGTTAAAAACAACAACAACAATAATAATAATAATAATAATAATAATAATAATAATAATAATAATAATACCAACAATTAGATATAAGTCGGTCGCTGTGATGTCCGACAAAGGTATCCCCGTAATGCACAACCCCAGCCCATGTACCCCAATGCAGTCGTCTACAGTAGTGCAGAGTCCTATATAATTTCGCAAGGCAATTAAATAACTTCTTTGAAGGTTTGAAGCGAATCGGGAGAGACATTCACAAACCATTATATGGAAGCCAACATCCAAATTTCTTCAATAAAAAAAAAAACAGTATATTAGGATATGCACAGCTCGAATCTAATTCAGACCTTTCGAAGAGATCAAAGTCCATTGTTCTGAAAAACACAACAAGTGCATTGATTGTTAAGTCGCTGAAAAAATCGTATTATCTAGTATCCGCCTTTAATTAAGGTTTGAGGGTCATTGGATGCCACACACAGAAATTATTGCATGAAAAGCAGTAATTAAATTTTCCAAATTTATTTTAATAAGAAAAAGCAGCCAAACCTTTCTTTCAGAATTGAAGTACCTAAGTAAATAAGCAAAGAAGAAACTAAGCAAGGAAACATGTAAGTAAATAAGTAAGTTTTAGCTTTGGGTACATAATTTTTGTTTACAATGGTCTCTAAAGCCCACAGATGTTATAGGCACATAAAAGTGCATTATGTGCAAAACAACCACAGGGGAGTTGAATGATAGTTCTAGGCCTTTCAGGAGCTTGCAATGTTGCAGAAAAGAGGAGGAGGTCCAAGCAAATGCGATCAGAGGAAGCGCCTTAGTTCGAAAGCTTCGAAGCAAAGACGCCTCCTCCGATCGTATTTGCTTGGACCTCCTCCTCTTTTCTGTAACACTGCAAGCTCCTGATGATGTGATGATTTCAACATGAAAGGCTCTAGAGCCATCATTCAACTTCCCCCGTGGTTGTTTTGCATCTTCGCAATTTTTGCATAGCATATTATGTATATTTAACCAAGGTTACCTTAATGAAATCAGTGTGATTTATTTGTGATCAGAAGAGACATTGGTAATTTACTGCAAAGGAAGCAAACGTGATTAATAAAGTTGGCGCAGTAAAACTTACACAACCTTAAATCGAAGCTTCCCCTGAGGACAAGACATCACAATGAAGAGTTTAAAGCCAATCAGAAGATTCATTCTCCAGCCAATGATGCGAGTCTTAGTTAAATGACGACCCGCCAATGGAGCATTGGACACCTGACCGAGACTTGAACTCATGAAACTGTAAAACACTATAAAAACGCGACTTTTCAATATTTCTTTTTCTTTCTTTTTTATTTTCTGTTATTATAGACTATTTAAAAGTCTCTACAACCAACGAAAAACATCTGATTTTGTATTTTTTTTTTAAGAAAGCCTAATTCGATAAAAACAAAATTGAAAAATTGGTACACGCGAAGCCAAAATTCAGTACAAGAACACTTCCAATTACGAAGCCAACCAGAAGTCAACCAGAAGCCAACTAGAAGCCAACCAGAAGCTAACCAAAAGCCAACCAGAAGCCAACCAGAAGCCAACCAGAAGATAACCAGAAGATAATCTGAAGCCAACCAGAAGTCAACCAGAAGCCAACTAGAAGGTAACCAGAAGCCAACCAGAAGCCAACCAGAAGCCAACCAAAAGCTAACCAGAAGCCAACCAGAAGATGACCAGAAGCCAACCAGAAGCTAACCAGAAGCCACCCAGAAGATAACCAGAAGATAACCAGAAGATAACCAGAAGCCAACCAGAAGCCAACCAGAAGCCAACCAGAAGTCAACAAGAAGCCAACCAGAAGCCAACCAGAACCCAGCCTGAAGCCAACCAGAAGATAACCAGAAACCAACCAGAAGCCAACCAGAAGCCAACCAGAAGTCAACCAGACGCCAATTAGAAGCCAACCAGAAGCTAACCAGGAGCCAAGCAGAAGCCAACCAGAAGTCAACCAGAAGCCAACCAGAAGCCAACCAGAAGTCAACCAGAAGCCAACCAGAAGCCAACCAGAAGCCAACCAGACGCTAATCAGAAGCCAACCAGAAGCCAACCAGAAGAATACCAGAAGCCAACCAGAAGCCAACCAAAAGAATACCAGAAGCCAACCAGAAGCCAACCAGAAGCTAACTAGAAACCAACCAGAAGCCAACCAGAAGCCAACCAGAAGCTAACCATAAGCCAACCAGAAGCTAACCATAAGCCAACCAGAAGCTAACCAGAAGCCAACCAGAAGCTAACCAAAAGTCAACCAGAAGCCAACCAGAAGCTAACTAGAAACCAACCAGAAGCCAACCAGAAGCCAACCAGAAGCCAACCAGAAGCCAACCAGAAGCCAACCAGAAGCCAACCAGAAGCTAACCGGAAGATAACCAGAAGCCAACCAGAAGCCAACTAGAAGCCAACCAGAAGCCAACCAGAAGCCAACCAGAAACCAACCAGAAGAATACAAGAAGCCAACCATAAGCCAACCAGAAGTCAACCAGACGCCAACCATAAGGCAACCATAAGTCAACCAGAAGCTAAACAGAAGCCAACCAGAAGCCAACCAGAAGCTAACCAGAAGCCAATCAGAAGCCAACCAGAAGCCAACCAGAAGCCAATCAGAAGCTAACCAGAAGCCAACTAGAAGCCAACCAGAAGCCAACCAGACGCTAACCAGAAGCCAACCAGATGAATACCAGAAGCCAACCAGAAGCCAACCAGAAGCCAACCAGAAGCCAACCATAAGTCAACCATAAGCCAACCAGAAGCTAACCAGAAGCCAACCAGAAGCCAACCAGAAGCTAACCAGAAGCCAATCAGAAGCCAACCAGAAGCCAACCAGTAGCCAACCAGAAGATAACCAGAAGCCAACCAGAAGAAGCCAACCAGAAGCTAACCAGAAACTAACCAGAAGCCGACCAGAAGCCAACCAGAAGCCAGCCAGAAGTCAACAAGAAGCCAACCAGAAGCCAACCCGAAGCCAACCAAAAGATAACCAGAAGCCAACCAAAAGCCAACCAGAAGATAACCAGAAGTCAACCAGAAGCCAACCAGAAGTTAACAAGAAGCCAACGAGAAGCCAACCCAAAGCCAACCAAAAGATAACCAGAAGCCAACCAAAAGCCAACTAGAAGCTAACCAGAAGCCAACCAGAAGCCTACCAGAAGCCAATTAGAAGTCAATCAGAAGCCAACCAGAAGCCAACCAGACGCTAACCAGAAGCCAACCAGAAGCCAACCAGAAGCCAACCATAAGCCAACCATAAGCCAACCATAAGCCAACCATAAGCCTGCCAGAAGCTAGCCAGAAGCCAACCAGAAGCTAACCAGAAGATAATTAGAAACCAACCAGAAGCCAACCAGAAGCCAACCAGAATCCAACCAGAAGCCAACCAGAAGCTAACCAGAAGCCAACCAGAAGCCAACCAGAAGCCAACCAGAAGCTAACCAGAAGCCAACCAGAAGCTAACCGGAAGATAACCAGAAGCCAACCAGAAGCCAACCAGAAGCCAGCGAGATGCCAACCAGAAGCCAACCAGAAGCCAACGAGATGCCAACCAGAAGCCAACCAGAAACCCACCAGAAGCCCACCAGAAGCCAACAAGATGCTAACCAGAAGCCAACCAGAAGCCAACCAGAAGCCAACCAGTAGCCAACGAGATGCCAACCAGAAGCCAACCAGAAACCAACAAGATGCTAACCAGAAGCCAACCAGAAGCCAACCAGAAGCCAACCAGTAGCCAACGAGATGCCAACCAGAAGCCAACCAGAAGCCAACAAGATGCTAACCAGAAGCCAACCAGAAGCCCACCAGAAGAGGCAGTCTCTAGTTATTACGGGGGAAACCAGTTTCTTTCATAAAATTTCCGCTACAAAACTTCCACAGCTCAGAGGGAACGCCAATATTTCTTTTAATAAAAGCCCATCAACAATGAAAGTGTGAAGCCTATCAGAAGAGGCATTCTACGGTAATTGCTCTGTATCCAATGATTCCAAGACTTATTAACACTTTTACGAAAAATCTAATTTTACAAGCAAGAGCCTCAACTCATGAAATGCATCAGCGATAATAATTTGAAGCCGATACGACGAAGCATATTTTAGTTATTGAATGGGAATCAATATCAGTATTTAAAAAAATTGGCAAATTGGGAGTCTTGCAGCCCAATAACAATGCTAATCTTGCTCTCTGGAAAACTCGCCAGGGATGAAAATTTGAAGACAATCAACAGAGGCAATCTCCAGTTATCACACTTTTTCCACAAATTTCAAGCTTTGTAAACAAATTTAGAGCACTGACAAATTTGCTCGTACACAAGCTGAGCTTCATGTGTACCATCCTGGCCCTAA
Source organism: Cherax quadricarinatus (assembly GCF_038502225.1). Taxonomy (NCBI): domain Eukaryota; kingdom Metazoa; phylum Arthropoda; class Malacostraca; order Decapoda; family Parastacidae; genus Cherax; species Cherax quadricarinatus. The sequence goes on from NC_091316.1 coordinate 25,379,003, forward strand.
GATGCATCAGGCATTAAATATTAAAGTCATTCAGAAGAGGTAAACTCAAGTATTTTTAGGGTGATTCGTCGGAAATCAAAATTTCACATTGTTTTACATATAAAATTGGCCTATATGCACCTAAATATCTTGTTCTAGTCGCCGAACATAGGTGTTGAAAATTTGAAGACTGTCGGATGAAGCATTCTCGTGTTATGAGCAAAGTATGAACCAAAAGCTGAAGGAAGAAAAGAAAACTCTATCAACCACTTACAGGTCCGCTTTATGGTATACCTAATAATTTACAAACTCATCTGACGCACTTCATGTAGTCTGTCATACGTTAATCATGCGGCATAAATATATGAGTTTTAATTATGATTTAGAGTTACTAATACTAATAAACCGGATTATTTCCTTGTTTGACTTCCAGCAGCATGTTAGGTCTCAGTGGGTCGTCAAGACTTGCTTCTCGTAAACGAAATGTCTGAAATGCCTGCCTCAGTAACTTCCTGTTAATGTTAAATAATGCGCACTTTCGTCGTTTTGGCAGCTAGCATGTGTGTGTGTGTGTGTGTGTGTGTGTGTGTGTGTGTGTGTGTGTGTAAAGGACATACGGCTGGTTAAGTGAGTCGTTTGCTTCTGTATTTTCCAATTATTAATGCCCCAACTCCCATTCTTTTTAGTTTTTTTAATTCAATTTCTAAACTAAATAAAAAAGATAGTTCGTCTATATTATGTTAACTGGTATACTTTACAAAAAGGCATTTGTTCACTAGTTACAGTAATAAATATACACCAAATCTTTGATAACAATTATGTTGTAGAGGTTTGAACGAAGCCTCTCAGTGTGTGTATACCAGTAACTGCTCCCTCAGCATGAGTGACTTTCAGGGTGATTCTAAAGCGTAATTCGTGAGGTTGTTCAAGCTGCACAGCTTCTCGTGACACTTTCTTCACAGGTGACATATTGGTGTCCCTGTGAGGAATATCTCTTTATAAATCCTATAAGATGGACTACATGATGAGTCAAGATATTCATCTGTTGGATTCCAAAAGGTAAATAATATTTGAATTCAGGTTAGAAAAGTGTTATTCATTAGGAATTTTTTCCTCATATCTAAAATAATTACTTAAATTCCTGTCTTGCTGATTTTATATATATATATATATATATATATATATATATATATATATATATATATATATATATATATATATATATATATATATATATATGACGTTGTCTTTAAATTAATAGACGATATATTTTACTATTTATAAAACTCCTTCAGGCTTCTTTCAAAATCGGTTCACTTAAGGAAGCATAGCTAAGTTTTAGATTCCACGGTCATCACTAAGAAGTTAGGCAACGACAGTATTCGGCTATTTACCTAAAATCACTTGAGATTTCAGCTTCTCGAGTTATTCAACAGATATCCAATATTCAACCATCTTGTCATATAAATAAGACACTTAGAGGGGATTCCCAGAAAAAAAATCTATTTTGTTTTAATTTCCTGATAAAAATTTCCGCTGAAACGTTACACACACACGCTTTAAAAGAACAGACTGATCATTGTCTTGTAGTAGGGGGGAGGTTGTGGTAACTTGTTTGTATCTCTCTCTCTCTCTCTCTTTCTCTCTCTCTCTCTCTCTCTCTCTCTCTCTCTCTCTCTGTACATATTACAAGACACTCTACCAAGCTGCCCTCTCGCTGATCTCCTCTAATGTGGTCGCCTTAACATAATTTTGCTTCCCTAAAACAAGTCAGGTATTTCCTTATCAGCGCTGTCCTTGCACAATCTCTGCCTTGTATGTATGTGGTTATCTCTCTGTTGGAGGCGAGCATTTGTCAGCACTTAGAGCCACTGGTGTACCCAAGGGGCCTGGCTTGTCACCAACGTTGTTTCCCACTTGCTTGTGCTCAGCCATTGTTTGTTCACTTGGATAATGTTGGGTAACCTACTCAGCCATTGTTTGTTCTCCGACTCGGGTAATGTTAGGTCACCTACTCATTGTTTGCTCACTTACTAACCTAATGTTGGTTCAAGTACTCAGGTATAGCTTCAAGGAACCCAGTATCAGCCGTTTTTTGAGAGGCAGGGCCACGAACTGAGACTCGATTTCTGCAAGCACAAACAAGTAAAAAAATTAGGTGAGTGCACATATGAATATTCTCAACACTCGCACACACAAACACATAAAATCAGGCCAAGTGTCTATTGACAAATGCTTCTAACAACTGGTAACAAACACACACCACACACACACACACCTTTGTGAACTTGCAACAATTTACTAGTCAGAGATAAATATACCTTCATTCAGTCTGATCTACTTTCTATTTATCAATGAATGAAGCAAATCCTGAGGCTCTTCAATCCTAAGTATCTAGCACGTAACAGCTCCTCCCATTAGCCACTACATGATCTCGGTCACACTAACCTCAGAACTGTGAATACTGCTTGAACCGTTTTTTTACCCGTCCCAGCCATACACTATCCTTTTACGTGCAATAAATAACAATTTCACCTCTTTTCATCGGTGATAATTGCATCATCTGCGACTGTGGGTGATAAAACCTAAACTCGGTCGCCACAACCAGGAAAAACGGAGACTCAGAGAAGACCAAGTTGGTAAAAAACTGACCAGATATGCAAAACTGGTGGAGTCGAGGCAGTTCACCTGGGGAAGGGAGATCTGTGTGCTAGATAAACTGTACCAGGCATGATATTAGCAGGCAAAAGATGATAGTTACGAATCATATTATTGAGAATTATAGTGAGAATGTTGCAGATACGTCACTGGTGTTCAACTGAGCACGATGTTTATCCACGTAAGGAGGCTGTGATACCTGCAGGTTTACGGGTGTACCTGGCACTCAAATATATTAACCACCAAATATCCCTGAACCTTGTGTATACAATAACAATTCATTTTATATAAATGTTCGTAAATATTTTATGCATTTTATTATATTGTTAAATATTAAGGTCGTCCTAGAAAAGTAATATATAAGTATATTCATTGTCTCGCCTATGAAATATTTTGGGATTAGATTTAATGGAAGTTTATTGATGTTGCAGTGGAAGGTACTCAACACTCACAAGCTCCGCACTACACCACAACGTATTTAACATATGACAGACGAGCTTGTTATACCTCTCTAATATTTGTAAGCAACTTTTAATATGGCTACTGGAACACTGCCTCCCAGAGAATTTCTGAAGCCTTCTCTAGCAATCTTTTAAATATGATACAAATCGTTGTTGTCAGCGCCTTCAAAGAACCGTCCACGTCAGCTAATGCAACATTCAACCACCTGCCTAGGTAAGGGTAACCCATCTGACATATAATCCATATGCCTCAAGGCAGCTTATCTCGTTCAGAAGGTTGTGATAGCCGGCCTTATGAATGCAGAGGGTTATCACTTCCACGCGTAGAAAGGCTGACATTTCTGACTACTGTCTAGCGAGCGCTGCGGCAAAACAGAACTAGACGGATAAGAATGTGGTCGCCGGATAATGGCTTTCTAACTGCGAGTGAGAGAGGCAGTAACGGGGACGAGAAGCCCGTGATCACCATGCTGGATCACAGGACCTAACACACACCACCAGATGCCATGATCTCTTAGCTGATGAATATCGTACTTGGTTCCACTTCATTAGCTTATCTCGAGGTTTATTTGCCCTGAAGATTTTCGAAGCTGTGTTTGCTGTTTGGTAGATACTGGGTTTGGACCGCTGTTGTTAGCACGGAATGGTTGTGGTAGATGCTGGGTATGGACCATTGTTGCTAGCACGGGATGGGTGTGGTAGATGCTGGGTATGGACCACTGTTGCTAGCACGGGATGGTTGTGGTAGATGCTGGGTATGGACCACCGTTGCTAGCACGGGATGGTTGTGGTAGATGCTGGGTATGGACCACCGTTGCTAGCACGGGATGGTTGTGGTAGATGCTGGGTATGGACCACTGTTGCTAGCACGGGATGGTTGTGGTAGATGCTGGGTATGGACCACTGTTGCTAGCACGGGATGGTTGTGGTAGATGCTGGGTATGGACCACTGATGCTAGCACGGGATGGTTGTGGTAGATGCTGGGTATGGACCACTGTTGCTAGCACGGGATGGTTGTGGTAGATGCTGGGTATGGACCACTGTTGCTAGCACGGGATGGTTGTGGTAGATGCTGGGTATGGACCACTGTTGCTAGCACGGGATGGTTGTGGTAGATGCTGGGTATGGACCACTGTTGCTAGCACGGGATGGTTGTGGTAGATGCTGGGTATGGACCACTGTTGCTAGCACGAGATGGTTGTGATAGATGCTGGGTATGGACCACTGTTGCTAGCACGGGATGGTTGTGGTAGATTCTGGGTATGGACCACTGATGCTAGCACGGGATGGTTGTGGTAGATGCTGGGTATGGACCACTGTTGCTAGCACGGGATGGTTGTGGTAGATGCTGGGTATGGACCACTGTTGCTAGCACGGGATGGTTGTGGTAGATGCTGGGTATGGACCACTTTTGCTAGCACGGGATGGTTGTGGTAGATGCTGGGTATGGACCACTGTTGCTAGCACGGGATGGTTGTGGTAGATGCTGGGCATGGACCACTGTTGCTAGCACGGGATGGTTGTGGTAGATGCTGGGTATGGACCACTGTTGCTAGCACGGGATGGTTGTGGTAGATGCTGGGTATGGACCACTTTTGCTAGCACGGGATGGTTGTGGTAGATGCTGGGTATGGACCACTTTTGCTAGCACGGGATGGTTGTGGTAGATGCTGGGTATGGACCACTGTTACTAGCACGGGATGGTTGTGGTAGATGCTGGGTATGGACCACTGTTGCTAGCACGGGATGGTTGTGGTAGATGCTGGGTATGGACCACTGTTGCTAGCACGGGATGGTTGTGGTAGATGCTGGGTATGGACCACTGTTGCTAGCACGGGATGGTTGTGGTAGATGCTGGGTATGGACCACTGTTGCTAGCACGGGATGGTTGTGGTAGATGCTGGGTATGGACCACTGTTGCTAGCACGGGATGGTTGTGGTAGATGCTGGGTATGGACCACTGTTGCTAGCACGGGATGGTTGTGGTAGATGCTGGGTATGGACCACTGTTGCTAGCACGGGATGGTTGTGGTAGATGCTGGGTATGGACCACTTTTGCTAGCACGGGATGGTTGTGGTAGATGCTGGGTATGGACCACTGTTACTAGCACGGGATGGTTGTGGTAGATGCTGGGCATGGACCACTGTTGCTAGCACGGGATGGTTGTGGTAGATGCTGGGTATGGACCACTGTTGCTAGCACGGGATGGTTGTGGTAGATGCTGGGTATGGACCACTGTTGCTAGCACGGGATGGTTGTGGTAGATGCTGGGTATGGACCACTGTTGCTAGCACGGGATGGTTGTGGTAGATGCTGGGTATGGACCACTGTTGCTAGCACGGGATGGTTGTGGTAGATGCTGGGTATGGACCACTGTTGCTAGCACGGGATGGTTGTAGTTTGTGCTGTGAGTACTTTGTCTTCACCTGACCTGAATTTTATTTAGTTTACAACTCTTGTCTACAACCGAACTCTGTGAAGGGAATGAAATATATTTTTATTGCATAAAGTTACACAAAAACAAAACAATGCATTTCGCAAATGGCCACTCATGGGGGAATGGGTGAATCTATAGGTAATTTTCCGGTCCATCCTGGACCAAACCAACTGGGTTTTGTGAATTGTTCGAGCCACGGTACTGCGACCTTCATTCCTAAGCTTACGCGATAATATAAGAAATCTTTTCAACCTTATACAGACAGCACAGCTCACCAGCGTGTTATTAACTGTAATCATACACTTATTTGTTGTTACCGAAACAGAAGCATGATTAGAGCGATACGTCTCCAGTATATATATATATATATATATATATATATATATATATATATATATATATATATATATATATATATATATATATATATATATATATATATATATATGTGTGTGTGTGTGTGTGTGTGTGTGTGTGTGTGTGTGTGTGTAATGAATTGGTATGGGTTCGGATTTTTTACTCTAAACCCTTTTTTTAGTATATATGAATTCCTTTATTTGTTTATTTATTTAACATAGCAATGTTAGAGGTAGCATAGAGCCATTGGAGTTGGCCAGTATTAAAAAAGATGTAAAAATCACACTCCATTCAGCTCACCTGGCTTAAATAAACAAGGGAGTTGGACTTTGCCAGTCACCACTAACACGAGCATCATCCAGCAGGCGGAGAGATAAAGGCAGCATCCTTCCAGTCTGTGACATCAAGTGAAGCTCAACGAGATTCTTCCTTCAGTGCTCCTCTGTCACTCAGAGCTGACATACACACACACACACACACACACACACACACACACACACACACACACACACACACACACACACACACACACACACACACACACACACACACATGTATACACCTTTAGCTTCAACAAATCTAATTCAGGTAGGACAACCTTCCTTTGTAGTTCCTATAACCTTTTGTAGTTTATGAAGCATAATGCTTCATGTACTACAAATATAGGTAGAATATAGTTTGGTTGTTCAGGTATCATAAGGCTGCCCAGTCCATCTATCATGTGAAGTTTTCACAGAAGATTTGTTTCAAGTGAACATATATTCCACGGGGTCATTAACTAAAATTGCCAGAAATAAAGAGTCGCCATTAAACTATCAAACCTAAATAATTATCATAATAGAAATTATTATATCAACTTTTTTTAAATGCCTGTATTCCCTTAGTTTTCTCATTTTTTTTCGTAACTAGTGTCAAATTTGTAATTTCTTTCGGGAAACTTCCTGCAGCAAAAAATATATATGAAGGAGACGTAGATTAATTGCAATTATGAATAAGAACTTACATGTACACAATTATAAACAGAACAAATATATTTGTCTTATTTAGTGGCCCTTTTGTTGTTGATGTTCATTATTGATGATGCTGGAACAATGTTTTTATTTTCTCGACACAGTCACACGTATGTTATCACCTACGTCAACTGAAGGACAAACATCAATTTTTCAAGGTGTTGACCGGTAAGCCAGCTGAAAGTCTCGGTCAGATGACCAAAAAGCTCCAGTGGCTGGTCATCATATGACTAAGACCCGCTTCAGGAAACAATTGTCATGTTTCCTGACAAATCTCACCTAACCTAACCTTGCTGGCATCGAGACTGTTTCTAGGCTTTGCTCTTATGTGCAGAAAATGTTGGAAAAGCTGCCTCACGTAAATAGATGGTGGCAGCTGGTGCGATAACCCAGAACGCGACTGAGCCAGAATGTTCAAGGAAGTGTGCATGCAGTGAAACTGAACATAGATACTGAACGAGTCAAGATAACGGAGTACGAAGCGTTCAGAAGAAAGTGGCTGACATCATTAACATTCACACAGCAGTAAAACCAACAGGATTTTTTACGCAAAAATGTTTTTCAGTGTCTTCCATAGAAGTAGCATGTTGAATTAGTGAGTGTGTTTCATACCTCTAGCTGGTCCGTACCCCCAGGAGGTACAGGTACTCCCAGGAGATACAGGTGCCCTCAGAAGGTACAGGTACCCCTGGTTAAGAACCACTAGGAACCCTAGGAAAACGGTAGGTACAGTAATCTGGTTTTATACAATGAAAGTGAGAGCAGTTCTAGTTGCTTTTTGGATCAAGAACTCTTCTCCAGGATTAAGGCACTCTCATTAAATGGAATAAAAATTAAGAGTGCAACACATGGGAATCTTCACTGATGAGAGATTCAGCCAACCACTGGCTTCTTTTCCCTCAATGCAGATACTCCTCCGGTATTTATTGTGTGTAATGGATTGAAAAATGTCTCCTCAATAAATATACTTTGGTGCTACACGTGTGACTTACGCATAAACTTGTTGCTGTTGTATACCATTAATATAATGACAACAGTATCCAGACTTGAAGTGATATTTAATATGACGCTCTGTCTGACCCACCCTGGGGTGTAAAACTGCTCTGACCCACCCTGGGGTGTAAAACTGCTCTGACCCACCCTGGGGTGTAAAACTGCTCTGACCCACCCTGGGGTGTAAAACTGCTCTGACCCACCCTGGGGTGTAAAACTGCTCTGACCCACCCTGGGGTGTAAAACTGCTCTGACCCACCCTGGGGTGTAAAACTGCTCTGACCCACCCTGGGGTGTAAAACTGCTCTGACCCACCCTGGGGTGTAAAACTGCTCTGACCCATCCTGGGGTGTAAAACTGCTCTGACCCACCCTGGGGTGTAAAACTGCTCTGACCCACCCTGGGGTGTAAAACTGCTCTGACCCACCCTGGGGTGTAAAACTGCTCTGACCCACCCTGGGGTGTAAAACTGCTCTGACCCACCCTGGGGTGTACCCTGGGGTGTAAAACTGCTCTGACCCACCCTGGGGTGTAAAACTGCTCTGACCCACCCTGGGGTGTAAAACTGCTCTGACCCACCCTGGGGTGTAAAACTGCTCTGACCCACCCTGGGGTGTAAAACTGCTCTGACCCACCCTGGGGTGTAAAACTGCTCTGACCCACCCTGGGGTGTAAAACTGCTCTGACCCACCCTGGGGTGTAAAACTGCTCTGACCCATCCTGGGGTGTAAAACTGCTCTGACCCACCCTGGGGTGTAAAATTGCTCTGACCCACCCTGGGGTGTAAAAACTGCTCTGACCCACCCTGGGGTGTACAGTAAAAGTGCTCTGACCCACCCTGGGGTGTAAAACTGCTCTGACCCACCCTGGGGTGTACAGTAAAACTGCTCTGAATGACCCTGGGATGTAAGACTGCTCTTATCCTAAGGTCTAAGACTATTCTGCTCCAGGAGAAAGTTCGGGTAAAGTATCCAGGTGTAAAAAAACAATCTTGCTAACGAGAAACGTTCCAAGAGACGTCAAAGTTAACCTATGAATTGTGGCGTCAGTTTGTTGTTGTGGGAGACGGTCATCCCATCACCCGTTCCTCGGTACCTCTATCCTATCTCCCTCACTGCCTTTCTTCTTTATATAGTCTATCCTCCTCTTCTAGCCTTCTTTATCCGCTCTCCCTACCCTCCTCCATCTTTCCGTCCTTTGTTCCTACTTTTTTTTATTCCCTGCTTCCTTCCCTTTTCCATTCTTTATTTCCTCGCTCCTCGCATCACTCTGTTATTCTCACTCTTGCAACATCAGTGTCATGTATGAATAAACACAGCGAGCGGTGGAGCAACATGCAGGATACACAGTCATCAAGGTACACAATGCAGGATACACAATCATACTCAGTCAGGAAGATACAGGCAGCGATACAAGCGAGACTGACAGCTAAATGAATACAGAATCAACTATACACATGACAGGCAGTGCCACACAGCCTTCCATCAGTCTTCAACCTTATACCCATACGTGTCCACTGAATAAATATTGAGTTTGTGTGTGTGTGTGTGTGTGTGTGCGTGTATGTGTGCGTGTGTATGTGTGTGCGTGTATGTGTGTGTATGTGTGCGTGTAAGTCAGCATGCAGCTCAGACAAGGAAGCTGATTTCAAGACAGATCAGCAAATACTTAATTCAGGAATTTTCAAGCTTTTGTGCCATCGAGTCAGCACATTCCAACAGCCTTGGCTCTTTTTATGAGCAGAATATTACACTTAACTCATTAAAATGACTCGGGGGAGAGAAGGAGAGAGAATGTTGCTTGGTCATATACAGCAGCAATAATATGACCACTGTGCGTGGCTGAGCTCCTCTCTCAATTTACAGTGAATAAATGTGGCAGTCTGGCTCTGTGTGGTCTTTGCGATCTCTGCGGTCTCTCTGCGGTCTATATCACTGCGGTGTCTCTGCAGTCTGAACTCTTCAACCACTGTCCCTCAATTACTAATCACCACGTTATCGCCACGATCACAGTTATCGTGATCTTCATCTCTTTCACATTGTATCATCATGCGATTGCAACATGACAGCAAGATTGGCTAATCATGGCTGAGATCTGATTGACTTAATCGTCATGTGTAGTATTCAACCTGATACACAGGTATTGCACATGTCTTACCGATCAGTGACATGACAAAATACACTTAGAGAAGACACTGCTTGTACTCACTAGGGGTTCCTCAAGGATCAGTATTTGCACCGATGTTTCTAATATTATATATATATATATATATATATATATATATATATATATATATATATATATATATATATATATATATATATATATATATATATATATATAATATATTATATGTGTGTGTTTGTGTGTGTGTGTGTGTGTGTGTGTGTGTGTGTGTGTGTGTGTGTGTGTGTGTGTGTGTGTGTGTGTGTGTGTGTGTGTGTGTGTGTGTGTGTGTGTGTGTGTGTGTTTCTGTGTGTGTGTCGTGCCGAATAATTAAAACTTGCGATTTTGGCTTAAATAGCAACACACTTCTTGCCGCATAGAGCAAGCGAAAATCCAACAATTTCGCAAAAATCATTCTGAACCTAACAAAAAAAAAATATTTTATTGTATTTATTTACTATTAAATTATTGTAAACTTATATAAAATATATTTAGTTGGATTGGGTTAAATTAATTTGCGCTTGTTATAACATGGTTAGGAAAGTTTCCTAAGGTTCTTTTGGTACAAAATTATTATTTTTTATAATACATAAATGAAAAAAATATGTTTAAAAGTATAAGAGAGAATTTTAGAAAGGACTTAATTTTAAATGAGTTCCTGCTAATTAACCACTTTTACCTGTTCGACACGACATATATATACATATATATATATATATATATATATATATATATATATATATATATATATATATATATATATATATATATATATATAACAACAATGCGACTAACCAAGGACTTGAACCCATGCTGCTTCGGCCTGCCTCATGGTGGGCGAAAACTCATGACGCCTTAATCCACTGGACCATACAATCCTTAAGAGTAGTGCATCCAGCGGAAATGGGTGTTGTACTCGCTACCCAAGGACATACGGTGGTGAGGATAACTAGGCTAATTTCATTCTAGTCCCTGTTTGGTGTACTAGTACAACGAGCAGTATTTTATATATATATATATATATATATATATATATATATATATATATATATATATATATATATATATATATATATATATATATATATATATAATGTGTGGTGTAAATATTATGCAGAAAATTCGGAGTGTGGAAATTAGGAGAAGGTGTGGAAATTAGGAGAAGGTGTGGAGTTAATAAAAGCATTAGTCAGAGGGCAGAAGAGGGGTTGTTGAGGTGGTTTGGTCATTTAGAGAGAATGGATCAAAGTAGAATGACATGGAAAGCATATAAATCTATAGGGGAAGGAAGGAGGGGTAGAGGTCGTCCTCGAAAGGGTTGGAAAGAGGGGGTAAAGGAGGTTTTGTGGGCGAGGGGCTTGGACTTCCAGCAAGCGTGCATGAGCGTGTTAGATAGGAGTGAATGGAGACGAATGGTACTTGGGACCTGACGATCTGTTGGAGTGTGAGCAGGGTAATATTTAGTGAAGGGATTCAGGGAAACCGGTTATTTTCATATAGTCGGACTTGAGTCCTGGAAATGGGAAGTACAATGCCTGCACTTTAAAGGAGGGGTTTGGGATATTGGCAGTTTGGAGGGATATGTTGTGTATCTTTATATGTGTATGCTTCTAAACTGTTGTATTCTGAGCACCTCTGCAAAAACAGTGATAATGTGTGAGTGTGGTGAAAGTGTTGAATGATGATGAAAGTATTTTCTTTTTGGGGATTTTCTTTCTTTTTTGGGTCACCCTGCCTCGGTGGGAGACGGCCGACTTGTTGAAATATATATATATATATATATATATATATATATATATATATATATATATATAT
>NC_091316.1:25393380-25433380 GCF_038502225.1 Cherax quadricarinatus
TATATATATATATATATATATATATATATATATATATAACAAAAAAAACACTCTTTTTGTTAAAGACTTATCTATTAGTGAATGTAAATGCCCTTAAGAAGCAAGTTGGTCCTGCAATATCTGCTAGAAGTGGCAGCAGGAGTCTAGCCATCATTCCTGAATAATTCATGACAAGTTTTTTTCTTTATTAGCAATGCAAATGTTGACAAGCAGTAAGTCCGGCCAGGCACGATAATAAAGTGACCCACGTACGATAATTGATGCTCCATAATACCTGATATGCTCCTGCCTGTCTCTTGTTTTGGCCGGCTTTTGTCCGGTCTGCATTTGAGGGTCATTTGAATGCCGTCAGACTGATGATGGTAACAATAAAAGCTTTTCCTGATACAAGAGCCAATTGCAAAGATACCAAAAATGGACGGGAATTTTCGTTTACGAGAATGCTTGTGTAATGTTGGTGTGGGTGGCATTGATGGGTGGGGCTGCCAGACGCGGCCCAGGTAATGACCAGCTAGTACAAGTTGTTCCAATCTTACCCCCAAACCGGGTACCGGTTTCAATTGACACCATTTGTGGAAGTCGATCGCTCTGTTTTTTTAACCTCCCAAAGAGTGTGGTTTTATCAGCCAGTCAGGCTTGTCTCAGTGAACGCTTGTTTATATAGATGAATTCTGGTGACGTTCAAGTGTTGATGTTGATGTGGACATGTACATTATACATACATATATATATATATATATATATATATATATATATATATATATATATATATATATATATATATATATATATATATATATATATATATATATATATATATATTGACTTATACCCAACCCAATTTTTCTAAAATTTGCTTAATATATTGTAATTTAATAAACTTGTATCACGGCTTAATCCTAACTATTCTTTCAAAGATATGCCTAACTTAGTTTTGTTCATAAACTATAAAATTAATCTCGTGATGTTCAGACTGATTTTCGTGAAATTAAAGCAAAAATTAATATAAACTCGGATTGTTTGTGAAATCGATCCTTACTATATAATCCAAGCCTACAACATCTCCTTCCCCCTCCTCCTCCAAAAAAAAAAAAAAGTCACCGTCAAAAATATATGTATGCCGTGATGTACCTTTTACATGCTTCTGACCTCGGTAAGTTCAGGGTAAGAGTTCATTCCTAAAGCAATCAGTTCGGAGGGTCACATGAATTGTGATGTCCACTCCTGGCAAATGAGTAATTGAGTGAACGATGGTGAATATGTTTTCTTCTTTTGGTAATCGTATCTTAGTAGGAAACGGTCGATAGAGTAAAAAAAATAGAATCAGATTGTCCGATGTTTTTTTTTGAAACAGTTTAAAGAATAATAAACTTCACAATACTGGGATGGAACCATTCAGAAGTTACCCTAAGTGTGAGGTTGTTTGATTGTCAGAGTTTCTTAAGAGCGGCCTCGCAGTCATGTTGCCTCAGCTCTGGTGCCAAAACCCATCAAAACCTCTTTATCTCTCATAGTTTCTTCAGTGTATTATCCAACCTCAAGCTGAGGTTGGATAATACAACAACCTGTGTTGTTTATGAAAGTTGAACTTTTTAAAAACATTACTTAGGTTGGGCTATTTTGCTTATGCTTTCGGAGATATTCTCTCTGTTGCTTATAATTTGCACATATAGGTTATTGAGATCGAGAGGTGTATATTTCACAGTATATACACTTAAGAATTTCAAGTGTTCTTGATTATACGGCTAATGACCTTCGTGTAAGAGGTTTGCTTCAACTCCCTATTAATCAAGTCACTGTACAATACCTTTAATACTTTTTTCAACCAGACTACAATCCATTACCGGTTTTCTCTAAATTCCCAATTATGGTTACTTTGCTTTTAAGACTGAACTCAACAAGCCACATATTTGACCAGGTTTACAGCCTGCTAAATTGATCATGGAGGTTTTCAGTCCCCTCTAGTTATAGTTTTCACTAGTGTCACATGATCGACAAAAGCAGAAGCATATTTGGACAGCAGCTGTCGCTGGTGCTCCGCCAACTTTCTATCATAAAACCAACCATAAAACCTTCTGAGGTACTGTTGATGCAGCACGTTCTTACCACCCCAACCTCAGAACAAGAACAAATACTGTAACTGAAGCCATATATGATGTCACTGCTACACCAGGAGTGACTGTACTCTGCTACGCCAGGAGTGACTGTACTCTGCTACGCCAGGAGTGACTGTACTCTGCTACGCCAGGAGTGACTGTACTCTGCTACGCCAGGAGTGACTACTCTGCTACAACAGGAGTAACTGTACTCTGCTACAACAGGAGTGACTGTACTCTGCTACACCAGGAGTGACTGTACTCTGCTACAACAGGAGTAACTGTACTCTGCTACAACAGGAGTGACAGTACTCTGCTACAACAGGAGTGACTGTACTCTGCTACAACAGGAGTGACTGTACTCTGCTACACCAGGAGTGATTATACTCTTCCTATAGCATGAGTGACTGTATTCTGTTACAACAGGAGTGACTGTACTCTGCTACGACAGGAGTGTCTGTACTCTGCTACGACAGGAGTGACTGTACTCTGCTACAACAGGAGTGACTGTACTCTGTTACACCAGGTGTGAATGTTACACAGAGAGTGAATGTACAATGACTGTTTCACACGGAGTCAGTTTTTCAAACCATAACATCAAACAACAGTGTCTAGTAAACAGTCGTGTAAGAAAGAACATGTAAATCAAACATCCTTTCCCTGTTAAAACGTAAACATTGGAAAGTGTTTGTAAAACACTGACAACAAACACTGACTAACATGCAGTTTTAGTTAACATCCAGCTCTAGGCTAATGACTGTTAACCGAATCAAACCGAAATCTAACCGAACCAAACATACTCTGAGTATATTCTCAAAAATAATAATTATTGTATATTTCGATGTGTCAGAGCAGTTAGAGGCATTTTCTGACCTACTTCATTCTTTTTTTTAGCAAAAATGTGTAGATTATCACAATTTTAATCGAGACAGAAGACAATTTACGATTTACGTAAGTTAACTTAATCTAAAATTAATTCAGCTATTAAAGGCAGTGGCATCAAGGACGCGAAAAATGGTTATTGATGCATAGAACCAGAGTCACCCCCAAGTTCTTATGGATCAAATTGACTATTTCTCTTAGGTGCTGTGTAGTTCTTACGGGTATAGGGCTTTCTCATAAATTAAATAATAATAATAATAATAATAATAATAATAATAATAATAATAATAATAATAATAATTAATATAATCTACAGGCAGTCTAACAACCTTGAAATAGTAAGCTTGAGACAGTCAGTTCCTCAGTTTTGATGAAGTAATTCTAAGGTAGTCAGTCCCTCAACAATAACGATGATAACAACGACAACGCTAGTAAATGGTTTTTTTTTTGGGGGGGGGGACTAAAACAATATTAAAATATTTTTAACGCAAAAGATAAGTTTTTATTTTCCATTCCAGAAAGAATGAGAGAAACGTTTTAGTAAAACGTCTCCGGGTTGGTTTTTACTCGGTCCGAAAGTGTTGATTACGTAATCTTTATTGATGCCAGACTAGGGAAGGTTTAGTTTCGTGCTTCCCGGTGAGTCAGAGACCTAGAATAACGTTTTAATGTTGCAGCAATCTCTTCCTTATGCTAATGTGGGATACCGGAGACATGTTTTAAGATAGTTTCTCCTGTAGTATCACTCAAACTTACATATCTTCCTCTCTCTCTATCTTTCTCTCTCTCTCTCTCTCTCTCTCTCTCTCTCTCTCTCTCTCTCTCTCTCTCTCTCTCTCTCTCTCTCTCTCTCTCTCTCTCTCTCTCTCTCGTTGTTGAAGTAGTCACTGGTAAATATTTTTATGAGTGGATGAACACTAAATATGAGAAGGCGTGTGTGAGGCGGCAGGTGTGTGTGTGTGTGTGAGGTGGCAGACGTGTCTGAGGCGGCAGGCGTGTGTGAGGCAGCAGGCGTGTGTGAGACGCCAGGCGTGTGTGAAGCGGCAGGTGAGTGTGTGTGAGGCGCCAGGCGTGTGTAAGGTGACAGGTGTGTGTGAGGCGGCAGATGTGTGTGTGAGGCGGCAGGTGTGTGTGAGGCGGCAGGCGTGTGTGAGGCGGCAGGCGTGTGTGAGGCGGCAGGCGTGTGTGAACTCTGCTCAGCGGTGTAAATTACACACATCACGCCTTTCTACTCGGTCCTTGGTGGGGGAGAGAGGAAAGGGTTGGAGAAGGGATGATTTATCCCCTTACGGTATGCCAAGATACCCCTCTCCAGACCCATGTGGTATGCCAGGATACCCCCGCCGTGTGGTATACCAGGATACCCCTACCATGTGGTATACCTTCGTCCCATTTATTTACCTTCACTCACCGTGAAATACCTTTTGAAAACGTCCATTTTCCAAAGTATTATATCATTAATTTATATATAAAACGCTAAACCCATGTGGGTTACTTAGCGCGCTTTACTGAGTTACTGAGCGCGTGTGACACGCGCTTAGTATTATATCATATTATCGTATTCAATACCGGCAGGTAGGTGCAGGAGCTGTGGATATTTGTCGAAACGTTGAACTGACTGTGGCTCGCTCATTTCGCCCTTGTGCTTACCTGAACACAGTTCCCTCTTCACCTGTCAACAACTTTTCCTTTGCAGTATCGTGCTGAATGACCCGTATGGTTTATCGCTTTGTGAATAATAAAAATAGTGTTTTTATTATTATTATTATTATTATTATTATTATTATTATTATTACTGCTGCTGCTGCTGCTGCTGCTAATTTCGCCTGTTCAGTAGAATTCTTCAGTCGCATAATGGGTGACAATAAATGGAGATAGCAGATACAATGGTGAGGTAATTCTGAGATAATCAGTCCCTCAGAATTACAGATATAAGAAGTATTTCTACATATGCAGTTCGACCTGGCCATAAGCTTTTGCGTTGATTGCCTGTTCAACCATACTGTTGCTGTTGGCCGCAACACAAGTGTCGCGACCGTGTTGCTTACTCTCCATAGTACATGCCAACTCCACGGTTCGAGTTTTTTTCCTTTTTTTCCGTTTATTCACAGATAATCTTGATTTATGAAACTAATTAATAAGCTAATACACACTTTTGATTAGTTTATGTTACTTAAACTAATTCATCCTAACATAGCCTTAGCTAAACTAACTTGTAAATGTTAAGAAACTACCGCAGGAATCGTCGTGAGAAAGTGAACGTAATTAAGATTAGGATAAGTGAGGGTGTGGTTGGTGGGAAGGTTGAGGGCGGTGGGCGTAGA
Source organism: Cherax quadricarinatus (assembly GCF_038502225.1). Taxonomy (NCBI): domain Eukaryota; kingdom Metazoa; phylum Arthropoda; class Malacostraca; order Decapoda; family Parastacidae; genus Cherax; species Cherax quadricarinatus. Next base: position 25,398,683 of record NC_091316.1, read on the forward strand.
TAGGGTGTGGCAGGAACCTTGGATGGGCGGAATCATTGCGTGGGCGTTTGTTGACACATGGGCGAGATAAGGGCGTGGGCAGGATGAGGGCGTAAGCGGGATAAGGGCGTGGGCGTTAGCCGAGACGTGGGCGGGATCAGGGCGTGGGCGTTGACCGAGACGTGGGCGGGAGTTAGGGGCGTGGAATGCTAACAGGGGCGTAGGTTCAGGACGAGGCAGCTGTAAAATATATCTACCATTATTGTCAATATGTTGGCATTTTTCCCCCTACCTCCCCCTCCCCCTACCTCCCCTTCCCCCTACCTCCCTTTCCCCCTTCCTCCCCTTCCCCTCCTTTCCTTAACCTCCGCAAGGACGAGGATACTAGCATATCACAGGGAAGCATACTAAGCTATTTTTTCCACTATATTACTATCATATACAACAGGGTAGCAACATACTGCAGTTGTGCTCAATTTCGTTTAATAAAAGAGAGAAAGAGATTTAAAAGGGGCATTTGTTGGGCAAAAAAACTCGAAGAAAATCCTCTTCAACAATTGGAGAGGCACAGACGCTTCCATCACAGACGAGGGACGAACTCCTTCCAGTAAACACAGGAAACACAAACTCCTCCCAGCGCTCACATGGAAAACAAACACCTTCCAGCATACGATGGTGACACAAACTTCTAGCGCACACACACACAAGACACAAACTCCTCCCAGCGCTCACATGGGAAACAAACATCTTCCAGCATACGATGGTGACACAAACTTCTAGCGCACACACACACAAGACACAAACTCCTCCCAGCGCTCACATGGAAAACAAACACCTTCCAGCATACGATGGTGACACACACACACAAGACACAAACTCCTCCCAGCACACTCAGGGAGAAGTGTACATAACCACATGTTTATGTGTTGTTTACACCTGGCTGTGGGTAGCAATCAGACACGCCGAGATCAATTTTCGGAAGATTCTTCTCCTATGAAGCAGAGTAACAATACTTTGCATGTTTAACCTTATACAGTGGGTGGAGCTCTCTACCCGGGCTCAGCTATTTTGTAAACATTGCTTCTACTCCCAAAGTTATTTTATACTTTTGTTTATACGTGTGTTTCTGTACGCAGGGTATGTATGTATGTATGTATGTATGTATGTATGTATGTATGTATGTATGTATGTATGTATGTATGTATAGTGAGATGAAATTTTTCCATATCGTGAAAATAACATATTAATGTTCAGATTCTCCACACACACACACACACACACACACACACACACACACACACACACACACACACACACACACACACACACACACACACACACACACAATGCTGCCACATTCTTGAATTAATCATTCCCAGAATACAATAATGTGAGAGAGTAAAAGAGGTGATTTGGATTCCCCTGACATACCAGGGTTTTAATACTGGAATGTGCGTGTGAGAGTGTGCGTGCGTGTGAGAGTGTGCGTGCGTGTGAGAGTGTGCGTGCGTGTGTGTGTGAGCCCTACAGTGCAAGTTTTTCAACTTTTCTGAAAAGTCTTGTTTACATTTGGTTCGCTTTTAAATTTTAACCAGCATATAAACCTAACCTTTAATACGGAAAAAAATGACTAACCCAGCGTAGCGTAAGATCATTACTATAGTAATAAGGAGGCGCTATACTCGCACAGGATATGCAGCACCTAGGGAATAGGAATCAGGTCTGAAGTAGTGACGAGGATGATGGTTCCAATTCCTTGAATGACTATATGTGTGTGTGTGTGTGTGTGTGTGTGTGTGTGTGTGTAATATATATATATATATATATATATATATATATATATATATATATATATATATATATATATATATATATATATATATATATATATATGCAAAACAACCACTCTGAAAGAATAGAGAAATTCCAAGCGCTTTCGTGACTACTCACATTATCAAGGAACTATGAAAGGAAAGCATCCAAGGAAGCTATATAAGGGGTCTGGCCAGCACCTCACTATCAGATCCCACAACGGTTAAACACCTGACGCGCGCCGACCCAACTTGGATAGGTCCTTCGCACAACTCACTCCACAAACTATTCTACCCAAGAAAATTTCAAAATTATTTGTCCAGTGTATTATTAAATTCTTCCCAAATTCTATTAATTATAAATGGATCTAATTTATATAAACCAAAGGAAATATTCATATTATTGTCAAAACTGCTTTTTATGAAACAAGATTCAATTATATTCCTGTCGACCATGGACTTGTAAAGTAAAAGGACACAAGTGCAACTAATGTGACATTTATTGTGGCAACGTTTCGCTCTCCAGGAGCTTTATCAAGCCATTACAAACAATACATGGACACAGAGGGTATATAAAGGCTCAGAGTGAGGTGTAATACTAGTGAGGTAACATTTCGATGTTCACTAGTGGTAGTGGTAGTAGTAGTAGTAGTAGTAGTAGTAGTAGTAGTAACAAAAATAATACAATATGGAAAAGCAATTAATTCGTACATGAGTAAAAGGAAATAAAAGCTATTACTTGGGTAACATAAAAATAGGTAGGCAAATATAGACTGGAAAGAGGCAGGTTTTTTTCAGTGTTCACTCTCTGTGCTTTGTGTAGTATAACAGGAGAGACTATGTGATGGCAGGGTTTACTGTTTTCAGGAGGATTCTTGCTAAGACGTCGGAGATGGTGAAGCTGCCGTTGTTTTGTTTAATTGTATTCGAAACAGCGATCAGTGCTGATTCGAGGCACTTGCGTCTGCGGAAATTAGTTTCTTTGATCACTAATTGGGCGTCTCTGAATTTCATGAGATGATTGGTGGAATTTCGGTGTTGTACACAGGCGTTGTTTAAGTTATCGTTCCTACATGCGTAAATGTGTTCATTGAGGCGGGTGTCGAGGTTTCTTGCTCTTTCACCTACGTAGATCTTGTCACAGCCTCCACAGGGTATAGTGTAAACTCCTGCATTGACTGGTTCGTGGTGCTTGGGTTTTGTCCTGGTTAGATCCTTTATTGAAGTGGTAGAAGCGATGGCGACTCTGGTGTTAGCTTGTGAAAGTACTTTTGAGACGTTTAGTGCAACCTGGCTGTTGGGAAGAATTATAACTTTGTTGGGAGCGGTGTTGATGCGTGGAGAATTGATGATCTGAAGAGCTCTTTCTTGCAGTCTTTGATGAAAAAAGAAGGAAATTGTAACTCAGTGAATGTTTGGTGAATGTAAGTATATTCCTCGTCAAGAAACTCAGGACTGCAAATTCGGTATGCTCTTAGGAAAAACCCGATGATGATGCCTCTTTTGGTCTTGGTATCTTGACTTGAATAGAAGTGTGTGAGATCATTTTTATTGGTGGGTTTCCGATAAACTTGAAATCTTAGGTTGTTGTCTACTTTGTGAATGAGGACGTCGAGGAAAGGTAGCTTGTCATTGGACTCTTCTTCTATTGTAAAGTGAATCGCTGGTTCAACTGCGTTGAGCCTTGCCTGAAGATCCCGTACATCAAAACGTTTTGGAGTTATTACGAGGACATCGTCCACGTAACGTAACCAAGTGACGCTTGAAGGGATGATGTTGGCGAAGTGTTCGGACTCTAGGTGTTCCATGTATAAGTTGGCTAGGACGGCACTTATTGGGGACCCCATTCCCATGCCGTAGGTTTGTTTGTAGAGCTTGTTATTGAAAGAAAAACAGTTGAAATTAACACAGAGTTCAATCAAGTCAACAAAATCTCCGGGAGGTAAAGGAAGATTAAGGTCCTGGTTGACTTTACGTCGTAGAACCTCGATGGCTTTTTTGGTAGGTACTTTTGGGAAGAGGGAAGTCACATCCAAACTGCTTAGTTTCTTGTTACGGATGGAGAGGTTACGGATGCGGTTGAGAAGGTCGCCTGAGTGTTTAAGATGAGCGGGGCTGATGGTCCCCAGAAGGCAGGAAAGATGTTTGGCAAGAACTCCGGCTAGTTTGTGTGGAGCACTGCCTATTCCTGACGTGATTGGTCTGAGAGGAATATTGTGTTTATGGGTCTTGGGTAAACCATACATGTGTGCTGGTTTAGGGTTGCTTGATCCCTAAGTAACAAGTACAGAAGTTTCTTCCCTTCTCTAGTCTTCAGATTGACACACACAGCTAACCTCACAAGCAGAAGATCAAACTCAATCGCAAACTTCAGTACCTCTGCACTAACAGTCGATGGAAGGAAATGGGACGCGAATCCCTGATAAACAACTTATCGTCACGCACCTTAACCGACTACGAGAAACAAGCACTGAGTCTGGGACTCAAATTTACCACCAACATACGCAAACCTAACTATCAACTCAACCTTGTTACCAGGAACCATAGACACAGTGACAGCAACTTCCAGAAGGGTTATATACAGGGCCTTCTCACTGCAGCTTTATGTGAACCTTCTTCTTCTAATCTTCCTAGAAGATACATCACTGCCCTTAAGGACCTCGCCAACGACCCCAACATTATCGTCACCACCGCCGACAAAGGAGGTGGAGTCGTCATACTCAACACCAGTGACTACAACACTAAAATGATGGACCTTTTGAATGATCAATCTACATACGAACCTATCAGCACTCAACAGTGGGAGACGCTCACCAAAGACTTTCTATACAAAACCAGACAAATACTCAAACGCACTAGAGAAGGGAAGAAACTTCTGTACCTGTTACCAAGTAACCCTAAACCAGCACACATGTATGGTTTACCCAAGACCCATAAACACAATATTCCTCTCAGACCAATCACGTCAGGAATAGGCAGTGCTCCACACAAACTAGCCGGAGTTCTTGCCAAACATCTTTCCTGCCTTCTGGGGACCATCAGCCCCGCTCATCTTAAACACTCAGGCGACCTTCTCAACCGCATCCGTAACCTCTCCATCCGTAACAAGAAACTTAGCAGTTTGGATGTGACTTCCCTCTTCACAAAAGTACCTACCAAAAAAGCCATCGAGGTTCTACGACGTAAAGTCAACCAGGACCTTAATCTTCCTTTACCTCCCGGAGATTTTGTTGACTTGATTGAACTCTGTGTTAATTTCAACTGTTTTTCTTTCAATAACAAGCTCTACAAACAAACCTACGGCATGGGAATGGGGTCCCCAATAAGTGCCGTCCTAGCCAACTTATACATGGAACACCTAGAGTCCGAACACTTCGCCAACATCATCCCTTCAAGCGTCACTTGGTTACGTTACGTGGACGATGTCCTCGTAATAACTCCAAAACGTTTTGATGTACGGGATCTTCAGGCAAGGCTCAACGCAGTTGAACCAGCGATTCAGTTTACACTAGAAGAAGAGTCCAATGACAAGCTACCTTTCCTCGACGTCCTCATTCACAAAGTAGACAACAACCTAAGATTTCAAGTTTATCGGAAACCCACCAATAAAAATGATCTCACACACTTCTATTCAAGTCAAGATACCAAGACCAAAAGAGGCATCATCATCGGGTTTTTCCTAAGAGCATACCGAATTTGTAGTCCTGAGTTTCTTGACGAGGAATGCACTTACATTCACCAAACATTCACTGAGTTACAATTTCCTTCTTTTTTCATCAAAGACTGCAAGAAAAGAGCTCTTCAGATCATCAATTCTCCACGCATCAACACCGCTCCCAACAAAGTTATAATTCTTCCCAACAGCCAGGTTGCACTAAACGTCTCAAAAGTACTTTCACAAGCTAACACCAGAGTCGCCATCGCTTCTACCACTTCAATAAAGGATCTAACCAGGACAAAACCCAAGCACCACGAACCAGTCAATGCAGGAGTTTACACTATACCCTATGGAGGCTGTGACAAGATCTACGTAGGTGAAACAGCAAGAAACCTCGACACCCGCCTCAATGAACACATTTACGCATGTAGGAACGATAACTTGAACAACGCCTGTGTACAACACCGAAATTCCACCAATCATCTCATGAAATTCAGAGACGCCCAATTAGTGATCAAAGAAACTAATTTCCGCAGACGCAAGTGCCTCGAATCAGCACTGATCGCTGTTTCGAATACAATTAAACAAAACAACGGCAGCTTCACCATCTCCGAAGTCTTAGCAAGAATCCTCCTGAAAACAGTAAACCCTGCCATCACATAGTCTCTCCTGTTATACTACACAAAGCACAGAGAGTGAACACTGAAACAAGCTGCCTCATTCCAGTCTATATTTGTCCAACCTATTTTTATGTTACCCAAGTAATAGCTTTTATATCCTTTTACTCATGTACGAATTAATTGCTCTTCCATATTGTATTACTTTTGTCACTACTACTACTACTACTACTACTACTACTACCACTACCACTAGTGAACATCGAAATGTTACCTCACTAGTATTACACCTCACTCTGAGCCTTTATATACCCTCTGTGTCCATGTATTGTTTGTAATGGCTTGATAAAGCTCCTGGAGAGCGAAACGTTGCCACAATAAATGTCACATTAGTTGCACTTGTGTCCTTTTACTTTACATATTGTCGGTAATTCTACCAACTTTATTACGACCATGGACTTGCTTGATACTACTTTCTCAACTTTTTGAAAATCAATTGGATGGTTAAAATCTCTTACATGAATAAATAGAGCATTGGAATCTTGTCCAGTTCTAATGCTATATTTATTTTGTTTTAATCTTAGTTCGAGATTTTTACCAGTTTGACCGTAATAAACTTTATCGCAAATTTTACAAGGAATCTTATAGACACATCCATCAGCATTTTGGGGGGAATTCTTTATCAAAAGTTTTTTTACTGTATCAAGATGGATGTGTCTATAAGATTCCTTGTAAAATTTGCGATAAAGTTTATTACGGTCAAACTGGTAAAAATCTCGAACTAAGATTAAAACAACATAAATATAGCATTAGAACTGGACAAGATTCCAATGCTCTATTTATTCATGTAAGAGATTTTAACCATCCAATTGATTTTCAAAAAGTTGAGAAAGTAGTATCAAGCAAGTCCATGGTCGACAGGAATATAATTGAATCTTGTTTCATAAAAAGCAGTTTTGACAATAATATGAATATTTCCTTTGGTTTATATAAATTAGATCCATTTATAATTAATAGAATTTGGGAAGAATTTAATAATACACTGGACAAATAATTTTGAAATTTTCTTGGGTAGAATAGTTTGTGGGGTGAGTTGTGCGAAGGACCTATCCAAGTTGGGTCGGCGCGCGTCAGGTGTTTAACCGTTGTGGGATCTGATAGTGAGGTGCTGGCCAGACCCCTTATATAGCTTCCTTGGATGCTTTACTTTCATAGTTCCTTGATAATGTGAGTAGTCACGAAAGCGCTTGGAATTTCTCTATTCTTTCAGAGTGGTTGTTTTGCATATTCTGAAATCACCTGTTTACTGTGATCTTATTGCATATATATATATATATATATATATATATATATATATATATATATATATATATATATTTGTGTGTGTGTGTGTCTGTGTGTGTGTGTTAATGCATCCACGAACAATTGGTTTTAAGCCAATAACTGCACTGGCCAAGGCTCGAACCCTCGGACTTTAACTCGCCACCCTTGTAGCCTGTCAAAATTCAAGACGCCCAAAAACCACTTAACCACCAATGATACATACATTTGGTGCCCAGTAGCACTAGACGTGTCACTCCTGATGCGGACACATACGTGGCTGTGGCAAGCTAAGGACTAATTTCATTCTCCTCTTGTGTGGAATACCAGTTAAACAAGCAGTTTTATATATTTACGGTGCTACTGGGCACCTGGTGTATGTGGCACTGGTGATTAAATGGTTTAGGGCGTCTCGAATTTTGACAGACTACGAGGGTGGCGTGTTAAAGTCCGAGGGTTCGAGTCTCGGCCAGTGTAACTGTCATTTGCTAAAACCACTTGTTCATGGATGCATTATTGTATAAGACTGCTCATGTAACTGGTATTCCAAACGATAGGAGAATGAAATTAGTCATTAGCTTGCCACAGCCACGTATGTGTCTGCATCAGGAGTGACATCTCGAGTGCTACTGGGCACAAGATGTGTGTCATTGGTGGCTACGTGGTTTAGGGCGTCTCGAATTTTGACAGGCTACGAGGGTGGCGCATGTATGTCGTGACGAATATGTAAAATTTGCGATTTTGGCTTAAATAGCAACGCTCTTCTTGCCGAATAAGGCAAGCGAAACTCTGTGTATGCAGTAATTTAGCAAAAATCATTCTGAGCCTAACGAGAAAAATATATTGTTTGTTTATTATTAAATTAGTGTAAACTTGTTTAAAATACATTTAGTTGGATTAAGCTAAATTAGATTGTACTTGCTATAATAAGGTTAGGTAAGTTTTCTAAGGTTCTTTTGGTGCAGAATTATTAATTTTTATATTAACATAAATAAAAAAGCTATATCTTTAAACGTATAAGAGAAAATTTTAGAAAGACTTAATTTTAAATGAGTTCTTGCTAATTAACCAGATTTACCTATTCGGCACGACATTATATATATATATATATATATATATATATATATATATATATATATATATATATATATATATATATATATTATACGTTTTGATTTCTTGATATAGTGTTGTTGAGGACTCTACACAAATATACATAGAATTATATTGCAAAATATGTATAGGGCAACCTTTCGCTCCTCTGTGAAGAGCTTTATCACAAGGCGATAAAGCTCTTCACAGGGCAAAGCTTTGTTCCAACACAGCACTTGTATCCAGTCCAGCAACTGTGTTAGTAGTAACTCCTGTTTAGAGCATAAGCGAATCGCTCAACCTCACCAGCGTCGGTCTCTGCTAACATGGATTAAAATTAATGTCTTGTGCAGTGTGTTGTTTCCATTTATCACTGCGGCCGCGAGACTGTTTTACGCTGGTAATAGTGTGATCCAGGCTGGTCGTGAGCTTGTACAAGAGGATGAGAACGCTGGTGTTATCAGTGGTGGCAGTGGTGTGTCAGGCCAGAGCTTAACTTACACTGATTGATGGGATGCTGGCCAGAGAGTACTGTGTGTTCTCAACCCTAGACTTGCCTCTTATGGTGGCCTTCGCTTAGAACGAGAGTGTGAGAGTTCTTACTGCCTGTATGCATTTTATAATGTCGAATAATGTGTTGCAGCATTTCCCTCACTGCACTATTTTGTTTGTTGTAGCGTATTTTTGTTACAGTATCATCTTTACTGATGAATTTTCTGTGTTGACTTGTATTGTATACGTTAATGTACAGAGTTCATCAGTATTTTCAAACATGAGCCTAATGGACAAGTGTCAGAGACAAAATGAAACTTGCACGAAATCAGCAGCCCGAAATAAGAAGAATCTTGTTTTGAGTTTCTGTCTCCATGTGTGTTTCATTCTGCCATATTTCAACACATAAGCTGCACTAGTTAGGTGGTACAACCTCAGTATCACATAGCATTTTTGCTGCATTTCGTCCCTTGTAAATGTTTAAAGTCAATGGGGAATCAGACACATGTGCAACTCCTGGGTATCTTTATTTGAAGACGTATCGCCAACCAGTGGCTTCTTCAGTTCAACACAGAGATAACAGTAGATGAGGTAATCAGTTACTCGGCTTATTTCCTCATTTTGTCGCTACTGTATACAATTATCATAATGATTTAAAGTAAATTCTTTAAAAAAAAATTACTGGGAAAAAGGTATAGAAAGCAAAGTTTTCCAGTTAAAATTGCTCTTGGATTGCTGCCTACTGTAGCGTTTAAATCTCCACGCGAAATTTAGAATTCTTTGCGTAGTGAATACCTTAGAATGTAATGAGCTTAGTGATAATCGTCCTCTATAATATACTGCTTGTGATCTGTTTTGATATAATAAATTGTGTTGACTGGCATATTTCCTCACGCAATTGTGTTATGGTGTTCACCCTGCATTTAATGGTTTTTTAATTGAAGTGGGAATTTTAGTTTCTGTTTTAAAATGTGTGAAATCCGTATCTGTGTATATATGGCATTTTATAGTCAAGAGCGTTAAGTGACCTGTTGATCTCAGCACTTTGGAAAACTTAAAAATCACTACTACTAAGGTCATCCAGGATGCTTTCCTGGCGTCACACGTCACAGCTACCCCAGCAGCACATATTTTCCTGATATCGCTCAGCTACCCCAGCCACACAGGACGTTCCCGGACCCCAGACATCACGCAGCTACCTGGCCACACAGGATGTCCCCCTGACCCAAGACGTCACGCAGCTACCCCGGCCACACAGGACGTCCTCCTAGCCACCTCCAGCAGCTTCTAATAACTCAGAGTACCTGTGTCCAGTCTCGAGAGTTCACCTATCCTCGCCAACGATCGATTCGTATCTCGAAGGTCTAATGCGCCTTACATTATGACTCCCTTGATAAATCCAGCCACACACAGTCGCAATTTTCCTCTCCAGATGTCTTTCTTTCAACAAGCACATTATCCGAGACCTGTACTAAGTACTCCGCCGACTCACTTAAGTAACCTCTGATAGAGATGATTCAGCGGGTTCTTAGCCAATTAGAGAAGGTATCAGATGGTAATTAGGCAATTTGGTGTCGATGAACGACGCGCTTATCGGCAAACCAGTTTGTGTTTCCGAAATAGAGGTATCTGGCGTTGTTGGTGATACTTCGAAGCTGTTATCGTCCTCTCAGCCCCCCGTGTTCAAACATAATGGGACAGCCGAGAGATAACCAGATAGCCCAACAAGTCCAATGACTTAATAGTTGACCTTTTTCATGTTGCAGGAGTAGTGGTAGGCGTTGCAGGGGTGGTGGTAGGGTGTGTTGAAGGCAAGGTGGTAGGGTGTGTTGCAAGGGTGGTGATAAGAGGAGTTGCAGAGGTGGTGGTAGGGGTTGTTTCAAGAGCAGTAGTACGGGGTGTAGTAAGAATCGTAGTAGGAGGTGTTGCAAGAGTGGTGGTAGGAGGTGTTGCAAGAGTCATAGTAGGGGTGTTGCAAGAGTGATGTAAGGGTGTTGCAAGAGTGGTGGTGGGGGTTTTGCAAGAGTGGTGGTAATATCAACAATCTGTATCCACGTAGTTTTGCTGCCACCCAGGGTCCCACATACCAGGGTCCCACATACCAGGGTCCCACATACCAGAGTCCCACATACCAGGGTCCCACATACCAGGGTATCACATGCTCGGACCCCACAAAGCAAGGTCCTTTATACACTAAGTGAAAGCACTCGTGCGCCATGCTCACACTCCTGCCCAAACACCTGCCCGGGGCACTCGTCCAATCCACCCGACTTACCATATCACAAATCAACATCACTGTTGTGTATGTTTACCACCTCACCTTTAGGCACCAGTACCACTCTCTCAAACCTCCCCCTCGTCCTCTCCTCATATGTTCCTCGTTCTTGCTCTTCCTCTTTCACCTACTATTTATACTTCAGCTTGTCGTCCTCCTCCTCTTCCTCCAATTTAATCATTCTAATTCTTTCCCGTGAGATAAAAATTGTCTTTGGGTTTATTCCAGTTAGCAACCTCAATTGTGTCCACCAAATATTCTTTCCATCGCAGTTACGTCATCCACTTTTAATGAAAGCTTGCTGGCCCCTCTTATCACCCCTCCGTCATCATTCTCTCTCTCTCTCTCTCTCTCTCTCTCTCTCTCTCTCTCTCTCTCTCTCTCTCTCTCTCTCTCTCACTCTCTCTCTCTCTCTCTCTCTCTCTCTCTCTCTCTCTCTCTCTCTCTCTGTCTCTCTCTCTCTCTCTCTCTCTCTCTCTCTCTCCAAGGAAAAATACAACTTTATTTCTAAGAGTAATTTAAATATATTAGTCTCAAACTTTCATGACGTTTCACAGAATTGAGTTCCAGTTTGCATTAATATTGGTAGAATTACCGACAATTTTATTTTTTTTTTTTTTTTTTTTTTTTTTTTTTTTATTATCACACCAGCCGATTCCCACCAAGGCAGGGTGGCCCGAAAAAGAAAAACTTTCACCATCATTCACTCCATCACTGTCTTGCCAGAAGGGTGCTTTACACTACAGTTTTTAAACTGCAACATTAACACCCCTCCTTCAGAGTGCAGGCACTGTACTTCCCATCTCCAGGACTCAAGTCCGGCCTGCCGGTTTCCCTGAATCCCTTCATAAATGTTACTTTGCTCACACTCCAACAGCACGTCAAGTATTAAAAACCATTTGTCTCCATTCACTCCTATCAAACACGCTCACGCATGCCTGCTGGAAGTCCAAGCCCCTCGCACACAAAACCTCCTTTACCCCCTCCCTCCAACCCTTCCTAGGCCGACCCCTACCCCGCCTTCCTTCCACTACAGACTGATACACTCTTGAAGTCATTCTATTTCGCTCCATTCTCTCTACATGTCCGAACCACCTCAACAACCCTTCCTCAGCCCTCTGGACAACAGTTTTGGTAATCCCGCACCTCCTCCTAACTTCCAAACTACGAATTCTCTGCATTATATTCACACCACACATTGCCCTCAGACATGACATCTCCACTGCCTCCAGCCTTCTCCTCGCTGCAACATTCATCACCCACGCTTCACACCCATATAAGAGCGTTGGTAAAACTATACTCTCATACATTCCCCTCTTTGCCTCCAAGGACAAAGTTCTCTGTCTCCACAGACTCCTAAGTGCACCACTCACTCTTTTTCCCTCATCAATTCTATGATTCACCTCATCTTTCATAGACCCATCCGCTGACACGTCCACTCCCAAATATCTGAATACGTTCACCTCCTCCATACTCTCTCCCTCCAATCTGATATTCAATCTTTCATCACCTAATCTTTTTGTTATCCTCATAACCTTACTCTTTCCTGTATTCACCTTTAATTTTCTTCTTTTGCACACCCTACGAAATTCATCCACCAATCTCTGCAACTTCTCTTCAGAATCTCCCAAGAGCACAGTGTCATCAGCAAAGAGCAGCTGTGACAACTCCCACTTTGTGTGTGATTCTTTATCTTTTAACTCCACGCCTCTTGCCAAGACCCTCGCATTTACTTCTCTTACAACCCCATCTATAAATATATTAAACAACCACGGTGACATCACACATCCTTGTCTAAGGCCTACTTTTACTGGGAAAAAATTTCCCTCTTTCCTACATACTCTAACTTGAGCCTCACTATCCTCGTAAAAACTCTTCACTGCTTTCAGTAACCTACCTCCTACACCATACACTTGCAACATCTGCCACATTGCCCCCCTATCCACCCTGTCATACGCCTTTTCCAAATCCATAAATGCCACAAAGACCTCTTTAGCCTTATCTAAATACTGTTCACTTATATGTTTCACTGTAAACACCTGGTCCACACACCCCCTACCTTTCCTAAAGCCTCCTTGTTCATCTGCTATCCTATTCTCCGTCTTACTCTTAATTCTTTCAATTATAACTCTACCATACACTTTACCAGGTACACTCAACAGACTTATCCCCCTATAATTTTTGCACTCTCTTTTATCCCCTTTGCCTTTATACAAAGGAACTATGCATGCTCTCTGCCAATCCCTAGGTACCTTACCCTCTTCCATACATTTATTAAATAATTGCACCAACCACTCCAAAACTATATCCCCACCTGCTTTTAGCATTTCTATCTTTATCCCATCAATCCCGGCTGCCTTACCCCCTTTCATTTTACCTACTGCCTCACGAACTTCCCCCACACTCACAACTGGCTCTTCCTCACTCCTACAAGATGTTATTCCTCCTTGCCCTATACACGAAATCACAGCTTCCCTATCTTCATCAACATTTAACAATTCCTCAAAATATTCCTTCCATCTTCCCAATACCTCTAACTCTCCATTTAATAACTCTCCTCTCCTATTTTTAACTGACAAATCCATTTGTTCTCTAGGCTTTCTTAACTTGTTAATCTCACTCCAAAACTTTTTCTTATTTTCAACAAAATTTGTTGATAACATCTCACCCACTCTCTCATTTGCTCTCTTTTTACATTGCTTCACCACTCTCTTAACTTCTCTCTTTTTCTCCATATACTCTTCCCTCCTTGCATCACTTCTACTTTGTAAAAACTTCTCATATGCTAACTTTTTCTCCCTTACTACTCTCTTTACATCATCATTCCACCAATCGCTCCTCTTCCCTCCTGCACCCACTTTCCTGTAACCACAATATATTAAGTAAAAGAACACAAATACAACTAATATGACATTTTATCGTGGATGGATTTGAGAAGGCATCCATATACATTTGCCCAACCTATTTTTTATGCTACCCAAGCCATAAGCTTTGTAACCTTTCTTTCTCATGTACCAGCTGACTTTTCCACCACATGTATAACTACTACTACTACGTCTACTTGTACTATACCTCACTCTGAGCCTATATATACCCTCTGTGTCCATGTATTGTTTGCAACGGCTTGATAAAGCTCCTGGAGAGCGAAACGTTGCCACAGTAAAATGTCACATTAGTTGCACTTGTGTTATTTTACTGGCTGTATAGCCCTTGTGGTTTAGCGCTTCTTTTTGATTATAATATAATAATAATGTGTCCTTTTACTTAACATGAGTTAAGTAAAAGCTCTTGGACCTCTCAGTGATTCTTGAGTATATCTCCTCAATGTATCGTCTGATTAGTCGCAAATTAACAGTGTTTGCTGTGAGCTCCAGCCATTGGGCTGGATGTTGAACAGTAGTGGATATCTTCGGGGATTTTAAGGCGCATCTCGAGAATTCGCCTTTTTTTTTATTGCGTTTTTAACATTTACAAGTTTGTAAGTCCCAGAGTTTCTTATTCTCGTGCAGCTTTCTTGTTCCTTCAAAGTTTTCACTAATTACTCGAGTATATTGAGGAACAGCAATTAAAGTTATAAACCAGAGTACGGGTGGGGTTAGAACCCACGGCAAGTGAGTTGTAAAACTCCAGGCCAGTGCGTAAGCCATTGGACCAGCTGGCTACAATAAGATTCATCCAACTAGGTATAATTGTACACCATAGGAAGGTTATCATGGGCCACCACTGTGAAAACAAATATAAGTTTGCAATTGTGTTATTACGATTTCGTGAGTAACTAAAGTTATAAACCAAGGGAGCACTTCTCTCTCCAGTTATACAGCCAGGTTAGGTCACGTTAGGTCAGGTTCTTCAGGAAACAAGACAAGTGTTTTCTGACGTGGATCTTAGTCATATAATGACCCGCCGTTGAAGCTTTTGGTCATCTGACAGATGCCTTCTGCTGGCTATCCGGCCCACCCCTTTAAAAATTTTGGTCATAGTTATAACCATTTAGGATACAGCCAGGAAAACATAACTAGTGTGTTTATGATCCATCATGGATGAGGACGCGAGGATATTACACAAGTTGCAATACAGAAAGACCAAAAAGGCACAATACCGTGACTGGAACAATTCACAAATAACCCGAACGTAGGAGAGAGAACCTCATGACGTTTCAGTCCGACTTGGACCATTTAAAGTCACATTGTCATAAGTATCTCTACTGTGCGGGTTATTTGTTTATTACGATACTGATCCGGCAAGAGAACGCACTTCAGTAAATATTTTTTCACCAACGTAGACAATGTCAATGGCTTGTGTGTGCATCAGACATTATAAAATATTAAAATTATTTTAATAAAAGTTGAAACTCCAGCATTCTAGACCTCAGGGGCGGAGTAGGTCCAGTACCGCACATCTCCACACCTCAGGGGCGGAGTAGGTCCAGTACCGCACATCTCCACACCTCAGGGGTGGAGTAGGTCCAGTACCGCACATCTCCACACCTCAGGGGCGGAGTAGGTCCAGTACCGCACATCTCCACACCTCAGGGGCGGAGTAGGTCCAGTACTGCACATCTCCACACCTCAGGGGCGGAGTAGGTCCAGTACCGCACATCTCCACACCTCAGGGGCGGAGTAGGTCCAGTACCGCACATCTCCACACCTCAGGGGCGGAGTAGGTCCAGTACCGCACATCTCCACACCTCAGGGGCCGAGTAGGTCCAGTACCGCACATCTCCACACCTCAGGGGCCGAGTAGGTCCAGTACCGCACATCTCCACGCCTCAGGGGTCGAGTAGGTCCGGACTGGAAGGTTAGCCAGATGGACCTTGACTATCCAAGAGTTCAATCCTACCTTTGAACACTTACCTGGCAAGTCAAATGTAGTCGCAGATGCCTTATCGCGACATTTTAGTATAGTAACTGCGGACCCTCCATGTGGTCTGGTGTGATTCGATTCCTGCTCCAGGAAGATCTTGCTCTGACTGTGAAGCCACCGGCACTCATTAGTGACTTTGTAATGAGCCAATAATTACTGTATCGAACAGCCGAGTTGGGTACTCCTAGCTGAAGTGTATACCCGTCAGTAATTCCACAGCACTAGTGACAGTAGCTCTACAGCTAGTTCACGATGCGCCAGGTGTTGCACATCCTGGTATGGATAGTTCAGTAAAGCAAAGCCAGAATTAAATACTTTTGGCCACGTATGGCAAACCGATATTTCCGAGTATGTTAAGAAATGTAGTGTTTGTATGCAACATAGAGGAAATGTCAACGATCCAAATCCTATCCAGGTGTATCCCACCGCTGCCACCATTTGTTGAGAGGGTTCGTGGAGATATGATGGTTGGAGTTAAACACACTTGTTGGATGGTAACACTTATATTAGCAGAGTGTGAGAAGGGGAACCCAGCCTGCCTGTCCTGTCGCCTTTAGGTCTACGTGTGAAGTGAGAAAGAGGCATCGCGTCTCACGCTCACATGCGGCATCACGTGACGTCACACATGCTAGCCACTGAGCCTAGCAAGGGGTCAACTATGTAAAACATACGGATGGTACTAACTATGATACTCAGGTAACATATACATATACAGGGAATCAGCAACTATGCTGACACCAGTACCTCACATCTCCACACCTC
This sequence comes from Cherax quadricarinatus, assembly GCF_038502225.1. NCBI lineage: Eukaryota > Metazoa > Arthropoda > Malacostraca > Decapoda > Parastacidae > Cherax > Cherax quadricarinatus. The sequence continues at coordinate 25,415,552 of NC_091316.1, forward strand.
AGGGGCGGAGTAGGTCCAGTACCGCACATCTCCACACCTCAGGAGCGGAGTAGGTCCAGTACCGCACATCTCCACACCTCAGGAGCGGAGTAGGTCCTGTACCGCACATCTCCACACCTCAGGGGCGGAGTAGGTCCAGTACCGCACATCTCCACACCTCAGGGGCGGAGTAGGTCCAGTACCGCACATCTCCACACCTCAGGAGCGGAGTAGGTACAGTACCGCACATCTCCACACCTCAGGAGCAGAGTAGGTCCAGTACCGCACTTCTCCACACCTCAGGGGTGGAGTAGGTCCAGTACCGCACATCTCCACACCTCAGGAGCGGAGTAGGTCCAGTACCGCACATCTCCACACCTCAGGAGCGGAGTAGGTCTAGTACCACACATCTCCACACCTCAGGAGCAGAGTAGGTCCAGTACCGCACTTCTCCACACCTCAGGAGCAGAGTAGGTCCAGTACCGCACTTCTCCACACCTCAGGAGCAGAGTAGGTCCAGTACCGCACATCTCCACACCTCAGGAGCGGAGTAGGTCTAGTACCACACATCTCCACACCTCAGGAGCGGAGTAGGTCCAGTACCGCACATCTCGCTTGTATTCTCCTCATCAGTTTCACATCATCAGCGAACAGCGACACTTCTGAATCTACTCCTTCCATCATATCATTCACGTATACAAGAAACAGCACCGGATCTAGGACTGACCCTTGTAGAACCCCACTCGACACATGCACCCACTCTGACACTTCCTGTCAGGTATTCCCTGATCCAATGAAATACTTTCCCTACTATTCAAGCCTACTCCTCTAATTTTTGAACCAGTCTCTTGTGCGGTACTGTGCCAAAAGTTTTCTTGCAGTCCAAAAAGATGATACATTTTCGTAGAACTCAAGTAGATTTGTGACACAGTATTTCCCATCCCTGAAGCCGTGTTGATTTTCATGTATGTCCAACCCTCTCAATGTGTGTGTGTGTGTGTGTGTGTGTGTGTGTGTGTGTGTGTGTGTGTGTGTGTGTGTGTGTGTGTGTGTGTGTGTGTGTGTGAGCCTCAGGTGCACCAGGTCTTCTGACCATGAACTACGCGCATCATCTGATAACCAGGAAAAACAAAAATGAGTAATTGATCCTGTCCTTCCCGCGGTATCTTCTCCAATTTATTTCCCTTAAGGTAAGGAAGCTGTTAGTCTGGCAGCGTGGGGGCGATGGACCAGCCTCAGCCCTCACAACATCTGACCCTTCCAGTACGAACCTTGAAGCCTTTGAACCTTGAAGTATCTGAACATTGAAGCATTTGAGCATTGAAGCCTTTGAACCTTGAAACCTTTTAGCCTGAAGCCTTTGAACTTTGAAGCTTTTGAACCTTGAAGCAGTTGAACCTTGAAGCAGTTGAACCTTGCATTTGAAGCCTTGGAGCATTTGATATCTGAAGGCTTGAAAAATAACCCACATTTGCAACACTTGGGTATCTTTACTGAGGAAACGTTTCGCCACACAGCGGCTTCATCAGTCCAATACAAAGAAGAGTAGTGAAGTTCAGAAGGAAATTGAGGTAATCAATCCCTCAGCCTGGAGTCGATGTAATTAGTCCATTCATTTATCTACATTTGAAGGCCTGTAACATTTAAGTCATTAAGCCTTCTGAATGTATGTGAATTAAGATCGCTGGAGGCTCTGAGCGCCCCAAAAAGTCTTGCAATCTTGTAACAATGAAATCTTGCGCATTCTTTTGTAGAGTTTTGCAATTCAGAATCGATTGTGACAGCAAGACACACACACACACACACACACACACACACACACACACACACACACACACACACACACACACACACATACTTCATAATGTAATTCGGAAGAAACTCCCCCAGTCATAAGATATTCTCTCACAAGATGTATGAGTGCTTCTTAAAGAAGACTACACACTCCTCCAACACTAGTTATCACCTGGATGTCCTCAAACGTCTTCAGACGTTCTCAAACATTCTCGAATGTCCTAAAATGTTTTCAAATCACCTCAAATGTCCTCCTGAAACATTCTCAAAGGTCCTCAAATGTCCTCCTCAACCGTCCTCCTCAAATGCCCTAAAACGTCCTCGAACATCCTCAGACTTCCTCAAATATCCTAACACGTCCTCTAACGCTCAGTGTCCTTGGATCAAAGCTCATTACTTCTCATTCCCCAGACTCTTTATGACTCGCCTGATTTTAGAATAATAAAGACGCAAACAACAACAGCGCAAATACAGTCATTTTCTTTTATTTTTACATAGCAAATTCTCTTCTTCTTGCCTACTGTGTTTCCTTCTTTAAATACGTTTATGATTATTTACTTTTGTACTCCCTTGAATAAATATTTTTAATACTTGTTTAAATATCTTATTTTTTTTTTAATATTTTACATATGTGTTATTTTGCTTTTATTTGTTTCATTTACTTTTTTCTTTTGTACTTATTTGAATGATTTTTTTTTTCGTAGTTATTAATTTTATGACTATATTCTTACTATATAATATATCCTGCTGGATGTTATATACACTATATTGTATAATATAATCTAGCATATAACGTGGCGCATTATACACGAAGACTTGATAAATTAGACACATGTGCAACATTTGGGTACCTTAATGAGGAAACGTTTCGCCACACAGTGGCTTCATCAGTCCATACAAAGGAGAACGGTGAAGAACAGGAGGATTTTGAGGTAATCAGTCCCTATCCTTAAGTCGATATGATCAGTCCATCAATCTTGGACTGATCACAACGACTGAAGGCTAAGGGACTGATTACCTAAAATTCCTTCTGTTCTTCACGATTCTCCTTTGTATGGACTGATAAAGCCACTGTGTGGTGAAACGTTTCCTCATTATAGATACCCAAATGTTGCACATGTGTCTAATTTGTCAAAGTACAAAGTGAACATCAAAATGGTATACAATACCGACAGGTTGGTAGGTAAGACACATAGGCAACAGTTAGGCAACTTTATTTCAAAATAAAGTTGCCTAACTGTTGCCTATGTGTCTTACCTACCAAAGTACAGAGTGTATACCTCAGACTACGCTAGAGACTGTGTTACAGTGTACTGCAGCATTCACTCTGTTGTACATGTATGGTACACAATACAGACAAGATGAAGAATTAGACACATGTGCAACATCTGGGTATCTTTATTGTAGACGTTTCACCATTCATTGGCTTTATCAATACAAATTCAAGGACATAACTGGAAGACAGTAGAACTATATACAAAAGATGAGGTAATCAGTCCCTCAACCTTGGAGTTGGTGAAGATGAAACCACTGGATGGCGAAACGTCTACAGAATTCACTCTGTCAAGCCCCTACAATAAAGAACGTCATGTCTTCTGGACGATCACAGAGCGCCGAGCAGGAACGTTAAGACGGGTTACTCAGAGAATAGCCAAACAGGACGCTGTGTGTGAGCACTACACATGTAGTGGAGACAAAGAAGGACGAGAAGAAATAAGAGAAGGAAAAAAGATGAGATGGAGCAAGAAGAAATGGAACTGGTGGATAAATTTAAGGAGAAAGAAGAGGAGAAAGGAGGAGACTATTACAGGGAGAGATGAAGACAGGACACGATAATAGGAAGATGGAGTGTTTATGGAACAATATATAAGATAAACACATCATAATACGCAGGTGATTTGAGTTCACAGGTGAGTACACTGGTGATTTCATGAGTACACAGGTGATTTCATAGGTGAATACAATTCCGGGTATACAGGTGAATATAGAGGTGGGTATACAAGTAAGTAAACAGGTACATACACAGGTACGTATTGAGTACACAGCTACAGAAGTGCGTACGCATGTACACAGATTAGTAAACATGTGAGTCCAGTGCAGAATTGATATCTACCTACCTACCTACCTCAGCAGGGGAGGGAGGCTACTACTTCCTCCCTCAGCAGGGTAGGAAGGTCGGTAGTTCCTCAGCCAGGGAGGGAGGCCGCTACTCCCTGCCTGTCCATCCATCAACTCGCAATAAACCAAAGTATGTACATGCTTTTAAAAACACTCGGCCTCTCAGTCTGATAGACAGCAGCCATTGTTCCTCTCACTCCCTACCTCCCTCTCACAATCCCTCCCTTCCTCCTCAGAATATCTAGGTCCTGAATGGAAGGAGGGAGAGTGTGAAGGAAAGAAGAAGGGAATGAGAGAAGAGTAAGAACGATGTGAGAGAGGTGAGGGTGATCTAGAAGGAGGAGGGTCGTTGTGAGGAAGAAATAGAAATTGTGAGGGAGGAGATAAGGTGCGTTGGAAAGGGAGGATATGAGGGGAAAGAAGGGAGGGTGGGAGGTAGGATGTGAGGGTGTACCTCTGTACGAGGCAAGGATCCGTTCACACCTGGTCTTGGATTGCCTGTTTCCCATCTCGTCTATGACTTCTGGACAGAATAGAGAAGTGAGCAAGACGACTCATCTTTTGCCTGGACCCGGCCTGGACCCGGCCTGGACCCGGCCTGGACCAGGCCTGGACCCGGCTTGGACCCGGCCTGGACCCGGCCTGGACCCGGCCTGGACCCGGCCTGGACCCGGCCTGGACCCGGCCTGGACCCGGCCTGGACCCGGCCTGGATGACTATGTCACTTCAAGAGAGCCTTCAACACCGGCGAGATGTGGGCGGTTCTGCTATTACCGTATTTTCCGAAATATAAGGCACATTCCTCCCCAATCTTTCCAATCCCCCCCCCAAAAAATAATCTTGGAAAATCATTCTGAGCCTTATATGCTCAAGATCAGGGTCAAGGGTAAGCTTTGGGTTACACTTTAGCAGTTGTTTACTAACTTTACGTTTCAACTGCTTAGAAAAATCGGCTTATACGTCTTACAAACTCGTGCGCCTTATATGCCAGAAAATATGGTATGTACAAGGTCAATATTGTCAAGACACCACACGTCCCGGACAGCAAGAAGACAGCTCCTCTACCATAAGACGGGCAGCAACAAGCAACTATACCTCGGCTGTACCCTTCTCAAGATCACTTCTTCCTTCATTCATAGAATGGCTCGAGTCCTGAACATGATCGTACAGTAAACAAACATTTGTGAAATAAAGTCATCTGACCGAGTAACATCTCTGGCTGGCCCACAGCTGCCTCCAAGTTTATTCTGTTCCCCATTTATATGTTTCATAAGAATTAAAATTTAGTACAGGTTATGTTAATGAAGGCATTGAAATGATCTGAGATCTGAAATAGGTAACAGCTCTGTCTGTCAATAAAGGTAGGAACTATTAACCAAACGCTGTAAGATATGAAGGGGGAAACGAGGGAGGTAACGTGTGACGGAGAGAAATCTAGAAAGGGGTGTACAAAAAAATAGTAAAATGGGTCTATTGCGCGAGAAGAAACCCTCGCCTCATCTTGTGATCATGTGTAGCTCCTTCCGCTAAGCCTGGAGTTATGTTCAGGTGTCTGGTGCAGTCATTCAGTCAGTCGAAGCGTTCAGAGGTATGTACCTGTGCCTTGAGTTGTTGCCAGGGAGGTCTTGCATGTACACGGAGTGTGATGTACAACTGGTGTACACTGTGTGCTCCGTCCGACACAGGCTCACACAACTTGAAGGCCAAAGACATATTTTATCGTTGTGGATGCTGTGTGTGTGTGTGTGTGTGTGTGTGTGTTTGTTTGCATTTAAACTTCGAACTAACGCACTTTAACTTGCGTCTAACACACCCCCAGCTTCGACCTAACATTCATAAAATCTACTTTACACGAATTTACGCTGCATAAGTCTTCGATGAAAAGATCAGAATCTCTTTCTCAAATTAAATTACATACTTTAAAGCGTACTTTGTAATGTGTATGGGATCTGTTTTCACTTTCATTCCATTACATGCCAATCTCGACGCTAAAAATTATTGTTGGTTTTTAAATCTTTTTGTACACAAATAACAATCACGTAGGAGAGAGGAGCTTACGACGACGTTTCGATCCAACTTGGACCATTTACAAAATCACACTAACAGAAAAGAGTGAGGCAACCGGTATATATAGGCAAGTGGAGTAATAATGGGAACAAGAGAGGGAGAAGAGGAAGTTGTGGTAGTGGTAAGGTAGGTAGAGGAAGTAGCAGTAGTAGTAGTAGTAGTAGTAGTAGTAGTAGTAGTAGTAGTAGTAGTAGTAGTAGTGGTGGTGGTAGTGGTAGTGGTGGTAGAAGAAATAATGACAGTAGAAAACAGGGAGAGTAATTTAGTGGTACAAGAGAGGAAGGGAAGTGAAGGGAGGCAATAGTAAGAAATAGCAACAGTTGAGGAATGGAAGGGAAGACGTAGAAGTAGAAGTGGGTCGGTCTAAGGACAAGGAGAATGAGCACTGCAGGAGCAGTGCTTCTTTTGTTTGGCTTTAGACTGACCCACTTCTACTTCTTCTACATCTTCCCTTACATTCCTCTACTGTTGCTACTATTTATTACTATTGCCTCCCTTCACTCCCCTTCCTCTCTTATACCACTACTGGGTCCACAAGGAGTGGGATCAAAACCGCAGGAAGGGAAACGCTGATTTTCTTATTCTTTTTGCACGTTTTGCTCACTCATTCCAAGTCTTTTCGTAAGTTTTTAGATTCATTTTGATATTTTGTTCTCATTAATTTTTACGTCAGCAAACATTCTTATGAAATTTTTAGTTCTCCCGGGAAAATATTTATTTATTATTATTATTACACTGGCCGATTCCCACCAAGGCAGGGTGGCCCGAAAAAGAAAAACTTTCACCATCATTCACTCCATCACTGTCTTGCCAGAAGGGTGCTTTACACTACAGTTTTTAAACTGCAACATTAACACCCCTCCTTCAGAGTGCAGGCACTGTACTTCCCATCTCCAGGACTCAAGTCCGGCCTGCCGGTTTCCCTGAACCCCTTCATAAATGTTACTTTGCTCACACTCCAACAGCACGTCAAGTATTAAAAACCATTTGTCTCCATTCACTCCTATCAAACACGCTCACGCATGCCTGCTGGAAGTCCAAGCCCCTCGCACACAAAACCTCATTTACCCCCTCCCTCCAAGCTTTCCTAGGCCGACCCCTACCCCGCCTTCCTTCCACTACAGACTGATACACTCTTGAAGTTATTCTGTTTCTCTCCATTATCTCCACATGTCCGAACCACCTCAACAACCCTTCCTCAGCCCTCTGGACAACAGTTTTGGTAATCCAGCACCTCCTCCTAACTTCCAAACTACGAATTCTCTGCATTATATTCACACCACACATTGCTCTCAGACATGACATCTCCACTGCCTCCAGCCTTCTCGCTGCAACATTCATCACCCATGCTTCACACCCATATAAGAGCGTTGGTAAAACTATACTCTCATACATTCCCCTCTTTGCCTCCAAGGACAAAGTTCTTTGTCTCCACAGACTCCTAAGTGCACCACTCACCCTTTTCCCCTCATCAATTCTATGATTCACCTCATCTTTCATAGACCCATCCGCTGACACGTCCACTCCCAAATATCTGAATACATTCACCTCCTCCATACTCTCTCCCTCCAATCTGATATCCAATCTTTCATCACCTAATCTTTTTGTTATCCTCATAACCTTACTCTTTCCTGTATTCACTTTCAATTTTCTTCTTTTGCACACCCTACGAAATTCATCCACCAATCTCTGCAACTTCTCTTCAGAATCTCCCAAGAGCACAGTGTCATCAGCAAAGAGCAACTGTGACAACTCCCACTTTATGTGTGATTCTTTATCTTTTAACTCCACGCCTCTTGCCAAGACCCTCGCATTTACTTCTCTTACAACCCCATCTATAAATATATTAAACAACCACGGTGACATCACACATCCTTGTCTAAGGCCTACTTTTACTGGGAAATAATTTCCCTCTTTCCTACATACTCTAACTTGAGCCTCACTATCCTCGTAAAAACTCTTCACTGCTTTCAGTAACCTACCTCCTACACCATACACCTGCAACATCTGCCACATTGCCCCCCTATCCACCCTGTCATACGCCTTTTCCAAATCCATAAATGCCACAAAGACCTCTTTAGCCTTATCTAAATACTGTTTACTTATATGTTTCACTGTAAACACCTGGTCCACACACCCCCTACCTTTCCTAAAGCCTCCTTGTTCATCTGCTATCCTATTCTCCGTCTTACTCTTAATTCTTTCAATAATAACTCTACCATACACTTTGCCAGGTATACTCAACAGACTTATCCCCCTATAATTTTTGCACTCTCTTTTATCCCCTTTGCCTTTATACAAAGGAACTATGCATGCTCTCTGCCAATCCCTAGGTACCTTACCCTCTTCCATACATTTATTAAATAATTGCACCAACCACTCCAAAACTATATCCCCACCTGCTTTTAACATTTCTATCTTTATCCCATCAATCCCGGCTGCCTTACCCCATTTCATTTTACCTACTGCCTCACGAACTTCCCCCACACTCACAACTGGCTCTTCCTCACTCCTACAAGATGTTGTTCCTCCTTGCCCTATACACGAAATCACAGCTTCCCTATCTTCATCAACATTTAACAATTCCTCAAAATATTCCCTCCATCTTCCCAATACCTCTAACTCTCCATTTAATAACTCTCCTCTCCTATTTTTAACTGAAAAATCCATTTTTTCTCTAGGCTTTCTTAACTTGTTAATCTCACTCCAAAACTTTTTCTTATTTTCAACAAAATTTGTTGATAACATCTCACCCACTCTCTCATTTGCTCTCTTTTTACATTGCTTCACCACTCTCTTAACCTCTCTCTTTTTCTCCATATACTCTTCCCTCCTTGCATCACTTCTACTTTGTAAAAACTTCTCATATGCTAACTTTTTCTCCCTTACTACTCTCTTCACATCATCATTCCACCAATCGCTCCTCTTCCCTCCCGCACCCACTTTCCTGTAACCACAAACTTCTGCTGAACACTCTAACACTACATTTTTAAACCTACCCCATACCTCTTCGACCCCATTGCCTATGCTCTCATTAGCCCATCTATCCTCCAATAGCTGTTTATATCTTACCCTAACTGCCTCCTCTTTTAGTTTATAAACCTTCACCTCTCTCTTCCCTGATGCTTCTGTTCTCCTTGTATCCCATCTACCTTTTACTCTCAGTGTAGCTACAACTAGAAAGTGATCTGATATATCTGTGGCCCCTCTATAAACATGTACATCCTGAAGTCTACTCAACAGTCTTTTATCTACCAATACATAATCCAACTACTGTCATTTCGCCCAACATCATATCTTGTATACTTATTTATCCTCTTTTTCTTAAAATATGTATTACCTATAACTAAACCCCTTTCTATACAAAGTTCAATCAAAGGGCTCCCATTATCACTTACACCTGGCACCCCAAACTTACCTACCACACCCTCTCTAAAAGTTTCTCCTACTTTAGCATTCAGGTCCCCTACCACAATTACTCTCTCACTTGGTTCAAAGGCTCCTATACATTCACTTAACATCTCCCAAAATCTCTCTCTCTCCTCTGCATTCCTCTCTTCTCCAGGTGCATACACGCTTATTATGACCCACTTCTCGCATCCAACCTTTACTTTAATCCACATAATTCTTGAATTTACACATTCATATTCTCTTTTCTCCTTCCATAACTGATCATTCAACATTACTGCTACCCCTTCCTTTGCTCTAACTCTCTCAGATACTCCAGATTTAATCCCATTTATTTCCCCCCACCGAAACTCCCCTACCCCCTTCAGCTTTGTTTCGCTTAGGGCCAGGACATCCAACTTCTTTTCATTCATAATATCAGCAATCATCTGTTTCTTGTCATCCGCACTACATCCACGCACATTTAATTAAGCATCCCAGTTTTATAAAGTTTTTCTTCTTCTCTTTTTTAGTAAATGTCTACAGGAGAAGGGGTTACTAGCCCATTGCTCCCGGCATTTTAGTCGCCTCATACGACACGCATGGCTTACGGAGGAAAGATTCTTTTCCACTTCCCCATGGGCAATAGAAGAAATAAAGAGGAACAAGAGCTATTTAGAAAAAGGAGAAAAACCTGGGAAAATATTTGTATGAATTAAAAGAATTCCCCAATAAAGAGAGCGTCATTAACAGTAAGCTAGCGTAACGCAAAGGTCACAGAGAACTAAAATAGCATGAAGGCGCGTCACAGTAACCAACCTACGTAACATAATGGGACGTCAGAGAGATAATGAAATGGAAGCAACGAGTGACCACAAACACAATCAACAGGACACATCAGAGAGACGCTGATAAATACACCTGCACATGGAGGAGGCAAGAGGGGACGAGGGAGGGGCTACAAGGGCCGAGGGAGGGGAGCAAGAAGGGCCGAGGGAGGGGCAAGAAGGGCCGAGGGAGGGGGGCAAGATTTTTATTAGAATGAAAAGGATCAAGATAGGGCGATGAAAAGGGGTCTTTTCAAGCCCATTCCTTCCCTCCTGACGCGATCACCCACCCATTTATTGGCCACACCTGACAGTGCTCAACTTGCCTAACTAAGCGTCCCTTAATTCACAGCGCCACACCAATGGTCTGAACCTATAATGATAGCAATTACTTTACAGTTGATATGGAATCGATGAAACATTATCAAAATGCGCATCTGCAGACTACTTTAAACCTTGGTAAACACTGCTCCTCTCCACTACTATGTTGCGTAGCATCAAGGAAAACTTCCATTGAAGCTAAGCATAGTTATTATAAAGGCTAATGCTGCTCTGTGCGTCTTTTTCCTTAATCTGGCTGCTTGAATATTGCAGCATTTATTGTTTTCCTGATTTCCGGAATATGCTGTCTGCACTGAATTGCAGCAGAGCTTCGCTAGTGATACGACTGTTTCTACTCGCTCTTCCATGCCTTTAGCAAACGCTTTCTCAAGTTTCATTATCTGTGATAGGTCCACTTAAGTTAGCGGATTCTTTAGTTTATACCGTGTTGTGTCGATGTCCACTTTCTGCTAGTCTATTTACTTTCTCTATATCTCTTGTATCACCTTGTCTCCTTGAAACCCTTCTTGAGTTCTTCAAAGACCTCCCCATGTATGTACTCGCCTAGCTGTACTCACCTAGTTGTGGTTGCGGGAGTCGATTCACAGCTCCTGGCTCCGACTCTTCAACTGGCCGCTAGTGTTCAGAGGACATATGTTAACAACGTACTCTACTGCATTAACAGTACGATAGATATGGAAATATACCATAAGTATATTTAGACGTGCTAGTTTTGTATGGTGTGTAGTGGTGATAGCTTTGCTAGCGTGTGTGTGTGTGTGTGTATGTGTGTGTGTGTGCGTGCGTGCGTGCGTGCTGGCAAGACAAGGGCGTGGAACAATACTTGGTGACACGAGCGGTCACTGATGATTCTGCTTCGATCACCACGGGAGCAGCAGTCCGCTATCATCTGGCCCGCAGACATTTCCTGGACCTCCCACTGAAGCTCAGACATACACTCCTCATCAATGATATGCAATTTATGTTATGTTTGATTTTTCATTGCCATTAGCTACGTGTGTTGGGCGTCTTGGCTGGGCTCGTGAATATGTAACTCGCCAATTATTTGCAGGCACCTGCTAATTCTCTCTCTCTCTCTCTCTCTCTCTCTCTCTCTCTCTCTCTCTCTCTCTCTCTCTCTCTCTCTCTCTCTCTCTCTCTCTCTCTCTCTCACTCTCTCTCTCTCTCTCTCACTCTCTCTCTCTCTCTCTCTCTCTCTCTCTCTCTCTCTCTCTCTCTCTCTCTCTCTCTCTCTCTCTCTCTCTCTCTCTCGCTCTCTCTTTCTCTCTCTCTCTCTCATTCTTCTTACCTATCTACTTGTTCCACTCTTCTTTCCTGATCATCCTAATGTGTTCCGTATGTTAATTATTAGTTAACACTAAACATATTAATGAATCTGCAAAGAATTTCCTACTCACTGTTATCATAAACACACACACACACACACACACACACACACACACACACACACACACACACACACACACACACACACACACACACACACAGGTTAATACCAGCTGGGAATGCATGATTTTTAAAGCTTCAGGTTCCTAAATAAATTTTCGAGTACTGCTCGAGTGTGGAGCACCAGCTATGAGCCCTCACCAAGAATATTGAGAGTGTGAAAGTTCAAATGGTTACCATGAGACAGGTCCGGGAAGTAAGAAACACAAGCTACGAACACAGGCTAAAATGAGTGAACATCAGCTCTACGAGGATAAGATATAAGAGCTGAACACTAACTCTGTTGAAGTGAAAGTTCAGAGGACATGTGTTAACAACGTACTCTGCTGCAGACGATTGATATGAAAATAAACCACAGGTGATAGTTTTGTATGTGTAGACGTGCTAGTTTTGTATGGTGTGTAGTGGTGATAGTTTTGTTAGTGTGGAGTTTAGCAATGTCAATGAGTGAGGCAAAAACAAAGGTTTTCGGGAGTAAACTTCTTATATTAATTTTAAAGAAGGTATGACAGGAGTCCATCACACTGGGAGCCGACGATGTCAGTCGACCGAAGGATGAAATTCAGGGCCATGAGCTGGAGCTCCGGATTAACATAAATTCATTTCTATTTAAACCTTTGTTTTTCTTAGCAGTTGCAGTCAACACATTCTTGGTGGCTAATACATGTCATTAATCTGTATTTTGGGGGGTTATTCAGATCCATGTATGGGATATAACTCCCTTGCTATTTCTTTATCTAATTCCTATCCTCTTTAGCTTACAACAGAGAAAGAGAGAGAGAGAGAGAGAGAGAGAGGGAACAAATTGTATTGGCTAATACAGCTTACCAAATAAATTAGCAATGATATCTAACATTTTTTTTTTTTTGCATTATTCTCTATTTACGAGTGATAGCCGTATATGAGTGTTTACGTATATGATAACAAGGACTGGTCGCAGGCTGTTTTATCAGCCTGTCACTGCACACACTTAACAAACAGTCATCGTTATCAAGGTGCGCGTGTCGTGATTTATCATATCTTGGCCCTGTCATCTCCACTGCCACCCTCCACGTCCTCCTCCTTTCTCTTGTTGGCCGCATTACCTTTATTTTTTAACTTTTCCTGAAAATCATGAGTTAAAGATGGGAGATTTTTTATATCATTTACTAAATTTTAGCCTAAATTCGCGAGAGAGAGACTATGTTGCCTCTTAATGTATGTATGTATGTGTGTATGTATGTGTGTAGGTATGCATCTATGTATTTATGTATGAGCGTATGTAGTTGTTTGTAATTATCTATTTTAGTTTACATAAGGATGGAGAGGCGATCTCCTACTGTTTGTCCAGCCTTTTCGATCCACTGACATTATTCATGTTCTTATACTGAAGAGATTCTTCCTTTTACCTTTGTGGCTGATTCGCTTGTATACTTTCCAGTCACGATCCATCGTCTCTCTAGTCGAACCTGTCTACGACTCGCAGCATTTTTCATATCGTGATCATATCCCTTCGTGGTTTTCTCTCTCCCAGCTAAATAAATTCTAGTTCTCACATTCTCTTTTCAAAAACTCATTTCACTCTTGAATTTCTTTGTACGCTTCTAAGTTTCACTTTGTGTGTGTGTGCGTGTTTGTGTGTACGTGTGTGTGTGTGTGTGTGTGTGTGTGTAAGTGCAAAAGAATACTTCAGAGACATGTCCCTTTTCCCCTCTTTTCATTCTGTCCTGAGTTATTTATTTCTTCATAGGATGTGGGTGGTGATTTAGAGAGCAGTAAAAGCTAAAGTCGGTCTAGTGACCGGACCACAGCACGCTCTTCCCTGCCTCCATTGTCCTCTAAACCCGTTTCTTATTATCCGACTGGTCTTTATAACGCCCTTTTGTGTCACCCTTTCGATGACCCCATTGAGGCGTGGACGGCAGGTGTCACGGATTCGCCCTGCCTCCTCACTCCCTTCCTTCTCTACCTCCTCACTCCCATCCCTCTCCTCTACCTCCTCACTCCCAACCCTCTCCTCGTAAATATTCCTCTATCTTGCGTGGGCTATATTTTACAAGTCGGTCTTGAATAGGGAATGATTTTCTCCCCCTTCCGACCATGGCATTTGAAACACATTGTCACTTCAGGTATGAGACCAGGCCTGACACCAGACTGCCAAGCTAACACAAGCTGTTAAGATTCCTCCGTCTCTTAAACATTTGTAACTTGATAAATTAGATACATGTGCAACACTTGAGTATCTTTATTGAGGAAATGTTCCGCCACACAGTGGCCTCATCAGTTCAATACAGAGAAGAATGGTGATGATCAGGAGTTTGAGGTAATCAGTCTCTCAGCTTAGAGTCAATGTAATCAGTCCATCAATCTTTCCAAGATTACATCAACTCCAGCCTGAGGGACTGATTACCTCAAACTCCATCTTGTCTTCACTATTCTTCATTGTAAGGGACTGATGAAGCCACTGTGTGGCGAAACGTTTCCCCAGTAAAGATACCTAAGTGTTTCACTTGTGTCTAATTTACCAACACGTCGATTCTCTGAACCATTTATCTACATCAATAACTTGTTTGTCCAGCTCCAACACACACTTGCATATAAGATTACTGATGTATAATTGTCGATGGATTTACATGCGTACAGAAATACAAAATATATGGAAATTTGATTTGAATTGTAGAACTTCTCAAACGGCGACCGGGAATCCAAGATGCAGCAGCCATTTCCTCTCTTATGTTATTAAGGATATACCAGTGCAAACAAGATGATGAATAGGATGCATGAGGAACATTTTGGTGCCTTTATATCAGAAACTTTTATTCTGCTAAGGAGGTTTCTTCAGTCAAATATGCAGGTGACCTTGCTTTGTATATGTGTACTGATTGACAACTCTGTGGATAATGGCTTTGTGTAACACCTACGGACTTACCGCTTTCCCCATAAATCCAATTTTAAGACGTAACGTATATATATATATATATATATATATATATATATATATATATATATATATATATATATATATATATATATATATATATATATATATATATATATATATATATATATATATGTATATATATTTCTTTTTTTTCAACAAACCGGCCATATCCCACCAAGGCAGGGTAGCCCAAAAAGAAAAACGAAAGTTTCTCTTTTTAAATTTAGTAATTTATACAGAAGGGTTACTAGCCCCTTGCTCCCGGCATTTTAGTTGCCTCTTACAACACTCACTTGGCAGGACCTTAGTACCTCCCTGGGTGGTTGCTGTCTACCAACCTACTACCTATAATACAATTCTTAGCTGAGAAAAATAATGACATTACCAATGAACACCTTGTGATGCTGATAAGATGTAGTCTCTTCTTGTACAGAAGTGAAATGAATAATGTACTGTGGTACAGAATAAAAAATTTACTTTGAGTGCATCAATACTTTACAGGTTTCCCTAACTTTACCTGGGTTGGTTTTGTGCAAATTTCCTATTATGAAACATCACATTCCTAATGGTAATTCCTCATTTACAATATACATATCGTCATATGTGAACAGTGCAGTTTGCAAGTCACACTGAAGGTATTTATTATGTGGAATTAAATATATTTATATATATATATATATATATATATATATATATATATATATATATATATATATATATATATGATGTGGCAGATATTGCAAATGTATGGAATAGGAGGTAGTTTACTGAAAGCAGTGGATAGCGAGGCTCAGGTTAGAGTATATAGGCGAGAGGGGGATTATTTCCCAGTAAAAGTAGGCCTTAGACAGGAATGTGTGATGTCACCATGGTTGTTCAATATATTTATTGATGGAGTTGTACGAGAAGTGGATGCTCGAGTGTTGGCAAGAGGTGTGGGGTTAAAAGATAAAGAATCTAACACAAAGTGGGAGTTGTCACAGTTGCTCTTTGCTGATGACACTGTGCTTTTGTGAGATTCTGAAGAGAAGTTGCCGAGGCTGATTAATGAGTTTGGTAGGGCATGTAAAAGAAAGAAATTACAAGTGAATGTAGGAAAGAGCAAGGTGATGAGGATAAGAAAAAAAATTAGGTAATGGAAGATTGGATATCAGATTGGAGGGCGAGAGTATGGAGGAGGTGAAAGTATTCAGATATCTGGGAGTTGACGTGTCAGCAGATGGGTCTATGAAGGATGAGGTGAATCAAAGAATTGACGAGGTGAAGAAGGTGATTCATACACTGAGGATTCTGTTGAGACAAAGAACTTTATCCATGAAAGCAAAGAGGGGATTGTATGAGAGTATAGTTATACCAACGCTCTTGTATGGGTGTGAGGCATGAGTGGTGAACATTGCAACAAGGAAAAGGATGGAGGCAGTGGAGATGTCATGTCTGAGAGCAATGTGTGGTGTGAATATAATGCAGAGAATCCGTAGTTTGGAGATTAGGAGCAGGTGCGGGATTACGAGAACTATTATCTAGAGGGCTGAAGAGGGGTTATTGAGATGGTTTGGGCATGTAGAGAGAATGGGACGAAATAGAATGATATCGAGAGTGTAAATCTGTAATGGAGGGAAGGCAGGGTAGGGAGTTGGTCTAGGAAAGTTTGGAGAGAGGAGATAAAGGAGGTTTTGTGTGCGAGGGGCTTGGACTTCTAGCAAGCATACATGAGCGTGTTAGATAGGAGCAAATAGAGACAAATGGTGTGTAGGACTTGACGTACTGTTGGAGTGTAAGCAAGGTAACATTTATGAAGGGATTCAGGAAAACCAGCAGGCCGGACTTGAGTCCTGGAGATGGGAAGTACAGTGTCTGCACTCTGAAGGAGGGGTGTTAATGTTACAGTAGTGTAAGCATGCCTCTGGCAAGACACTGATGTAGTGAATGATGAGAGTTTTTATTTTTCGGGTCACCCTACCTTGGTGAGAAACGGCCAGTGTTAATATATATATATATATATATATATATATATATATATATATATATATATATATATATATATATATATATATATATATATATATATCAATAACAACACTGCTCTAGCCAAGAATCCGAACCCATGTTGTACTGGCCCGCCACTGTGAGCGAGAACCACATGACGCCTTAGCCCACAGGACCAGCCAATCCTACAAAGAACCAAGCACACAGCTGAGCTATGTTTTTTTTTACCTTGGTCCGAGGACATACAAAGGTGTGG
Organism: Cherax quadricarinatus; assembly: GCF_038502225.1. Lineage (NCBI taxonomy): Eukaryota > Metazoa > Arthropoda > Malacostraca > Decapoda > Parastacidae > Cherax > Cherax quadricarinatus. Next base: position 25,432,674 of record NC_091316.1, read on the forward strand.
GAGGTTTCAAGCTAATTTCTTTCTCATCCCTATTTGGCGTACTAGCTCACGATCTCAGCTCGAGGTTCAGTGAGGTATTCACAGTGGAGATAGAGACTTCCAGCAAACCGAGGGAGTAGGGTTCACCACCAACCGCTGGACACATTGCACACAACCGAGGAGGAGGTTAAGAAACTGCTAGGTGTGAACTAGGTACCTCTAAGGCGGCGGACCCAGATAACATCTTTCCGTAGGTACTGCGAAAGGGAGCAGATGCACTATGTGTTGCCCTGTTTCAATAAATCTATTGAAACAGGGCAACTGCCTGAGGAAGGTGTGGAAGACAGCAAACGTAGTCCCAATTTTTAAGAAAAGAGACAGGCAGCACTAAACTACAGACCTGCATAGCATGCAAAGTTATGGAGAAGGTTATCAGGAGAAGAGTGATGGAGCACCTAGAAAGAAATGGGCTCATACATGACAACCAGCACGGCCTCCGGGAAGGGAAAGCCTACATCACAAACTTACTGGAGTTCTACGATAAAGTACTCGAAGAAAGACAGGAGAGGGTTCAGAAGACTGCATCTTCTTGGACTGTAAGAAGGCTCTCTGTATAGTGCCACAAAAGAGACTGGTTGAAAAGTTAGACGAGCAGACAGGAATAACAGGGAAAGTACTGCAATGGATCAGGTAATATCTGACAGAAAGGAAACAACGTGTCGATTGGG
>NC_091316.1:25438380-25458380 GCF_038502225.1 Cherax quadricarinatus
CCGGAACCACCAGCTGGCCGAGCTCACTCCCGTAGCCGGAACCACCAGCTGGCCGAGCTCACTCCCGTAGCCGGAACCACCAGCTGGCCGAGCTCACTCCCGTAGCCGGAACCACCAGCTGGCCGAGCTCACTCCCGTAGCCAGGACCACCAGCTGGCCGAGCTCACTCCCGTCCCCGCAACCACCAGCTGGCCGAGCTCACTCCCGTAGCCGGAACCACCAGTTGGCCGAGCTCACTCCCGTAGCCGGAACCACCAGCTGGCCGAGCTCACTCCCGTGGCCGGGACCACCAGCTGGCCGAGCTCACTCCCGTGGCCGGGACCACCAGCTGGCCGAGCTCACTCCCGTAGCCGGAACCACCAGCTGGCCGAGCTCACTCCCGTGGTCGGGACCACCAACTGGCCAAGCTCACTCCCGTGGTCGGGACCACCAACTGGCCGAGCTCACTCCCGTAGCCGGGACCACCAGCTGGCCGAGCTCACTCCCGTGGCCGGAACCACCAGCTGGCCGAGCTCACTCCCGTAGCCAGGACCACCAGCTGGCCGAGCTCACTCCCGTAGCCGGAACCACCAGCTGGCCGAGCTCACTCCCGTAGCCAGGACCACCAGCTGGCCGAGCTCACTCCCGTAGCCAGGACCACCAGTTGGCCGAGCTCACTCCCGTAGCCGGGACCACCAGCTGGCCGAGCTCACTCCCGTAGCCAGGACCACCAGCTGGCCGAGCTCACTCCCGTGGTCGGGACCACCATTAAAGTGACACACTAAGTTATCCTCGTGTCTGTTTTTGTTATACTCTCTCAATATCTCTATTTCTTTACTCTTTTTTGTCCCTGTAAGAGATGTAAGATCAAGAATGCGAGTTCCTTGAAGTATTATGGAAGTAAGACTCCTTTATTGTAGTTTATTGTTATGGCTGGTTTTAATAATAGATTATTATATATAGTTAATGTACAGGTAGAATACTTTATATAATATTAACACAGGATACATAATAAAGTTGTAACTCACTTTGAGCCGTTGTGTTGTTTTATGGAGTACTGTATTTTGGCCTTCTCTCTTCCCACTTGTAACTTGACAATAGTCCAGGAGAGACCGAAAGGTCGTCATAAAGTGCCTCTCCTGAGTGTAGGTTTCTGTTGAGTATGAAGGTAATTGAACTAGTATTAAAAATATTCAGTCATAAGTGGTCCAGCGGTACTCGCTGGGGTCGCTCTTCAGACAGTTCCTCCGACATTTGCTCTATAAGTTCCACATCTTATTGTCGACCTCTTCCTTTCGCACTCAAGTACTGCCTTGAAGTTATTTATTATGTTTTTAACAATTAGTTATGATACTTTTTTTTTTTACATTTAAATAATATTTTATAATTCAAGTGGACTGTAATTTAATCAAAGTTAAGTTCTAACACAGACACAACATGAAAATATAGAAATATATTAAAAAGGACTGAGTGAACCCTCGTACCGTATAACGTTATAGCTGCTCGTAGTTAATATAATCCGTCTGACATCAAAGGAAAAACATAAATTATACAATTTATCTTTACGCTGTAATTACGGGACTTCGAAACACTCGCGAGGCAAACTGATATGATGACTTGAACTGCTCCTCAAAGAATAAAAAGGCACAATACCGTGACTGGAGCAATTTACAAATAACCCGCACATGCAAGAAAGTAACTTTTGACATTTCGGTCAAACTTGGACAATTAACTAGTCACACACTGTGCGTGGGTTATTTGTGTATAAACTGTTCATGCTAGACACACTTATGTTTTCTCCGCTGTTCGACAGCCAAAACGCTTCGGAAGTAAAACGAGTCATTCTTTATTAATTTTGGGTCACGGAAATGATACTTAAAATTGAGAATATGTTTTATTTATAAAGATATGAATTCGGGTCTGTTGCTGTTATTCTTGACTTGGGAAAGGGAGGAGGGCAAATAAATTGTACAGGGCAAAGACTTTGATTCGAACCCACAATTCTTAATCGTTCAAAAAATCATACAAGTTCCTTTATTTCTCATCGGAAATTGTTGAGCTTTAGATTGCAACAGTGGAATCTCCTCGCTGTAAATGTTAGAGTATGTTTCGTGCCAGTAAAGAAGATTTCGTTCCACTCTGCATCACGGAAGGTGAACTTGTAGCCAGAAACAACATTGATGGTCTGAAGGCAGTCTTAAATATTATTCATAATCAAAGCTGAGTCTGAAGGTTGTTTTGTTGCATGTTGGCAATGTGTTGCCATCAGTTACGGATAGTTTGCAGTTCACATGAAGGAAAAATGCACATGACGCAGATTTTGAATTGCATAAACAATGACAAATACCAATGGCAGCTTTGTGACGACTTGAAAATTGTTGCAACCTTGCTTGTACTGCAGTTAGGCTACACTAACTATTGCTTTTCTGCTGAATGGGATAGTCGGGTGGAGACTTTCTCATTACATCAAGAAATGGCCACTCTGACACTCAACGGAACTTGGAACAAAAAAAAATTCAGTTTCCTCCACTTGTAGACTCGAGCAGAATTTTGTTATCCATTCACATGAAACTAGGCCTTTTGAAAATTTTTGTTAAGGCTGTGGATGAAACTGGCAATCTTTAAGTAGCTGGACAGTGATTCTCCAAAGTTCAGTGAAGCAAAAATCAAGGAGAGTGTATTTGTTAGTCAGCAGATTTACGAGCTTTTAAGAGATGGAGAGTTTGACCATATTATAGGTGGTGAGGAGGACATTACCTGAAATGCTTTGTAGTAAGTAGCGACCAGTTTTCTGGGAAACATCGAAGCTGTCAATTACAGGAAACTAGTGAAAAACCTGCGGTTGCCCTGTCAATAAATCGCCAGTAGTATATCTATAAAACATTTTCTTCATTCCCACCTAAAACAAATTTCCGACCAACTGCTGAGCAGTCAACAATGAACATAGTGAACGTTTCCACCAGGGCATTTCAGTCATGGAGAAACACTGTCAGGAAAAAATGGAGACCAACAATGTTAGCAAATGACTGATTGACAATAACCAGAGATGATCCAAAAGTGGAATACAAGAGACAACTGAAGAAGTGAATTCATTACACACCGCATTGTTTTCGACAAAGTAACTTAAAAAGTAATAGGTAATATACCAGACAATATTTACAAGAGATGCTAGCATGGAAATATAATAATTTCCACCAACTATGTGTGTGTAAACTAATTTTTCATGCATGAAAGAGCACTACATTTCCACTGTATGAAATATATCAATATAGTTCTTGTTAGGTAAGACACATATGCAACAGTTAGGTATCTTTATTGTGAAACGTTTCGCCTACACAGTAGGCTTCTTCAGTCAAGTACAGGAAAGGTTGATAGAAGCAGAAGATACTTGAAGACGATGTAATCAGTCCATCACCCTTAAAGTTTTGAGGTGGTCAGTCCCTCAGTCTGGAGAAGAGCATTGTTCCATAGTATGAAACAATATTGTTTCATACTATGGATAAACTCACGTGATAAACTCACGAAATCTAATCTATATACAACAGTCTGGTACCATCGTTAACTATCCTAGCTGCTATGCATTAAAACAAACTAGTTAACCAAAGCCTAACCGGACTTAACCCCAAGAATCTAAATTTGACACCATGCAGAGCAAAAATGTGACTGCTGGTAGTTTCTGCTATACAGAGTACATTCGGAGAAGCTATATAAGAGCAAACATTTGCAGAACACACCAGTAAACTTGAGATAATTGATAATATGTGTAGGAGTAAAAGCCGTGTGCCCACCACCGCCTCCCTGGCCCACTAATTATGAGACCGGCCCTTGTTTAACATCGTGGAGCCGTCGTCATCTTGTGTTCCAGCTCTGCTATTAGTACCTGCGTCTTGTGTGTTCTCGCGCTCCCTTCACTCTTTTATTCGAGGGAATATTTCTTGAGAGTTCTCGAGCAAATGTATGCGTAGGTAAGTGCGTGTCCGCGTGGGTGCGTATTAGCCATCATCCAAGTCGTAATCACCTAGCTGAGGTTTTATCTGTTTGGAATTCAAGGTTTTAGGTCCGCCTCTTGACTTCCTGTTGGATGCTTTAATCTAGATTTATAATATTTAATTTTAAAGCCGTGGATGGTTTATGTTTCCACTGTATCAGTCTTGTTTGTGACAGTTCTGTTATCAAGAAATGGTTATAATGAAAACCATAACTTTTAATGGGGTGGGGCGGTAAGCCAGCGGAAGGCCTCAATCAGATAACCAAAAGCTCCAGCTGCAGGTCATCATATGACTAACGCCCGTGTCAGGAAACACGTGTCCTGTTTCCTGACAAATCTTACCTAACCTCTGTTGGTATGTTGCAGTAGAGGTACATCCTGTGTTTAGTTTCCATGTGTGTATCTTCTCGTTGTGTCTGATTCTCATGATGTGCCTAACATCGTCTTCCTGAACTGCTCATCTGAGTGTCTTGTAATCATATTCCACTCGTTTCCTTCACTTTTCTCAGGTCTCGAGGTCTAAAAACATTTTAGAAAGGAACACAGGAATACAAACAGGACGATAATTTGATAAGTGGAAAACGACACTTGTATACAGTTCTGACTCACGAAGTCGTATTAACACGATTGCAAACAAATCACGTTTCCTGAATCATGGGGAGGGGACAGACCAGTGCCTCCCCCCCCCCATCGTTAACTGAGGAAAGCATCTCCTTTGAAATCAGAGCTCTGTGGCTTATCTTCACAACTTATCTGTCTTGTGTGTGACTAAGTGGTGGCTATAAGCTAGTGCTGCGTATTCTAAAATTATTTTAGCGTACACCGCCCACGTTAATAAGCTTGATTTATTCTGGTTACCCAAGTGGTACATTCTGCTCCCTTCTGGTCACCCATGTGGAACACTATTCTTGTCCACTTTCTCCCATTTTCATTATTTTGCATTTACTTGGATTGAATTCGAAAGGAGTTTATTTTTATATTTCTTTTTTTCTACTCTATGTTGTTCGATCCCTGTCTTCATTATTATTATTATTATTATTATTATTATTATTATTATTATTATTATTATTATTATTATTATTATTATTATTATTATTATGGAATAATAATAATGGTTAAGAGACAGATGCTATTTGAAAGTCATGTATCAAAGAACCTTTTATTTATACAGGAATTCATACACTGGAGGCTTTATCAAGTGCAAATATCACAAAATCAGCGGCATGTGGAGTATAGAGGGTCAGGTGCGAGTCAGGTGACGCCAAGTGATGGTTACGGTCTAGGAACGGAGGTCAAATAACACCAGATGAGATCTTGGTATCAGTCGAAGATGATGTGCACCATTACTTTTGATAAAGTGTGTATCCCTCTATTTCACTCTGTGGTGTCGGTGTAGTGTGGCAGCCTCGAGGCACCTGCACTTAGAATTGTCGTTCTATTAGCAAGTAAGATGTGTCTGATTCCAGTTCATGGTATGGTAATGTGTATGATGAGATGCGTGCATTTCCTGTTTCGTCGACGCTGTTTTAGTAGTACTTAAATCTCTGGCATAAGAAGTTGTAGACTTCAGTTGTTCCTGTGATCTTGTTAACAATATTCATATTGCAGTATCATTATGGAGAAGAGGGATGACAGCGGATACTGTCATCCAGTAGAAAGGATCAGCAGACAAAAAAAAATATTATTTTCTCTTCGAGATTGGAGAGCATACTGTGAAAGTGGTTAATGTAAGAATACGGCCTTTCTGCATGTCACCTGTTCACCTCCAGTCAAGAATACTTTAATTCCTAAAATAAGAATCAAAGTATACTTTCAGTATATATACATCGAGAGACATACAAATTACGGTGTATATATTTGGATGCTTACAGGTTTCTTCTTCCAGGAATACATGATGCGCCAGGGAAATTTCCAGGCAGAGATATGTGTTTTATGATACTTTTATTAGACGTATCTTTGTACCATTATTATTATTATTATTATTATTATTATTATTATTATTATTATTATTATTATTATTATTATTATTATTTTATTTAGTGTTATTGCTATTATTCTTCTTGTTCTTCTTCTTCTTCTTATTATTATTATTATTATTATTATTATTATTGCTGTTGTTGCATTTATAAAAATGCTAAACCAGTGTGGGTAATTTAAGACTAAATAAACTCACTGTAAAAGTGTTTTACCAAGCGCTTCTTTATCTCGTCTGAGTGTTGACATTCTTTGGTCCATACCAGCTAGTACATTACTAGTGCTAGACGTCAGCACTTATACTAGCCACCGGCACAAACAGTACACTATCCACCAGCACCAGTAGCCACCAGCACTAGTGATATACTAGACACCAGTACAAACAATGCACTATCCACCAGCACCAGTAGCCACCAGCACTAGTGATATACTAGACATCAGTACAAACAGTACACTATCCACCAGCACCACTAGACACCAGGACTAGTAGCCACCAGCACTAGTGATATACTAGACACCAGTACAAACAATACACTATCCACCAGCACTAGTGATATACTAGACACCAATACAAACAATACACTATCCACCAGCACCAGTAGACACAAGCACTAGTAGACATTAGCACCAGTGATATACTAGACACCAGTACAAATATACTAGACACCTGCTCCTAGTCATCCATCGCGACACTTACATTAGCATGCAAATAAAATTATATAAAATCTGAATCTCAGTGAGAAACTGAAGATACAAAAGGTTTTCCCAGTTATGGCGGGGATGAATAGCCAGCTCCAACGTTGAATAAATAGTCGCACATGTGAAATTTGCATATAAAAAGACGATAGAGCCACGAACAAATGCATTTAGAGATAGTAAATTAAAAATATACCAACCTCGTAATGTGTGTCCTCCATTTTAACCAGACAAACAGAGGAAGATACATTTCCAGGTTGTAAGGGACGGGAGATGTGTGAGTTTTTGTAAGAAGTGCTGGGGAAGAGCTCCTGGTCCCTAAAACTACAGATATCTTTTTTTATTGCGAAGGGGTTGTGTGAGCCATACGGTTTTCGGTCTTTATCATGAACATGATAATATTAATAAGAAGATGAAGAAGAAGATGAGCAAGAAGAAGAAGGTGAGCAAGAAGAAGATGAGCAAGAAGAAGATGAGCAAGAAGAAGAAAATGAGCAAGAAGAAGATGAGCAAGAAGAAGATGAGCAAGAAGAAGATGAGCAAGAAGAAGGTGAGAAAGAAGAAGAAGATGAGCAAGAAGAAGATGAGCAAGAAGAAGGTGAGCAAGAAGAAGAAGATGAGCAAGAAGAAGAAAATGAGCAAGAAGAAGATGAGCAAGAAGAAGAAGATGAGCAAGAAGATGATGAGCAAGAAGAAGAAGATGAGCAAGAAGAAGAAGATGAGCAAGAAGATGATGAGCAAGAAGAAGATGAGCAAGAAGATGATGAGCAAGAAGAAGAAGATGAGCAAGAAGAAGAAGATGAGCAAGAAGAAGATGAGCAAGAAGAAGGTGAGCAAGAAGAAGAAGATGAGCAAGAAGAAGATGAGCAAGAAGAAGGTGAGCAAGAAGAAGAAGATGAGCAAGAAGAAAATGAGCAAGAAGAAGATGAGCAAGAAGAAGAAGAGCAAGAAGAAGAAGAAGAGCAAGAAGAAGAAGATGAGCAAGAAGAAGAAGATGAGCAAGAAGAAGAAAATGAGCAAGAAGAAGAAGAAGAATACGAGGGATACATTTCTTGTATCGTGCAGCTACAGAAATACATCTAATTATGATAATTATAAAGAAAAGATGATAATGAAAAAGAAGAAATAGAACGAAAATAAAAAGATTTGCTTTGAAGTTAAAAATACAAAAGTGAGACTATAACTCTGATATTATTAATATATATACTCTCTCTCTCTCTCTCTCTCTCTCTCTCTCTCTCTCTCTCTCTCTCTCTCTCTCTCTCTCTCTCTCTCTCTCTCTCTCTCTCTCTCTCTCTCTCTCTCTCTCTCTCTCTCTCTCTCTCTCTCTCTCTCCTGACCTCTAAGGTTACATTCAGTGATCAACGGAGACTCGTGTGTCGTACCAGCATCATGCAAGAGGGACGTATGTCCAACGTCTCGGCACAAACTGCATTTATTTCATGGCGATTTATATTATTTTTATAGTGAAGGATAAAATATTTGGCCTTTATGTATTCTCGTCTCGCATCTCCATAAATCACTTTTATTGCTGGATGCAAAGCTGGGCCGAGTCTGGACGCTTTTGTTGCTTATATTTACAAGAAGGTTACACGTCAGTGTAAAATTATTGTTTGGAATGCAGCGCTGTTGTTGCTGTTGTGGTTGTGGTTGTTGTGGTGGTGGTTTTTGTTGTGGTTGTGGTTGGGGTTGTTGTGGTGGTGGTTGTAGTGATGGTTTTTGTTGTGGTTGTGGTTGCGGTTGTGATGGTGGTTTTTGGTTGTATTGGTGTTGTGGGTGCTGTTTTGGTTGTTGTGGTTGTTTTTGTTGTTCTGCTTGGTGTTGTGGTTGTTGTGGTTGCCGTTGTGGGTGTTGCAGTTGTTGTGGGTGTTGTGGTTGTTGTTGTTGTGGTAGTGGTTGCTGTTGTGGTTGTTGTGGTTGTCGTGGGTGTTGTGGTTGCTGTGATTGTGGGTACTGTTGTGGTGGTTTTTGTTGTTGTGGTTGTTGTGGTTGTTCTTTTGTGGTTATCATTTGTGGCAATATGTTAATATTCTTTTGCAAAAATTTTATATTCTTGGCATTATGGCGGTTATAATAGTTGTTGTTGCTGATATTTTCTTGCTGCTCTTCTCCATGAAGAGTACCACAAGAGTACCACAAGAGTACCACAAGAGTACCACAAGAGTACCACAAGAGTACCACAAGAGTACCACAAGAGTACCTCAAGAGTACCACAAGAGTACCACAAGAGAACCACAAGAGTACCACAAGAGTACCACAAGAGTACCACAAGAGTACCACAAGAGTACCACAAGAGTACCACAAGAGTACCTCAAGAGTACCACAAGAGTACCACAAGAGTACCACAAGAGTACCTCAAGAGTACCACAAGAGTACCACAAGAGAACCACAAGAGTACCACAAGAGTACCACAAGAGTACCACAAGAGTACCACAAGAGTACCACAAGAGTACCACAAGAGTACCTCAAGAGTACCACAAGAGTACCACAAGAGTACCACAAGAGTACCACAAGAGTACCACAAGAGTACCACAAGAGTACCACAAGAGTACCACAAGAGTACCACAAGAGTACCACAAGAGTACCACAAGAGTACCACAAGAGTACCACAAGAGTACCACAAGAGTACCTCAAGAGTACCACAAGAGTACCACAAGAGTACCTCAAGAGTACCACAAGAGTACCACAAGAGTACCACAAGAGTACCACAAGAGTACCACAAGAGTACCACAAGAGTACCACAAGAATGATGGTATACAATACCAACAAGGTAGTGAATAAGACATATACAACACATGGGTATCATTTCACTGGAGATCTTTCGCCAACCTGTGGTTTTATCAGTTCAACACAGAGGTTATTTGAAAGTGTTAAAACTTGAGACAGTGGAAGACGAGGTAATCAGTCCCCCCAGTCTAGATGAAGGTGATCACCACCTTAATCTCCATAAAACTGAAGCATGAGCGTCAGATGAGGTGCAGCAGCTGGACGCATCGTCACCTGTGGGCGGAACCCAGGTGTTGCACATGTATCTAATCAATCATCCTTGATGAGGTTGCTAGTCCAGCCACTGCTTAATTTTTATTCAGAACAGAGTAGACGAGGGGAAGTAAATTAACGAGGTTTAATTAAGCACTCTCTACAAATAATTATTACAAGCTGAAGCATAACTTTTCTGCTAGAGCTTTGAGGGTACACAGATATCGGTGTCATGTACAGAGAACATATAAAGCGATAACCTCACGTATAACAAAAATAACGTGTACACACACACACACACACACACATTATATATATATATATACATATATATATATATATATATATATATATATATATATATATATATATATATATATATATATATATATATATATATATATATATATATATATATATATATATATATATATATATATATATATATATATATATATATATATATAAATATATATATATATATATATATATATATATATATATATATATATACATATATATATTATATATATGTATAGGTAGTAGGCTGGTAGACAGCAACCACCGAGGGAAGTACTACTGTCCTGCCAGGTGACTGTGGAACAGAAACCTGTAACTGTTTTACATGATGGTAGGATTGCTGGTCTCTTTTTTTTGTCTCATAAACACGCAGGATAACAGATATATCTTGCTACTCCTACTTACACTTCGGTCACACTACACAGGCATGCACATGTGCATATACACACACGTCAAGGTTTTTTCTTTTTCTTAATAGCTCTTGTTCTTCTTTAATTCCTCTATTGTCAATGGGAAAGTGGAAAAGAATCTTTCCTCCGTAAGCCATGCGTGTCGTATGAGGCAACAATAATGGCGGGAGCAATGGGCTACCAACCCCTTCTCCTGTAAACATTTACTAAAAAAGAGAAAAAGGAAAACTTTATAAAACTGGAATGTTTGAATGTGCGTGGATGTTGCGCGGACGATAAGAAAGAGATCACTCCTAATGTTATGGATGAAAAGAAGTTGGATGTTCTGGCCCTAAGCGAAACAAAGCTGAAGGGGTTAGGCGAGTTTCAGTGGGGAGAAATAAATGGGATTAAGTCAGGAGTATCTGAGAGAGTTAGAGCTAAGGAAGGGGTAGCAATAATGTTGAAGGACCAGTTATGGAAGGAGAAGAGGGAATATAAATGTGTAAATTCAAGGATTATGTGGATTAAAATAAGGGTCGGATGAGAAAAGTGAGTCATAATAAGCGTGTATGCACCTGGAAAAGAGAGGAGGGTAGAGGAGAGAGAGAGAGATTTTGGGAGATGTTAAGCGAACCAAGTGAGAGAGTAATTGTGGTAGGGGACCTACCGCAATTAGGTATGTAAGTTTGGGGTACCAGGTGTAAATGATAATTGGAGCCCTTTGATTGAACTTTGTGTAGAAAGAAGTTTAGTTATAGGTAATACATATTTTAAGAAAAAGAGGATAAATAAGTATACAAGTTATGATGTAGGGCATAATGACAGTAGTTTGTAGGATTACGTATTGGTAGATAAAAGACTGTTGAATAGACTTCGGGATGTACATGTTTATAGAGGGGCCACAGATATATCAGATCACTATTTAGGCGTAGCTACAGTGAGAGTAAAAAGTTGATGAGATACAAGGAAAATAGAAGCAGCAAGTAAGAGAAAGGTGAAGATTTATAAACTAAAAGAGGAGGCAGTTAGGGTAAGATATAAACAACTTTTGGAGGATAGATAGGCTAGTGAGAGTATAGGCAATGGGGTCGAAGATGTATGGGATAGGTTTAAGAATGTAGTGTTAAAGTGTTCAGCAGAAGTTTGTGGTTACAGGACAGTGGGTGTGGGAGGGAAGAAGAGCAATTGGTGGAATGATGTAAAGAGAGTAGTAGGGAAGAAAAGACTAACATATGAGAAGTTTTTACAAAGTAGAAGTGATGCAAGGAGAGAAGAGTATATGGAGAGAAAAAGAGAGATTAAAAGAGTGGTGAAGCAATGTAAAAAGAGAGCAAATAAGATAGTGGGTGACATGTTATCAACAAATTTTGTCGAAAATAGGAAAAAGTTTCGGAGTGAGATTAATAAGTTGAGGAAGCCTTGGGAACAAATGGATTTGACAGTTAAAAATAGGTCAGGAGAGTTATTAAATGGAGAGTTAGAGGTATCGGAAAGATGGAGGGAATATTTTGAGGAATTATTAAATGTTGATGAAGATACGGAAGCTGTGATTTCGTGTATAGGGCAAGAAGGAATAACATCTTGTAGGAGTGAGGAAGCGCCAGTTATGAGTGTGGGGGAAGTTCGGGAGGCAGTGGGTAGAATGAAAGGGGGTAAGGCAGCTGGGATTGATGGAATAAAGATAGAAATGTTAAAAGCAGGTGGAGATATAGTTTTGGAGTGGTTGGAGCTATTATTTAATAAATGTATGGAAGAGGGTAAGGTACCTAGGGATTGGTAGTGTGCATAGTTCCTTTGTATAAAGGCAAAGGGGACAAAAGAGAGCACAAAAATTACAGGGGAATAAGTCTGTTGAGTATACCTGGTAAAGTGTAAGGTAGAGTCAATTTTGAAAGAATTAAGAGTAAGACGGAGAGTAGAATAGCAGATGAACAAGGAGGCTTTAGGGAAGGTAGGGGGTGTGTAGACCAAGTGTTTACAGTGAAACATAGAGGTGAACAGTGTTTAGCTAAGGGTAAAGGGGTTTTTGTGGCATTTATGGATTTGGAAAAGGCGTATGATAGGGTGGATAGCAGGTCAATGTGGCAGATGTTGCATGTGTATGAAATAGGAGGTACGTTGATAAATTAGACACATGTGCAACTCTTGGGTATCTTTATTGAGGAAACGTTTCGCCGCACAGTGGCTTTATCAGTCCATACGTAGGAGAAACTTGAAGAACAGGAGGAGAATGAGGTAATCAGTCCCTCAACCTTGAGTCGATGTGTTCAGTCCATCGACTCAAGGTTGAGGGACTGATTACCTCATTCTCCTCCTGTTCTTCAAGTTTCTCCTACGTATGGACTGATGAAGCCACTGTGTGGCGAAACGTTTCCTCAATAAAGATACCCAAGAGTTGCACATGTGTCTAATTTATCAACATGTCGGTTCTCTGAACCATTCATCTACAAAAAGGAGGTACGTTATTGAAAGCAGTGAAGAGTTTTTACGTGGATAGTGAGGCTCAGGTTGGAGTATGTAGGAAAGAGGGAGATTATTTCCCATTAAAAGTAGGCCATAGACAAGGATGTGTGATGTCACCATGGTTGCTCAACATATTTATAGATAAGATTGTAAGAGAAGTGAATGCTCGAGTGTTGGCAAGAGGTGTGGGGTTCGAAGATAAAGAATCTAACACAAAGTGGGAGTTGTCACAGTTGCTTTGTGATGATGACACTGTGCTTTTGGGAGATTCTGAAGAGAAGCTGCAGAGGTTGGTTGATGAGTTTGGTGAGATATGTAAAAGAAGAAAATTAAAAGCGATTATAGGAAAGAGTGAGGTGATGAGGATAAAAAGATTAGGTGATGAAAGATTGGATATCAGACTGAAGAGAGAGAGCATGGAGGAGATGAATGTATTCAGATATTTAGGATTGGACGTTTTCAGCATTTGGGTCTATGAAGGATGAGATGAATCATAGAATTGATGAAGGCAAAAGGGTGAGTGGTGCAATTAGGAGTCTGTGGAGACAAAGAACTTTGTCCTTGGAAGCAAAGAGGGAAATGTATGAGAGTATAGTTATACCAACACTCTTATAATGGTGTGAAGCATGGGTGGTGAATGTTGCAACGAGGAGTAGGCTGGAGGCAGTGGAGATATCATGTCTGAGGGCAGTGTATGGTGTGAATAAAATGCAGAGAATTCATAGTTTGGAAATTAGGAGGAGGTGCAGGATTATCAAAACTATTATCCAGAGGGCTGAGGAGAGGTTGCTGAGGTGGTTCGGACATGTAAAGAGAATGGAACGAAACAGAATGACGTCAAGAGTGTATAAATCTGTAGTGGAAGGAAAACGGGATAGGGGCCGGCCGAGGAAAGGTTGGAGGAAAGAGGTAAAGGTGGTTTTGTGTGCGAGTGGCTTGGACTTCCAGCAAGCATGCGTGAGCGTATTTGACAGGAGTGAATGGAGACAAATGGTTTTTAATACTTAACGTGCTGTTGGAGTGTGAGCAAAGTAACATTTATGAAGGGACTCAAGGAAACTGGCAGGCCGGACTTGAGTCCTGGAGATGGGAAGTACAGCGTTTGCACTCTGAAGGAGGGGTGTTACTGATGCTATTTTATAACTGTAGTGTAAAGCACCCCTCTGGCAAGACAGTGATGGAGTGAATGTTGAAGAAAATTTTTCTTTTCGGGCCACCATACCTTGGTGGGAAACGGCCGATGTGTTAATAAAACAATAGATAAAATATATACATATTATTGTAACCACGAACGAGTGGTACAGAATCAATAACAACATGAGACTAGCCGAGGATTCGAACCCATGTCGTTTTGGCTCTCCTCGTGGTGAGCGAAAATCACAAATGACACTCTAACCCACTGGACCACACGCAGTCCTACAATAATCAAGCATCCAGCAGAGCTAGGAGTTTTACCTTGGTCCGAGGACATATGCTGGTATGGGTGCCAAAACGACTTGGGTTCGAATCTTCAACTGGTCGCAGTGTTGTTATTGATTTAATACCACTCGTTCGTGGTTACAATAATATGTATATATATATATATATATATATATATATATATATATATATATATATATATATATATATATATATATATATATATATATATATATATATATATATATTTTTATATAGCCGGACTTGAGTTCTGGAAATGGGAAGTACAATGCCTGCACTTTAAAGGAGGAGTTTGGGTTATTGGCAGTTTGGTGGGATATGTTGTGTATCTTTATACGTATATGCTTCTAAACTGTTGTGTTCTGAGCACCTCTGTAAAAGCAGTGATTACGTGTGAGTGTGGTGAAAGTGTTGAATGATGATGAAAGTATTTTCTTTCCGAGGATTTTCTTTCTTGTTGGGTCACCCTGCGTCAGTGGGAGACGGCCGACTTGTTAAGACAAAAATATATACATATATATTATTTGTTGGTAAATAACAGTGACTGTGTAGTTAAATCACTCATACATGCACCACCAACTCTTATGACCACCACCACCATCATCCACCACAACCACCGCCCACCACCCCCATCATCCACC
This sequence comes from Cherax quadricarinatus, assembly GCF_038502225.1. NCBI lineage: Eukaryota > Metazoa > Arthropoda > Malacostraca > Decapoda > Parastacidae > Cherax > Cherax quadricarinatus. The sequence continues at coordinate 25,453,233 of NC_091316.1, forward strand.
ACAATCACCGCCCACCACCACCATCATCCACCAAAATCACCGTGCACTACCACCATCATCCACCACAATCACCGCCCACCACCACCATCAACACAATCACCACCACCATCATCCACTACAATCACCACCCACCACCACAATCCACCACAATCACCACCCACCACTGCCATCATCCACCACAATCATCACTCACCACCACCATCATCCACCACAATCACCACCCACCACATCACTCACACACCTTGCCTCTCCTCCCTCTTCCCGGTCTCCATAATGTACCAGAGTGGGATTAATGGCTCATGTGTTTAGATAAGATTTAGATACAACCAGAGTGAAATACTGGGTGTCAGTGCTGGCTGCTGTTACCCCTCCCTTCCTCCCTCCCTCCCTCATTCCCTCCTTCCTTCCTTCCTTCCCTCCTTTAACTCGCATCCTCCATCTCTCCCTGACTCCATCTCTGCGATGATGAAAAAAACCTTGACACCTGCGGGCAGGATATAAGGGTTTTCTGTCTTCTAAGAACATGTTGCAGGCAATGTGGGTTATGTGGGCAATGTTATGCGTTATAAGGTGGATATGGTGCTGTTTCAACAACAGTGCTCCATCATGAAGAAAGCTGTGTCAACAACAGTGCTCCATCATGAAGAAAGCTGTGTCAACAACAGTGCTCTATCATGAAGAAAGCTGTGTCAACAACAGTGCTCTATCATGAAGAAAGCTGTGTCAACAACAGTGCTCCATCATGAAGAAAGCTGTGTCAACAACAGTGCTCCATCATGAAGAAAGCTGTGTCAACAACAGTGCTCTATCATGAAGAAAGCTGTGTCAACAGTGCTCCATCATGAAGAAAGCTGTGTCAACAGTGCTCCATCATGAAGAAAGCTGTGTCAACAACAGTGCTCCATCATGAAGAAAGCTGTGTCAACAACAGTGCTCTATCATGAAGAAAGCTGTGTCAACAGTGCTCCATCATGAAGAAAGCTGTGTCAACAACAGTGCTCCATCATGAAGAAAGCTGTGTCAACAACAGTGCTCTATCATGAAGAAAGCTGTGTCAACAGTGCTCCATCATGAAGAAAGCTGTGTCAACAACAGTGCTCTATCATGAAGAAAGCTGTGTCAACAACAGTGCTCCATCATGAAGAAAGCTGTGTCAACAACAGTGCTCTATCATGAAAGCTGTGTCAACAACAGTGCTCTATCATGAAAGCTGTGTCAACAACAGTGCTCCATCATGAAGAAAACTGTGTCAACAACAGTGCTCCATCATGAAGAAAGCTGTGTCAACAGTGCTCCATCATGAAGAAAACTGTGTCAACAACAGTGCTCCATCATGAAGAAAGCTGTGTCAACAGTGCTCCATCGGGAAGAAAGCTGTGTTAACAACAGTGCTTCATCATGAAAAAAGCTGTGTCAACAGTGCTCCATCGTGAAGAAAGCTGTGTCAACAACAGTGCTCCATCATGAAGAAAGCTGTGTCAACAACAGTGCTCCATCATGAAGAAAGCTGTGTCAACAACAGTGCTCCATCATGATGAAAGCTGTGTCAACAGTGCTCCATCGGAAAGAAAGCTGTGTTAACAACAGTGCTTCATCATGAAAAAAGCTGTGTCAACAGTGCTCCATCATGTCATGAAAAAAGCTGTGTCAACAGTGCTCCATCATGAAGAAAGCTGTGTCAACAGTGCTCCATCATGAAGAAAGCTGTGTCAACAGTGCTCCATCGTGAAGAAAGCTGTGTCAACAACAGTGCTTCACAATGAAAGCTGTGTCAACAACAGTGCTCCATCATGAAGAAAGCTGTGTCAACAGTGCTCCATCATGAAGAAAGCTGTGTCAACAACAGTGCTCCATCATGAAGAAAGCTGTGTCAACAGTGCTCCATCATGAAAGCTGTGTCAACAACAGTGCTCCATCATGAAGAAAGCTGTGTCAACAACAGTGCTTCACCATGAAAGCTGTGTCAACAACAGTGCTTCACCATGAAAGCTGTGTCAACAACAGTGCTCCATCATGATGAAAGCTGTGTCAACAATAGTGCTCCATCATGAAGAAAGCTGTGTCAACAACAGTGCTTCACCATGAAAGCTGTGTCAACAACAGTGCTCCATCATGATGAAAGCTGTGTCAACAACAGTGCTTCATTATGAAGAAAGCTGTGTCAACAACAGTGCTTCACCATGAAAGCTGTGTCAACAACAGTGCTCCATCATGATGAAAGTTGTGCCAATAGCAGTGCTCCATCATGAAGAAAGTTGTGCCAATAACAGTGCTCCATCATGAAGAAAGTTGTGCCAATAACAGTGCTCCATCATGAAGAAAGTTGTGCCAATAACAGTGCTCCATCATGAAGAAAGTTGTGCCAATAACAGTGCTCCATCACGAAGAAAGCTGTGTCAACAACAGTGCTCCATCGTGAATGTTGTGTCAACAACAGTGCTCCATCATGAAGAAAGCTGTGTCAACAACAGTGATCCATCATGAAAAAAGCTGTGTCAACAACAGTGCTCCATCGTGAATGTTGTGTCAACAACAGTGCTCCATCATGAAGAAAGCTGTGTTAACAACAGTGCTCCATCATGAAAAAAGCTGTGTCAACAACAGTGCTCCATCGTGAATGTTGTGTCAACAACAGTGCTCCATCATGAAGAAAGCTGTGTCAACAACAGTGATCCATCATGAAAAAAGCTGTGTCAACAACAGTGCTCCATCGTGAATGTTGTGTCAACAACAGTGCTCCATCATGAAGAAATCTGTGTCAACAACAGTGCTCCATCATGAAGAAATCTGTGTCAACAACAGTGTTCCATCATGAAGAAATCTGTGTCAACAACAGTGCTCCAGTATGAAGAAATCTGTGTCAACAACAGTGCTCCATTTTGACGAAAGCTGTGTTAACAACAGTGCTCCATCGTGAATGTTGTGTCAACAACAGTGCTCCATCATGAAGAAAGCTGTGTCAACAACAGTGTTCCATCATGAAGAAATCTGTGTCAACAACAGTGCTCCAGTATGAAGAAATCTGTGTCAACAACAGTGCTCCATTTTGACGAAAGCTGTGTTAACAACAGTGCTCCATCGTGAATGTTGTGTCAACAACAGTGCTCCATCATGAAGAAAGCTGTGTCAACAACAGTGATCCATCATGAAAAAAGCTGTGTCAACAACAGTGCTCCATCGTGAATGTTGTGTCAACAACAGTGCTCCATCATGAAGAAAGCTGTGTCAACAACAGTGTTCCATCATGAAATCTGTGTCAACAGCAGTGCTCCATCATGACGAAAGCTGTGTCAACAACAGTGCTCCATCATGAAGAAATCTGTGTCAACAACAGTGCTCCATCATGAAGAAATCTGTGTCAACAACAGTGTTCCATCATGAAGAAATCTGTGTCAACAACAGTGCTCCATTATGAAAGCTGTGTCAATAACAGTGCTCCATCATGACGAAAGCTGTGTTAACAACAGTGCTCCATCATGAAAGCTGTGTCAACAACAGTGCTCCATCGTGAATGTTGTGTCAACAACAGTGCTCCATCATGAAGAAATCTGTGTCAACAACAGTGCTCCATTATGAAGAAATCTGTGTCAACAACAGTGCTCCATCATGACGAAAGCAGTGTCAACAACAGTGCTCCATCATGAAGAAATCTGTGTCAACAACAGTGCTCCATCATGAAGAAATCTGTGTCAACAACAGTGTTCCATCATGAAGAAATCTGTGTCAACAACAGTGCTCCAGTATGAAGAAATCTGTGTCAACAACAGTGCTCCATTTTGACGAAAGCTGTGTTAACAACAGTGCTCCATCATGAAAGCTGTGTCAACAACAGTGCTCCATCACGCAGAAAGCTACGACAGCAACAATGCTGTATCATGAAGACGAGTGACAACAACAGTGTTCCATCTTGAAGACGGGTGACAACAACAGTACTCCATCATGAAGACGGGTGACAACAACAGTACTCCACCATGAAGACGGGTGACAACAACAGTACTCCACCATGAAGACGGGTGACAACAACAGTGTTCCATCTTGAAGACGGGTGACAACAACAGTACTCCATCATGAAGACGGGTGACAACAACAGTACTCCATCATGAAGACGGGTGACAACAACAGTACTCCATCATGAAGACGGGTGACAACAACAGTACTCCATCATGAAGACGGGTGACAACAACAGTACTCCACCATGAAGACGGGTGACAACAACAGTACTCCATCATGAAGACGGGTGACAACAACAGTACTCCATCATGAAGACGGGTGACAACAACAGTACTCCATCATGAAGACGGGTGACAACAACAGTACTCCATCATGAAGACGGGTGACAACAACAGTACTCCATCATGAAGACGGGTGACAACAACAGTACTCCATCATGAAGACGGGTGACAACAACAGTACTCCACCATGAAGACGGGTGACAACAACAGTGTTCCATCTTGAAGACGGGTGACAACAACAGTACTCCATCATGAAGACGGGTGACAACAACAGTACTCCATCATGAAGACGGGTGACAACAACAGTACTCCATCATGAAGACGGGTGACAACAACAGTACTCCATCATGAAGACGGGTGACAACAACAGTACTCCATCATGAAGACGGGTGACAACAACAGTACTCCACCATGAAGACGGGTGACAACAACAGTGTTCCATCTTGAAGACGGGTGACAACAACAGTACTCCATCATGAAGACGGGTGACAACAACAGTACTCCATCATGAAGACGGGTGACAACAACAGTACTCCATCATGAAGACGGGTGACAACAACAGTACTCCATCATGAAGACGGGTGACAACAACAGTACTCCATCATGAAGACGGGTGACAACAACAGTACTCCACCATGAAGACGGGTGACAACAACAGTACTCCACCATGAAGACGGGTGACAACAACAGTGCTCCATCATGAAGACGGGTGACAACAACAGTGCTCCATCATGAAGACGGGTGACAACAACAGTGCTCCATCATGAAGACGGGTGACAACAACAGTACTCCACCATGAAGACGGGTGACAACAACAGTACTCCACCATGAAGACGGGTGACAACAACAGTACTCCATCATGAAGACGGGTTGATAAATTAGACACATGTGAAACTCTTAGGTATCTTTATTAAGG
>NC_091316.1:25463380-25568380 GCF_038502225.1 Cherax quadricarinatus
TTGTCCACTGGAAAACTTGGTTTATATCTTCTTGGAGCTTTGCCGTGTCCTCAATGGATGACACTCTCATGCAGATCCTAGTATCGTCTGCAAAGGTTGATACAGTGCTATGGTTTACATGTCTGTCTATGTCTGATATGAGAATAAGAAACAGGATAAGTGCGAGTACTGTGCCTTGTAGGACAGAGCTCTTCACTATGGCAGCATCTGATTTAACTCTGTTTACAGACTTCTGACCTGAAACACATAAAATCATGGTGACAGTATCGGCATATGCAAAGCTGACAACTTTAAGACTAATCTTAATAAAATCTGAACTGTGAGTAATTCTTAAAATTGTATGCATGATACATAACACCAGTACTAGAGTATGCAGCTCCGCCATAGAACCCTCAACGCATCATAAACGTAAAGAAAATTGAGCCTAGCACCAGAGTATAATAATAATAATAATAATAATAATAATAATAATAATAATAATAATAATAATAATAATAATCCTTATTTCAAGTACATTTACGTCGTATACGGATCTAGCTGACATCAGTGACATACTACTGCATAGAAAGCCCTTTGTTATGCAGAATTTTTCGGGCAAATTAGGTCAGTTTTGTCCCAGGATGCGACCCACAACAGTCGATAAACCTATTTTACTGATAGGTGAACAGGGACAGCAGGTATCTTAAGGAAACGACGTCATAATGTTTCCAACTGTACCGGGGATCAAACCACAGACCTCAGTGTGTGAGCTGAGTGCACTAGCAATCGAGCTACGGGTTGTTAAGACAGTTAAAGCGAGGTAAACATCACATCAATTAAACTAAAATTACATTGCACGTATGCTCACAACTTACAAGATACTCGTACATAAAAAAAACACAGGAACACCACTGAATCTCCATGATCAAATAAGATAGCGAGACGTATGATAATGTGAGAGGAAAAATGAGCAGGTGCAGTGCACTGCTGTGAGATGTACCGGAAGCCAACTCCATACATGGAATTCAAAAGTACACTTGACAACGCCTCTCGAGACAAGGAGTAAGTCAGAACAGATAATCAACAGCCATAGACGAGTACAATTATGTAAATACACACACACACACACACACACACACACACACACACACACACACACACACACACACACACACACACACACACACACAAACACACACCTGGGTGTCAGAGGGACATATCACCCAGTATACAAGACTGACTACTCAACAAATAAGCATAAACCAATAGCACATAAACAAAAGGGGCGTGTGGGCGTGAGGGTGTGAGGGCGCGAGGGTGTGAGGGCGCGAGGGTAAATGATCTTCAATTCTACTTGCAGAAAAAACAATGGAAGAAGAATGTAGACGTTGTAGTCAGTGTGTCGATGTTATGTCAGTGGGTAAAATATCGTAGACACTTCCGAAGTAAAACGTGCAGTATTTTAGCGAGGGAACGTTTCGCCAGAGATCGCTTCTTAAGTCTGAAGAAGTCATTTAGGGCGATTATTATTATTATCAAGGGGGAAGCGCTAAACCCAGAGGATTATACAGCGTCTGGGGGGGGGGATGTGGAAGGCATTCAGGCTTAATTCAGGGAATTAGAGCACAGATCCAGTTCCCTAAATCAAGAGCCCCTCACCAACATCAAGGAACCTTCCTTGAGGGGTCACTTAGGGCGAAAGGTTTTGCCATTAAAGTATCCCAATACTGATCGTCTCTCTTATTTCATGATGGATCACTGGTCGGTGCAAGTTTGGTGGAGGGCTTTCTGCCTGCCTGACTGCCAAGGTGTTAGACTCAGGTGTTAGACACAGGTTTTAGACACAGTTACTGGTTCAGGTAATAGGCTAAGGTGTTAGGTTCAGGTGTTAGACCAAGTATTACGCAGTGTGCTGCAGTAAAAATATTGTGTAAAACAAGCTCCAGATATAATGTTATTTTCCGGGATATGTTCAGAAACTAGTAGTAAATCAGAGTAACCAGGACAGGACAGGAGCACGTGAGGTATTTGTTGGGCAGTAGGTGAATCACAGCGGAGGGAGCAAGATGTAGGTGTGTGAGTAGGTGAATGGGTGAGTTTTTCATTTTTTTAGTGTATACAGTAGGTAATTTTATTTGTGCCTAAGTGCTCTCATGTTTACCTGTAAGGCCCTAGTGTGCAGAGGCCTGTTTAAGTTTTGGGAGAGTATTTGTATAATGTTTTTGCCTGCTGGTGACAAAAAGGGAAGAGTAATGCATGTCTCCAGGCAGGACTCCTCTTTAAGGGGTGCTCCTTGCTGTGGTAAAGAGGCTATCGGTCTGAAGAACTGGACCTCTTGGTCTCCTTCCTCCGATCGAACCTAATTACCCCCCAGTCCTCCTTTCCCTACCCCACCCTCCCCATACCCCCTTTTTTCCCTTTCCGCCCCTCTCCACACCCTCCCTTTGTTTCCCGTCCCATTTGTAACCTCTGAGGTCCTTCCCTCTGGGATTACAGTTTCTGGGTAGGGGTGGCGTGCCCGGGAGGTCCCTCGAGGGTGGTGTGGTCTGCTGTGGAATCTGAATTATCTGATGGTGCTCTGTTCACTTCCCGAATTTCTGGGAAGTGGGTGGGGTGCCCTTTGGGAATGGGTGTATCTTCGGAAGCTGCCTGTCGGTTCTGGGAGGAGGAGGCCGAAGGGATTATGCTTTGTGGCGGGTTTCCGACTGCCCTTTCTTTTGTCTGCCGAGGTAGCTCGGTAGATGTGAGGCTGCTATCCCAGAGTGCTGGTTTACTGGCGTGAAGGGTAGGGTATGGCATGGGTTCCACGCTGCATCTTCACCACTGGTGGGCTCGAGGCCCTCTCAGATGAGGGGGGGAGCTTTCGGCCCCTCCATACCTCTTAGCGACTGTCCCTCCACTGTCACCTTGTTTTTCTTTCCTTCTTTCTTTTTTTTCAAAATAACAAGAATACAGCGCGACAGTTTTCGGATCGCCCACTTCCCTCAGGTCAGACCGCTCGCGGTACTGCTCTTAAGCGTCCAAGACAACCTACTGACGACAGTTCGTCGATGACTGCTCAAAAACGACCTACACGACAGTCACTACCTTTGCGTGCCAGACTAATGAGTATGCAATGGACAAAATTATTTTCTTTACAAACGACGTCTCAAACTGATTATATTTCTGATCACGGAATTGGTAAAACTTTTTTACTGCACGTTGGCCAAAATATATCCTTCCACGCTCTTCGAAGCGGTGCATTTGTCATAACAGTATAGAATTTAGAACAAGTTCATGCTCTCTCCTGCATCACCGTTCGTAAGCACGCTACTCTTAATTCTTGCAGTGATACTGTGGTCTTACCACATACCATTGTACAGAGTGATATTTTATCTTGCGGCAAGGATATTTTAGATCAATCAGCCCTTCAGAACCTCCCTATTCCGCCCTGCTCGTGTGTGGAGACACTTTACTAGTAACATCGCTCGTTTAACCTTCGACTGCCGTGAGCTTCTGTCCTCTGTCTACATTACGGGACATCACCTAGAGATCCGTCAAGTCGTTCCCACTCCCCAGCAGTGTCATAATTGCTGGCATTTTAGACACCCCGCTAAACACTGCAGGTCTGCGGTGGAATGCCCGGTCTGCTGTGCAGCAGATCATTCCAATACGTCTTGTAGTCTTCCCCTCCAGGTTTATCGTAATGAACGAGAGATCCGTTATCTTAAGAAGCATGAGGGCCTCACTTACACTATGGCTGTCTCTCAGCTCTGCCTTCAAGGTAAACTCCCTCATTTCACATATGCTCGGGTAGCCCAAAGGCCTCCAACCTCGACGGTTCTCCTGCCTCCTAATCCCCCTGCATCTGTCTTCTGGGGTCACCCCAGTTTCTAATTCTTTTGCAATTTTATCCATTGACACTCCCATCTTTGCACCACTTCCTACTTCTACTTCATCTCACTCACTTGCTTCTCAGTCTACTAGACCCTGCAGACCTACACTTTCTTCACATCCATCACCTGCACAGAATATATCTCCTACCTCGGACCCTAGTTCTCACCCCCTTTCCAGCTCTCACATGAAGGTAAAGGTTCAACCCCCTCTCGTGTAGTCCCCTCTTCCCCTGTTTCCCCCTCGTCTTCCTCCATAGTTACCCTCCAACCTTCTTCCTCTCCCATTACACTGCAGGCCTCTTCTACCCCAGCCGACGCATCTGTCCAGGTTCATACTCCCTGTCCCCCTCAGACCTCTTTGGTTGCCTCCGTAGTTACCCCGACCTTTCCTTGCAATGCCTCTCCTGTCTCTGACATGGCTTCATCTGCTTCCTTAACAACTGAGATGTTAGAAGCTATCTCCAGCTATATTGTGGAGACAACACCCCCGATGAACATCAACGCGCCTCTTTCTACCCCTTCTATTTCACGACCCTCCCAACAGCCTATTCCTCTGCAACATTCAAATTCTTCCTTGCTCACATGCTTACCGTTACCCCCACACGTTAACTTTTCAGATCCTAAAAGCTTTTTATCGTTTCTTACTGTTGCCAATTTTATTTCTGTACATAATGTCTCTTTTACAATGGAATATTCGTGGCCTTATTGGCAATCGAGGAGAGCTCCAAGTGTTGTTCTCCCATTTGTCCCCAGTATGTGTTGGGCTGCAAGAGCCCAAAATTCGTTCTGCTGTCATTCGCCCCGTTTCAGACTATGTGCTGTTACATCCTTCCGATCCTTTACCTGATGAATCAGTTAATGAAAGCGCACTTCTTGTGCACGTTGATATACCATATAAACAAGTATTTGTTCGTTCCCTGCTACATTATGCTGCAGCTCGTATTTATTTACACAGATGGTTTACAGTTTACTCTCTTTGTCTTTCTCCCTCCCATGCATTCTGTACCTCTGATATCGCGTTTTAAATTTCTTCTCTACTGCCGCCCATCTTGTTATTGGGTGATTTTAATGCTCACCATCACCTGTGGGGAGGGTCCCACTGTGACTCTCGTGGTGATCAGTTAGAGAATCTTCGCGCTTCTCATCCTCTTCATGTTTTAAATACAGGTGCTCCTACCTATTTTGACTCTCGCACTTAGTCTCTCCCCTGCATTGATCTTTCTATCTGTTCCTCGGACATTGCACTTGATTTCACACGGTTTTTTCTTCCAGGTTTACATGATAGTGATCACTTTCCTATCCTTCATAGCCCTCGTTGCCAATTTTGCTTGAGCAGACTGAGACTCATACTCCCATCTTACCACCTGTTGTGAGGACCCCCCTTTCGTCATCTATTGATGAATTGGCGCACCAATTTTCGACCTTAGTCCTAACTGTGGCAATGCATTCTATCCCCCAAACCTCAGGTAGGCATTCTCAGACATGCATACCTTGGTGGTTTCCTACATGCGCCGGTGCAGTGTGTTTAAAACGTGCTGTGTGGGGCCGTTATCGATATAACAGTACCGCAGAGCATCTGTTGGATTTTAAGCGGGCAAGGGCAATTGCTCGCCACGTCATACGCGACGCCATGCATGCTTGTTGGCGAGACTACGTGTCTACCATTACCTCATCTTCCCCTATGTGTGCGATTTGGAAAAAGGTACGGAAATTGTGTGGCAAGTACACTCCGGACCCAGCTCCTGTCTTGCGGGTTGATGGAGTTGATGTCGCAGAACCCTTCGAAGATGCCACAGAAATCAGGAATTATTTTGTCCGTATCTCCTGAGAGCTTCACCTCTGTCCCTCATTTCTTGCGTCTAAACCTACCAAAGAGAAATTGCCCTTAGATTTCTCCCTCGATTGTTGGAGCCGCATAACGTACCACAGGGACCTGATGATATCCACATCAGTATGGTACAACATCTCCATTCTACGGCCCTTCCCGTTCTTTTACGTCTTTTCAATCTAATTTGGGAGCGAGGGGGTTCTCCCTCAACACTGGAAATCGGGTATTGTCCTACCGTTTTGCAAACCTGGTGCCTCGGGGCTTGACACCTCTCACTATCGTCCCATTGCTCTGACCAGTGTGGTCTGTAAGGTGATGGAACGATTGGTGAATAGATGTCTGATGTGGTTCTTAGAGACACACAATAGCCTTTTCCCTCATCAATATGGCTTTTGCAAAGGCTGCTCTACTTAGACCGCTTGCTCCACTTAGATACGTATATTCGAAATGCCTTTGCTAACAACCACTCTGTCCTAGCGGTCTTTTTTGATCTAGAGAAGGCATATGACACCAGTTGGAGGTATAGCATTCTATTCCAAGCCCATTCCTTAGGCCTCCACGCTAATTTACCATACTTCATTGTTGCTTTCTTGTCCGATAGACATTTTCGGATACGCATTGGCGCCTCGCTTTCCTCGGACTTTGTACAAGCCGAGGGAGTTCCACAAGGTTGTGTCCTCAGCACTACTCTTTTTCTCTTAGCTATAAATGACAAATCTTCCGTTCTTCCTCGCATATTTGGTTGTCACTTTATCCTTAAGGTTCTCCCACATCGTTCATGGGGCGCAGATCGTCGCACTCTTCTCCGCTTGCATTCCACCCTAGTCTTATCCAAGCTAGATTATGGTGAGCAAATCTATTCAGCGGCCTCTCCTGCAACTCTGTCTAAGTTAGATCCCATTCATCACCAAGGTCTCCGTCTGTGACTTGGTGCCTTTCGTTCATCCCCTATTGAGAGCCTCTATGCAGAAGCGAATATTCCATCCTTGTCCAATCGCCGTGACGCTCATTGCTTCGCTATTATGTTAGATCTCATGACCTCCACAATCCTTCCATATATAGGATAGTCACTGATGTTAGTAGACGTTCTTTATTTGTTCATTGCCCCTATTTACTCCGTCCCTTTTCTCTCCTCCTACATTCGCTCTTGTCTTCTCTTCAGTTACCATCTTTATATGTTCATGTAGCATCGCACTTTTTCCTGCCTACTTGGGAAGTTCCAGCTGTTCGTGTTTGTTCTTTCCCACTGCCATGCGCAAAAACCCAACTACCTGCTACCCACTTCTGCTCTCATTCTCATGCCATCGCAGTGTACACCGATGGTTCTAAGTCTTCTGACGGCGTCGGATTCGCAACAGTCTTTCCGGACAGTGTCATGCGAGGGCATTTATTATCCTCGGCTAGCATTTTTCGACTGAATTGTATGCCATTCTTGCAGCACTTATCCGTATTGCATCTATGCCTGTGTCACCATTTGTGGTCGTTTCAGACTTCCTTAGTGCTTTACAGGCTATACGGAAATTTGATACACCTCACCCCCTAGTTCTTCGTATCAAACACTGTATCTCTAGCAAACGCAAAGATATTGTTTTTTGTTGGGTCCCCAGTCATGTTGACATACAGGGCAATGAACAGGCAGACACTGCTGTGCGATCAGCAGTACATGACCTCCAAGTTTCATATAGAGGTGTTCCATTCACGGACTATTTTGCTGTAACTGTTACCCACCTTTACACCCATTGGCAACAACGTTGGTCTGATTTGCTCTATAACAAACTTCATTCTATTAAGTCGAGTATAGGTTTCTGGCCGTCTTCTTGTCATCAATGTCGAGGTTGGGAGACTACTCTCTCCCATCTTCGCATCGGCCACACTCGTCTTACTCATGGGTATCTCATGGAGAGGCGCCCTGTTCCTCACTGTGAGAATTGTCAAGTTCCAGTATCTGTTAGCCACATTCTGTTGGACTGCCCACTCTATCAACGAGCACACAGAATTTACCTTCGTCGTCATCTCCGCTTTGCTGCTCTTTCTTTACCTTCCCATCTTGCTGATAGACCTTGATTTAATCCAGACTCTCTCCTTGACCTTTTGATAGCAACTGATTTACTATACAACTCTGATGATGATGCCTCTAGCACTCTCCTCAGTCCTTTCTACCTTAATTTCTAGCTACCCTCTGCACCTGCACTATTCACTGCCCTGCTGCACTCCATAACCTAATAATCACCCCTCTCCCTCTTGCTACCCATTACCCCTGCATCCTTCCCTGCCCTGCTGCGCTGTATAACCCTTGTAGTTTAGCTATAATAATAATCCAGGCAGAACTTAGCAGTCGACTGAAAAAATGGTCTGGTGATAGCCACAAGATGTGGAAAAAAACACTTATCTATAGTTCAAGACATTTATTAGAGCAAACGTTTCGCCAAGAGTGGCTCAAATAAGTTACTCTCAGCAAAACGTTTCCTGTGATATAAATCCTGAACTGTACATAAGTGTGTTTTCCATAACTTCGCTTAAATAGTAGGAAGCAGCACGCTTCTTATTGTAGGCTGAGAGGAAGAGTTGAGCACTGACTTGCTCACTACCAGATTGTGGACCTATCAGAGAATTTTCTCTCCAATCTGTTGCTGTCTTGCAAAATTGCATAGCTTCTGACGACGCACGAGATGCGAAAGACCAAGGGCTAAGGATTTCCATCCCCATATAGCTTGTTCTGCATATATATATGTCGTGCCGAATGAGTAAAACTTGCGACTTTGGCTTAAATAGCAACGCTCTTCTTGCCGAATAAGCCAAACGAAAAACTGAGTATGCAATTTCGCAAAAATCATTCTGAACCTAACGAAAATATATATATATATATATATATATATATATATATATATATATATATATATATATATATATATATATATGTATATATATGTATATATATATGTATATATATGTATATATATATATATATATATATGTATATATATGTATATATATATATATATATGTATATTCTTTCTTTCTTTCAACACACCAGCCGTATCCCACCGAGGCAGGGTGGCCCAAAAGAAAAAACTAAAGTTTCTCTTTTTAAATTTAGTAACATATACAGGAGAAGGGGTTACTAGCCCCTTGCTCCCGGCATTTTAGTCGCCTCTTACAACACGCATGGCCTACGGAGGAAGAATTCTGTTCCACTTCCCCATGGAGGTAAGAGGAAATAAACAAGAACAAGAACTAAAAAGAAAATAGAAGAAAACCCAGAGGGGTGTGTGTGTGTATATATATGCTTGTACATGTATGTGTAGTGTGACCTAAATGCAAGTAGAAGTAGCAAGACATACCTGAAATCTTGCATGTTTATGAGACAGACAAAAGACACCAGCAGTCCTACCATCATGTAAAACAATTACAGGCTTTCGTTGTACACTCACTTGGCAGGACGGTAGTACCTCCCTGGGTGGTTGCTGTTTACCAACCTACTACCTATATATATATATATATATATATATATATATATATATATATATATATATATATATATATATATATATATATATATATATATATATATATATATATATATATATATATATATATATATATATATATATATATATATATATATATATATATATATATATATATATATATATATATATATATATATACATATATATATATATATATATATACATATATATATATATATATATATATATATATATATATATATATATATATATATATATATATATATATATATATATATATATATATATATATATATATATATATATATATATATTTCATTTTATTTGTTTATAATTAAATTACTGAAAACTTGTCTATAATAGATTTAGCTGGATTGGGCTAAATTAAATTACGGTTTTTATAATAAGGTTACGTAAGTTTTCTTATTTTTTTTTGTACAAAATATTAATTTTTACACTAACATAAATGAAAAAAATATATCTTTAAACATATAAGAACAAATTTTTGTAAAGGACTTAATTTTAAATGAGTTCTTGCTAATTGACCAGTTTTACCTATTCGGCACGACATATATATATATATATATATATATATATATATATATATATATATATATATATATATATATGGGCGGTGAATGTTGTAACAAGGAGAAGGCTGGAGGCAGTGGAAATGTCGTGTCTGAGGGCAATGTGTGGTGTAAATATAATGCAGAGAATTCGTAGTTAGGAAATTATGTGGAGGTGCTGGATTACCAAAACTATTTTCCAATGGGCTGAGAGAGGGTTGTTGAGGTGGTTCGGACATGTAGAGTGGATGGAACAAAATAGAATGACTTCGAGAGTGTATAAATCTGTAGTGGAGGGAAGGCGGGGTAGGGGTCGGCATAGGAAAGGTTGGAGAGAGGGGGTAAAGAAGGTTTTGTGTGCGAGGGGCTTCGAGTTCCAGCAAGCATGAGTGAGCATGTTAGATAGGAGCGAACGGAGACAAATGGTTTTCAGGACTTGACGTTCTGTTGAAGTATGAGCAGAATAATATTTATGAAGGGATTCAGGGAAACCAGCAGGCTGGTCTTGAGTCCTGGAGATGGAAAGTACAGTGTCTACACTCTGAAGGAGGGGTTTTAATGTTGCAGTTTTATAACTGTAGTGTAAGCTCACCTCTGGCAAGACAGTGATGGTGTGAATGATGGTGAAAGTTTTTCTTTCTTGGGCCACCACACCTTGGTGGGAAACGCCTGATGTATATATATATATATATATATATATATATATATATATATATATATATATATATATATATATATATATATATACGTCGTTCCGAATAGGCAGAACTTGCCATATTGGCTTAAATAGCAACGCTCATCTTGCTATATAGGACAAGTGAAAATTTGTGTATGCAATAATTTCGCCAAAATCTTCTGAACCTAACGAAAAAAAATATATTTCACTGTGTTTGGTTAGTATTAAATTACTGTAAACAAATCTAAAATATATTTAGTTGGGTTAGGCTAAAATAAATTGTCCTTGTTATAATAAGGTTAGGTAAGCTTTCTAAGATTCTTTTGGTGCAAAATTAAAAATTGTTACATTAACATTAATGAAAAAAATATATCTTTAAACGTATAAGAGAAAATTTTAGAACGGACTTAATTTTAAAAGAATTCTTGCTAATTGACCAGTTTTACATATTCGGCACGACATATATATATATATATATATATATATATATATATATATATATATATATATATATATATATATATATATATATATATATATATATATGTCGTGCCGAATAAGCAGAACTTGCGTTCTTGGCTTAAATAGCAACGTTCATCTTGCCATTTAGGACAAGTGAAAATTTGTGTATGCAATAATTTCGCCAAAATCATTCTGAACCTAACGAAAAAATTATATTTGATTGTGTTTGTTTAGTAGTAAATTATTGTAAACGTATTTAAAATATATTTAGTTGGGTTAGGCTAAAATAAATTGCTCTTTTGATAATAAGGTTAGGTAAGTTTCCTAAGATTCTTTTGGTGCAAAATTAAATTTTTTACATTAACATTAATGAAAAAAATATATCTTTAAACGTATATGAGAAAATTTCAGAAAGGACTTAATTTTAAATGAGTTCTTGCTAATTGACCAGTTTTACATATTCGGCACGACATATATATATATATATACACTCAAAGAAATCAAAACATACAGAAGCAAATACATCCAGAGACCTACTTGAAATCATCAAGAGTTGCTGCCATCAAACAGTCCGTGGCCTCGTGTAGGGTGAGCCAGGCGCCGCTCACCCTGGCTTCATTAGTAAGACAGACAGGTCCTGAGGTGCAGGTGAAGCATCACCCTCCTCACTTCCTCACTCCTGCCACATCTTCTCCGGCTAAATTAAACATTTGGGTGGTACCGCTTGACCATAACTATTGCACCTAGGATGGAAATCATGAAAGGTCAAGTGCCTTGACCTCGTTCTGACATCTCACATACTTTTTTTTTCCCTCCATTTTGATATCATTTATTAAGTTTAGTGAAAAGCATACCTCGACAATTATGATTAGGTATTTCTGATTACTTATTTTTAGATCTAGGAGCGACCTATGCTCACTGTCCCGTCTATCAAACAATTTTTGTCTAGTTTACAATGGTTGTTTCACTTTTTCTTCTAGACCTGAGTGGGACACAAGGCCTAGCCAAGGCAGCCCTAGCCAAGGCAGCCCTAGCCAAGGCAGCCCTAGCCAAGGCAGCCCTAGCCAAGGCAGCCCTAGCCAAGGCAGCCCTAGCCAAGGCAGCCCTAGCCAAGGCAGCCCTAGCCAAGGCAGCCCTAGCCAAGGCAGCCCTAGCCAAGGCAGCCCTAGCCAAGGCAGCCCTAGCCAACGCTGTCAACCATGACACTATTAAAGGCTGCAGAAAGAGTCTTCATTTATAAACTAGAGATGTTAGTGTAGGCAGACAAGAACTGGGACCACATATTCGAGTTTTTGTGGAAAAATCTCCCGTTTTAGAGCTGCCTCGCCGCTGGTTTGAGCCCCATCCACTCCATGAAATGGAAATAATCGTATAAATGGAACACTGGATGTTAACATAGCAAACATTATATAAGCTTTATCTCAGCCAAGATAACATCCAAGACTAAGAAAATCCGGGAAAAATAGACAAATGTTAATGTGTAATGTTGTAGAAAGAGGAACTTATTAATTACTGAGGTCTTTAATGGGCAGTGTGTGTGTGTACTCACCTAGCTGAGGTTGGAGGGGTCGAGTCCAAGCTCCTGGCCCCGTCTCTTCACTGGTCGCTACTAGGTCACTCTCCCTGAACCTTGAGCTTTATCATACATCTGCCTAAAGCTATGTATGGATCCTGCCTCCACTACATCGCTTCTCAAACTATTCCACTTCCTGACTACTCTGTGGCTGAAGAAATACTTCTTAACATCCCTGTGATTCATCTGTGTCTTCAACTTCCACCTGTGTCCCCTTGTTAATGTGTCCAATCTCTGGAACATCCTGTCTTTGTCCACCTTGTCAATTTCTCTCAGTATTTTGTATGTCGTTATCATGTCCCCTCTATCTCTCCTGTCGTCAGGTTGATTTCCCTTAACCTCTCCTCGTAGGACATACCTTTTTGCTCTGGGACTAGTCTTGTTGCAAACCTTTGCACTTTCTCTAGTTTCTTTACATGCTTGGCTAGGTGTGGGTTCCAAACTGGTGCCGCATACTCCAATATGGGCCTAACGTACATGGTGTACAGGGTCCTGAACGATTCCTTATTAATATGTCGGAATGCTGTTCTGAGGTTAGCTAGGCGCCCATATGCTGCAGCAGTTATTTGGTTGATATGTGCTTCAGGAGATGTGCCTGGTGTTATACTCACCCCAAGATCTTTTTCTTTGAGTGAGGTTTGTAGTCTCTGGCCCCCTAGATTGTATTCCGTCTGCGGTCTTCTTTGCCCTTCCCCAATCTTCATGACTTTGCACTTGGTGGGGTTGAACTCCAGGAGCCAATTGCTGGACCAGGTCTGCAGCCTGTCCAGATCCCTTTGTAGTTCTGCCTGGTCTTCGATCGAATGAATTCTTCTCATCAACTTCACGTCATCTGCAAACAGGGACACCTCG
The DNA here is from genome assembly GCF_038502225.1 of Cherax quadricarinatus. Lineage (NCBI taxonomy): Eukaryota > Metazoa > Arthropoda > Malacostraca > Decapoda > Parastacidae > Cherax > Cherax quadricarinatus. The sequence goes on from NC_091316.1 coordinate 25,476,686, forward strand.
GAGTCTATTCCTTCCGTCATGTCGTGTGTGTGTGTGTGCGTGTGTGTGTGTACTCACCACCGAACTGTACTCACCTATTTGTGGTTGCAGGAGTCGAGTCATAGCTCCTGGCCCCTCCTCTTCACTAGTCGCTACTTGGTCCACTCTCCCTGATCCATGAGTTTTATCATACCTCTTCGTAAAGCTATGTATGAATCTTGCCTCCACTACATTACTCTCCTTGTTGATCTGCTTTCTGACAAATCTATGACTGAAGACATACTTCCTAACATCCCTGTGACTCATCTGAGTTTACAATTTCTAGTTGTGACCCCTTGTTGCTGTGTCACATCTCTGAAACATTCTGTCCCTATCCATCTTGTCAATTCCTCTCAGTATTTTATATGTTGTTATCGTGTCCCACCTATCCCTCTCGTCTTTCAGTGTTGTCAGGTTGAGTTCCCTTAATCTCTCGTAGGACAACCCTCTCAGCTCCAGGACTAGTCTTGTTGCAACCCTTTGCGCTTTCTCTAATTTCTTGACGTTTTTGACCAGGTGTGGGTTCCATACTGGTGTTGCATACTTCAATATGAGCCTGGTGTACCCGGTGTACAGTGTCGTAATGACTCCATACTTATATGTCCAAACGGTACTCTTAGGTTGCCAGGTGTATGTGTGTGTGTGTGCTTGTGTGTGTGTCTTTGTATTTGTGTGTGTCTTTGTATTTGTTTGTATTTGTGTGTGTGTGTGTGTGTGTGTGTGTGTGTGTGTGTGTGTGTGTGTGTGTGTGTGTGTGTGTATTACTGAGTGAGAGAGAGAGAGAGAGAGAGAGAGAGAGGGGGAGGGAGTACAGAGATGTATTTTTAACTGGAAGGAAATAACGCGATTTAACAGATCCTAAGAACGACTTTAACCAAGAACTACTGCCTTCACTCCAAACGTTATCTTGCCTGGTGCTTAAGTTGACATTATTTACCATAACAGACGAGTACACACACACACACACACACACACACACACACACACACACACACACACACACACACACACACACACACACACACACACACACACACACACACACACACGCACACACACACCGCAGATATTATATTACCATAATGCACATGTTTGGACTATATATCATGTTGTTTCTTGCACGTGGAAAAGTTTCTGTAAATAATTTTTCAATAATAATGTAAAATTTCGGGTCACCTGGCGATAATATCTATGTTTACAAGAAATATGGCAGGTCAATAGAAGAACATTGAGTTACTAAATACCAAGTAATGAAGCACGTGTGGTGAGGAAGTAATTTAAGATCCTCGCCACCCAATCTCCAATAAACTTAAATGTTGAATATAATATATACTTCCAACTTAATAATAGACATTACAAACACTATATCAATCAACGTAATCAAGATGGGTAAGATCCGCCCAGCGCCCGGGCAGGGCAAACGCCTAGGCATGCCCAGGGGTCCAACATGGTCTGTCTACAAGACAATGCTCGTTGGCTTAGTTTGCTTCGCCGCGACTGAAGCACCAGCGCATAATTTCAAACCAATATACTTTTGTCCTTTTTGTAATGCAAGTTCCCCCAGCACTAGCTTGTCAAACACGCGATAAATTAATGTGTGCATATGCGGAGCTCTGCCTGGGTCTCGGTCGTCCTGATCTCCACCCTGACGGAGGGCGTGACGGAGGTTGGGAAGGGAGGCCGCCCTTGCAAATGTTGCCCGCCCTGCAACACAACTTTAGCACACCTTGCATACGGATTCAACGAGATAAAGTGAGGTGCTAAGCTAGCTGGAGCATCGTAAACATCTCCCTGACGATGTAGGCAGAGAAAATGGGCAGAGGGTTAAGTGGTGTCTGTCCCTCTTGTGGGGAGGCTGTAGTCTCAAGGATTACATTTATACGGGTTTATGTTCCACTCTGTTGTAATTTGCAGTTCAGTGATGTGTTTTTGTGTGTCGCGCCTCTCGCTCATAACACATAGAGTTTACTGAAGGGCTTCCCCGTTGCCTTGTCTTTTACGAACCGTCTGTTGTCGGGAACATATTTAGCGAAGGAACCCGTCTCTGAGCTTCTCACACGGGTTACCTAATGAAAAGCGATATCTTTATTGCATACATCCTTTTGTTTACAAATTGCATTCCAGGAATAACTACTGTCTGATTCCTTTTGCTATGATGACAAGACAAGCCAACACGTAAAATTACAGGTGCTGGGCAACAGACATACTAATGCTGCAACCACTTGTGCAAGAGGAAAGTTTATATTGCCTTCACAATGGAACAATAGTTTTGCTTAATGCCATAAGAGCTACTAGAGAAACAAGCTTCTGACGTGAGCAGCATCGAGGGAGAGTAGAGACCCTTGTCAGGTGAGTCCTGTTTACTAAATACAGCCACGTCCACCATGTCTTTTAAAAGAGTTTACACAGGTTCAGAGAGTTGGACGCGGAGTGTGTCCTGGTGTTGTATTGCATGTTGTTAGTGTGTAGTGCGAATTTTTAGTACAACGAAGGTGTCTCGTGTTATTAGAGAAGTAAGCAAAGGTGTAACGTCTTAAAGGTTGTGTTTGTGTTAAACACTACGAAGGTGCAGTTGTACCCTGTTAAATAGTTGTACAATAAGACCTGTGTGTTGACGTTTAATGTCTGTAGCCTGTTTTCTCCGTATGGGTCAGGCCCCCCAGCAAAAGCAAGAAAACATAAGCTGCCCAATTGAATCTGAGGGTCCGAAAGGTCCTTACGAGTTGACTCATTCTTGGGTCTTGAATCCCTGCAACACAGTGAGACAGGGACTTATTTTACCTTGTTTAATCGGATATTGTTAAACCAGTATTTTTTTTTTTTTTTTTTTTTTTGCTTTACGACGAGACGATATGAATACAGTTACATGCTCCACAGGAAACTATCGTTAAATAGGTTAGACAAATACGTGAGTGGGTGTGGGTGGGTGTGAGTTGGACCAGGACCAGCTTGGGCCAGAAGGCCTGCTGCAGTGCTCCTTCCTTCTTGGGCGGGCGTGACTTGGACCTGCCTAGCATGGGCCAGTAGGCCTGCTGCAGTACTCCTTCTGTCTCATGTTCTTAAATTAAGACCAACTTCCCAATTGAAATTCGAGTTAACAGATTCAATAAAGTCTATTCTTAATAAGATTCAGTACTGATCGACCTCAGCGAGCTTTAACAAAGACTGACCTTCTCAGTGAATTCAATAAAGATTGATCTCCTCGGTGAGATTTGATCTCAGGAACCCTGTTTTACAAGATGACTTACTCCCAGTACAGCGAGGATGTTCTGAAGTGAACACCGTCAACGCCAGAGTACAACACGGTTTCTTCCTGGCTTACTGAGGGCGTATCCGAGGCTCTGCCACATTCTGAAGGATTGATGCATCTTGCAAGGAGAACCGAGCAGCGTGCCACGAGATATCTCTCTACTCTCCGCGAAACAATTGCAGTGTGAGATCCAGACGCGATTAACAGGAGAGGGATCTAGCCTTTAACAACCCTGAATGACTCACACAGCGCTTCAAGGGAAACCTGCGTGAAATATGAAGCAATATCTATGCTCGCTAGTTCCATATTTCTGACGTTAATTCCAATTATTCTTTATATCAAATCTCATTTCTCGAATGTGGAAAGTAGGAAGAACTTATTCTTCCTCAAATTCGTATGAAAGAGAAAGAGAGAGAGAGTAATTTACACACAGAGGCTCGTACAGTTTTCTCTTGGCCTCTGATATACTCATATGTTTCCATAAGAAAGTGATAGGGGACACCTGATGACCACCAGATGACAGGGTCAAGGGTCACCAAGTAACCCAGCTGTGAGGCAGGTAAACAAAAGGTCAGAAAGCTCTCCACACTGTCGGGGTCTTGGACGCAGACGCTGTAATGAGTTACAGATGATAGGGGATAAGAGCCGCTAACATGCTCCACCTTATAATGGGATCACTCATCTCGGCCAAGGGTCAATTTGAAGGAAGAAAAATTACCCCTTGACAGCATTCCGATGATGTTGATTGTCTCTCAAGGACAGACGCGATTATTCCGGAGTTTCGTCAGTAAAGTTAAATATGGCGCTAATTTTGTTAATGAACATCTAGAGAAAATAATGTTTGTTTGCACTATACTTTTCCTTAGGAATGGAACTGAAATTTCCTCATAAAAAAACTTAAGATACTATCAATCTTTCTCACAAGTTGACGTACATTTACTTCCACCAGTGTACAACACCAGAGTGTTAAGAGTGACGGTTTTTTCCTTGTACACACTGTAACACCATCTACAGTATATTATAGTCAACTCACTTTCCTGTTTTAACAAAGTATTCACTTTTGACCATACGAGTACATATATAATTGCCGCACTTTTGTGCTCTTTATGTACCTGCTGACGCCTCCTAGTCTCTACCAGGGTAACGTGAGTTGCTGCCTCTCCGGATAGTATTGTCTCAAGGCTATTGTCGCGTGCCGTTTTGCCCCATGCTGTGTTGTACATTCTCGTTCCCGTGAAGTGTACTTTGTTCCCTACATCATCATCATCATCATCATCATCATCATCATCATCATCTTCATCATCAGCGGCAGCGGCAGCTGCCGCCGCCGCCGCTGCTGCCGCTTCTGCCGCTGCTGCCGCTGCTGCCGCTGCTGCCGCTGCTGCCGCTGCTGCCGCTGCTACCGCTGCTGCCGCTGCTGCCGCTGCTGCCGCTGCTGGTGGTGGTGGTCGCCGTCGTCGTCGTTGTCGTCGTGTGTTCATCTCAGCTGCGCAACTCTATTGAAGTATAGATTTCTTTAGACCGAATTTGAAAGACGTTACATATAACTTTTTGTTATAGCTCTTACCCATCTATCACTATTGATAGATCCACTGTTGTCATACCAAGGGTAAGGAAGGAGCTTCCTAATTACTCTCTCTCTCTCTCTCTCTCTCTCTCTCTCTCTCTCTCTCTCTCTCTCTCTCTCTCTCTCTCTCTCTCTCTCTCTCTCTCTCTCTCTCTCTCTGTCCACTCATAATTCCCTTAAAAAATCCAATCATAAATTTATCAATCTCTTAATAAATCACTACATAAATTTATTCGTAAGCCCATCATCAATCTGTTCATAAATTTTTTAATCCACCCACAAATATTTTCAGAAATCTCCTCATAGGTCCAATAAATTCATAAAAAAATTCATAAATCCGTTAATCCATTCACAACTCCATCAGTCCCTCCATAAATCTTGTCATAAATCCGTACAAAAAAATCATAAATCCGTGAATCCCATATTAAGTTCATCAGTCCCTTCATAAATCCCTTCATAAATCTCTTCACAAATCCCTTCATAAATCCCTTCATAAATCCCTTCATAAATCCATCAGTTTCACCCTACACTCGCTGAGCTCAGTGTCGCCAACACCGGCATCGGAAAGCGTCATCTTTAATGTCATTTTGTTCACATTGTTACCAAGGCCCATCAAGACTCTTCATTAGCCTGGGATTGTATCAGCAGCAGCTCCTCCGCTTCATATAAGGCAAAGATTCCCTCCTTCTTCGCTCTCCAACTTTGTCCAGGAAAGGAGCCATTGATGTAATCTCTCACGGACCTACCCGAAGGGGATAATTTTGGATTTTCCCAGACTCCTTCTTGGCCTTTCCACCTCGATTCGTTTTTCGTTCAGTCGAGTTTGTACGAGCGTCTTGATGTTCAACACTTTTCTTCTATTAGAGTTTTCAGTTTTTTTTTTTTATGGATTATATTTCATTTTGTTTTACAACGCCGGTCGTCTTTCAGTAAAGTAACGCGTAAAAGGAAATACATTCACCATCGTAAAAGGAAATACATTCACCATCGCTCATTTAATAGCTGTCTTTAGAGGAGTGTGCAGACACAACAATTCATATGACCCTGTGAACTGCAACATCTCCGTCCCTCCTTCAGAGTACAGGTACTGTACATGCCACTTCCAGGATTCAAGTCTGGCTTACTGGTTATTCCCTGAATCCTTTCATGAATGTTACGTTGCTCACAGTCAATCCAAGTTTCCACTCAATCCGATCTAATGCACTCACACCAGCCTGTTTAATGTTAAAGCCCATAGCTCTCAAAACCTCCTTTACCTACTTCATCCAAACTTTTCCACTTAAGCTTTATATACCTTCTTGGTTACCCCATGTCTGCCTCATCCTCACTAAACGCCTAAACCACGTTAATAACCACTTCCTCACCCTCTGAATTATGCTTCGGGTAACTCCACTCCGCCTTCTAATTTCTACTCTCTGAATTCTTTGTATAATATTCACCCCACACATTACTACTCAATAATATATTTCCACTACCTCCAGCCTCCTCCTCGCTGCAACGTTTAAAACGCACACCTCACACCCATACCTCAGTAACACTATACTCTGGTACATACTCACTTTTTTGACCCATTCGATAACTTATTTTTTTCCTTTTTCAAGCTCCTCAACACTCCACCCACATTTTTCATCTCATGTATTCTATGGTTCACCTCGGCTTTCACAGACACATCTGCCGACATGGCCACTTATAAAAATATTAAATATATTCATTTTCTCTATACTTCCTTCGTCCAAGCTGATATTCAGTCAATCATTGCCTAAACTTTTCGTTACTTTAATTATTTTGCTTTTCTCTACGTTTACTTTTAATTTCCATTATTTGATATATATATATATATATATATATATATATATATATATATATATATATATATATATATATATATATGTCGTGCCGAATAGGCAGAACTTGCGATCTTGGCATAAATAGCAACGCTCATCTTGCTATATAGGACAAGTGAAAATTTGTATATGCAGTAATTTCGCCAAAATCATTCTGAACCTAACGAAAAAAATATATTTGATTGTGTTTGTTTAGTACTAAATTATTGTAAACGTATTTAAAATATATTTAGTTGGGTTAGGCTAAAATAAATTGTTCTTGTTGTAATAAGGTTAGGTAAGTTTTCTAAGATTCTTTTGGTGCAAAATTATAAATTTTTATATTAACATTAATGAAAAAATATATCTTTAAACGTATAAGAGAAAATTTCAGAAACGACTTAATTTTAAACGAGTTCTTGCTAATTGACCAGTTTTACATATTCGGCACGACATATATATATATATATATATATATATATATATATATATATATATATATATATATATATATATATATATATATATATATTATAGGTAGTAGGTTGGTAGACAGCAACCACCCAGGGAGGTACTACCGTCCTGCCAAGTGAGTGTAAAACAAAAGCCTGTAGTTGTTTTACACGATGGTAGAATTGCTGGTGTCATTTTTCTATCTCATAAACATGCAAGGTTTCAGGTACGTCTTGCTACTTCTACTTACACTTAGGTCACACTACACATATATGTACAAGCACATATATACACACCCCTCTGGGTTTTCTTCTATTTTCTTTCTAGTTCTTGTTCTTGTTTATTTCCTCTTATCTCCATGGGGAACTGAAACATAATTCTTCCTCCGTAAGCCATGCGTGTTGTAAGAGGCGACTAAAATGCCGGGAGCAAGGGGCTAGTAACCCCTTCTCCTGTATATATTACTAAATTTGAAAGAGAAACTTAAGTTTTTCCTTTTGGGTCACCCCGCCTCGGTGGGATACGGCTGGTACGTTGATATATATATATATATATATATATATATATATATATATATATATATATATATATATATATATATATATATATATATATATATATGTACGTATGTGTGCGTGTGTGTAATTCGAGATAATCTTGTTGAACTAATATAAACAGTTCAAGGAAGTATATATAATCGAAGGTAGTTGACAGTTAGGGAGGGATGGAGGAAGAAAAGGCAGGAAAAAATGAAGAGCCAGAGAGGAAGCAAGAAAGTAAGAGAGGAGGAAAGAAAAAAATGTTTAAAGTGTTATGGATAGCTGAAAATTAAAGCCAGGGATTGAGAAGACACAGAGCTCAAGGTAGGTAGGGAATGGAGAGAGATGGAAGGGATTAGCTAGCAGGGAGAAACAAGGGAGCGAGGGAGGTGAGAGGGAGGCAACACATCAAGAGTTCAGGGTGGGTGGAGAGACTAAGGGTGAGACAGGTAGACAGGGCGGACCGGTGATAGCAATGACTTAATTCGGATAAATCTGACGATATCGGCATCTTTACACGAGGTAAAACTCACACACACACGCCACACCTTAAGCGTCGCCCGGACACCCATCTCGGAGAGGTTAAAGATGCGTTTATAATTGAAGAAGCATAACCTGCGTATCCCTGCCTTTACGTTCTTCCCAAGTAATGTAACACTAAGATTACTTCTTCTTTTGTGAAATTATTTGACAGGGTTTATCAGAGCGGTCAAAATATGGGACAGGCGCCGAGCACAAAACACAGGCTAGATGTGTATTGTAAGGAAAATGGGAATTAAGATTGACCTTCTGAGGGTTCAACACTTGAATTAGACACAGTGTGTGTGTGTGTGTGTGTGTGTGTGTGTGTGTGTGTGTGTGTGTGTGTGTGTGTGTGTGTGTGTGTGTGTGTGTGTGTATGTGTGTGTGTGTGTGTGTGTATGTGTGTGTGTGTGTGTGTGTGTGTGTGTGTGTGTGTGTGTGTGTGTGTGTGTGTGTGTGTGTAAATTTTCATTACTCAATTATTTTCCCTCACTAAGACTTAGTTTTAAAGACGATAATTAGATAACTTACATTTAAAGTGGAACGCGATAACGTAACCATGACGTGACTATAACGTAATAAATTAGGTATAGCCTAACAACGTAGCCATGATATAATACAACCTTGGCTAAATATGTATAAAAGGCAAATGAAGTTTGCAGCTATTGACTGCATAAAATTTCGAAGATTCCATAAATGGCTGAGTAACAATTGTAGTGACCTTTTAAATTAATATTTATCACTGATAATTTGAGAATAACTCTAAAATATATGGTAATAAAATGTGGGATTTTCTGTGTTACTTACTGAGTTATAATTCATTCAATCAAGACAAAAGATTCGACAGACTCGTAATTTTAAACCAAAATCATTATCTAAACCGCATTTTATAGGGAAATTTTGAGCAAAGATCAGGTAATATTTTATTTGAAAAGAAAAACCTAGATTCTTTTGCCATATTTTCACTTTTTTTATTAATTTTTTTCTTGAGGTTCCAAAGGCATCTTACTAGAAGTTCGATAAGCAACGTACAAGAGAGAAGCTTCCATAGGAACCGTACCAGAGGTACCGTGCACCACATATAGGCACCCTACCAGAGGTACCGTGCACCACATATAGGCACCGTACCAGAGGTACCGTGCACCACATATACATGAGAGCCATCGTTACGGTACACAAACAAGTAAAGGAACGCACTGAAACACACAATACTGTTGAATAGCCAATCAGGAGAGCCGGGACAAACACTATAACACTGGCGACCCAGCCTTTGATAAGAGCAAACACAACGAGAAGGGAAGACCAGTCCAGCCTTGAAGCACACTGAACCAAACATGACTCGCTTTCTTTATTTTATTTAAACCAAATTACAATTATAACACTTCTTCGACAAGATAGCATAAAGCGTGTGAGTTTTCTGCTTCTAAGAACAAAGACGGCTAGTATAAAAAAACAAAAACAATCGCAAATGTACATAACAGGAACGTAACAAATTTAGCCACAAAATAAAAATATAAATCCAAGAAAAGACAGACTGAGCATTGAGTTTCCCCGTACATTGAAGACCATTCAAAACTGAGACGCGCACCAAATCGAAACACAATTCACTGTCAACACACTCACCGAAAACAGGAAAAGTACATAGTCCGAGCAGGCGAAGTACAATCAAAACAGCAACTCAATGAAAGCAAGATGCAGTGCAAAGCTCATGCCTGTACACCCCCTGACCGGAGACGCCCTCCAAAACCAATGTAAACGATGTGGTATTAGCATGACAGTGAGGGTGTGGAGGCTGGCCTGCCTTGCTCACACACACACACACACACACACACACACACACACACACACACACACACACACACACACACACACACACAGTGAAGAGGCGGGGCCAGGAGCTAGGACTCGACCCCTGCAACCTCAACTAGGTGAGTACACACACGCATGGACGCACACACGAGAACACGAACGTACATGACACACTGCCACAACGCGTCATAAGGTTTTAGAGAGATAATCACTCAGGACCTAGGAACCGAGGGAGCCGTCTCCGTGTACTCATCTCTCTCCGGCGTCAGACAAAGGCTGACACGTCACAGGCGACCACCACGAGACCTCACTAACACATCTCTATTGTAACTCATAAAGAAGTGAAAACAAAACATCGGTCAGAGACACACAAAGAACCTAAGATACCCATGAGTACCAACCCAAGCATCCCCGAAGTCTGAGTTGCCCCAGACGGGTTGCCAGCGATCTACGGTGACCTACACACCACTAGCAACCTTAAGACTTCAGTTACTGCGCTAAAGAATTTTAGCTCGATGTGTGTATATGTATGCATTTACAGGTATGCAATAATCGCGGACAAGCGATACAAGATGCAAAACATACACAGAGGGAGGTGAATGATAGCTCTAGGTCTTTCTTGTTGCAATCAACACATCAGGTGCTTGCAGTGTTGCAGAAATGAGTACGAAATCCAGGCAGATTAGTTCAGGGGAACGTTCTAGCTCGAGCTAGAATGTTCCCCTGAACTAATCTGCATGGACTTCCTGTTCATTTCTGAAACACTGCAAGCTCCCCATGATGTGTTGATTGCAACACATCCAGTTTTCATTTTTTATTAACCACACCAGCCGTCTCCCACCGAGGCAGGGTGACCCGAAAAAAAGAAAAAAATGAGTTTTTCTTTTCATATTCGGTAAATTATGCAAGAGAAGGGGTTACTATCCCCTTGCTCACAACATTTTAGTCGCCTCTTACGACACGCATGACTTACGGAGGAAGTATTCTTCTCCACTTCCCCATGGAGTACTTCCCCGTGGTTATCTTATAAAACAGAAATTACCAAGTGAACGTCATTTATACCGGAACTGAAAACCAAATCTCTGAAGCTGCCGTCGCTACTGATCCCATGTTGTACAATGCTTGATAATATCTTAGTAATCCTAATACAGTGGCCCAGCCCAGGATGATACATTGTCTTACCCGATGTTTAAAATCCATCTTGTGTGATGGAATACAACAGAGAAACAGTATCTAACTATAATATAAAGTAGCAGCACATTGATGTTGCAGCTAATTTTATGCAACACAAAATCCTCATGTACCCCGAGGAGGCTACACTCCCAGAATTTAACCCCGCCCAACCCCTTTCACCCTAGATTATTCAGGGAGACTGCATATCCTCCCTTCTCCCAACATCTGCAGGGAGTCCACTCCACCCAAAGGGGGTCCGAACTTCCCCAGGCAGACAAGAGAGATGATTAATAACCTCCTTCATCACCAGCCATGTCTTAATTACACAATCTTTCATTTATCTGCCCTGAGTGCACAATACAGCCATTAATTATGCGTTGTGGTAATTTGGTAGTATTCTCTAGTAATTTTTTTGACACCACCACTCCAATACAATTTTGTGTGAGTAGAAGCATGCACTAGACAGTGTATGTTCTCGTGTATATGTGTGTGTGCGTGTGTGCATGTATATTTATGAGTTCTTAGGTGTGTGATTAACTATTTATGGGTACATGAGCAGAGCTCTGTTCTTGTTATCTTGGTTTAATATTTAGTTACTACAAAATGTGAAATATGAAAGCAGCTGGAACACACAATGATGATATTAGAGATAAATTTTCTGCTGTTGCGTATGTGACTGTATTTGCGTTTTTTTTTTCTTGTGTGTATGTTTGTATATGAATGCACTCAGTTGTGGTGTCGAAGATTGACCTCATAGTCCATATCGTGCCTGCCCTTGAAATTGTGTAATATGTTATACCCACTTCTTCATGCCAGTCATTCCACGTCTTAGCTAGCCTTGGACTGAAATGCTTCCTAACATACCTGTGATTCATTTGTACATTTTGCTCCCGTCTTTTGTTTACTCGTCTCCAGTCCCACCTCATTTATCTTCTGACGTGAGATTTACCCGCTGATATCCTCCTGGGTTGTTTCCCTTTCACTTGTTACACTGAGGCGAAGTCGTTGGCAGCAATCAGCCTTGTGACCTTGTATATTAGGATTGAAATCAAGCAGTTATTTCTTTTAGCACTTTCGCATATGTGCGAATCTCTATAAGAACATAAGAAAGAAGGAACACTGCAACAGGCTTACTAGCCTATGCGAGATAGGTCCAATTCTCCCACCGGCTTAAGCTCACTGACCTAGTGACCTTAAGCTCACTGACCGTCTGACCTCACTGACCTAGTGAGGTCAGACACATCACTTTAGGGAGGAGCACGGCATCCGACCTAGTAGCACAAGCTAGTTAAGTCCAACTCACACCCACCCACACCCACTCATGTATTTATCCAACCTATTTTTAAAACTACTCAACGTCTTAGCTTCTGTGACAGTGCTCGGGAGTTTGTTCCACTCATCCACAACTCTATTACCAAACCAGTGCTTTCCTATATCCTTCCTGAATCTGATTTTTTCCAATTCAAAACTGTTGCTGCGAGTCCTGTCTATGTTAGATATTTTTAACACGCTATTTACATCCCCTTTATTAATTTTTGTTTTCCATTTATACACCTCAATCACATCCCCCCAATTCTACGCCTTTCTAGAGAGTGCAGATTCAGGGCCCTCAGTCTATCCTCATAGTCAAGATTTCTGATACATGGGATCAACTTTGTCATCCTCCTTCGTACGTTTTCCAGTGCATTTATATCCATTCAGTAATACAGTGACCAAAACTGCGCAGCATAATCTAAATGAGGCCTAACCACAAATATACAGAGTTGAAGAAAAATCTGAGGACTTCTATTATTTATACTTCTTGATATGAAGCCTAGGATTCTGTTAGCTTTATTGCGAACATTTATGCACTGTTGTCTTGGTTTCAGATTACTGCTAACCAGGACTACTAAATCCTTCTCGTAATCCGTAATATTAAGATCTACATTATTTAGTTTATATGTGGCATGGTTATTTTCCTGTCCAACATTTAGAACTTTGCATTTGTCTATATTAAACTGCATCTGCCACTTCTCCGACCATTGCATCAGTCTATTCAAGTCATCCTGGAGTGCTCTAGTGTCCTCATTAGAATGAATTGGACGGCCTATTTTGGTGTCATCAGCAAATTTCCTTATGTTGCTATTTATTCCCTCACCTATGTCGTTTATGTAGATTTTGAACAACAAGGGGCCCAATACTGACCCCCTGTGGAACACCGCTTGTGACGGTGCCCCCATTCTGATTTCTCCCCATTTATGCAAACTCTCTGCTGCCTATTTGTAAACCATGCCTCTACCCAGGGAAAAATTTCTCCTCTTCCGTGTGCCTTAAGTTTTCTCAACAGCCTCTGATGTGGAACTCTATGGAAAGCCTTACTGAAGTCTATAAATACAATATCATATTCATTACCATGATCTACCTCCTCAAATACCTTGGTGAAGAAAGTAAGTAAATTCGTAAGACAGGAACGCTCCTTTGTAAAACCGTGCTGAGATTCATTAATCAATTTATGCATTTCAAGATGGCTACGAATTGCTTCGGCAAATATTGATTCCATAAATTTACCAACTATGGAAGTAAGGCTTATTGGTCTGTAGTTCGAAGCTAAGGACCTGTCACCTGCCTTGTAAATGAGTATTACATTTGCCATTTTGCGCTTGTCTGGCACTATACCAGTTTGTAGTGATATATTGAAAAGATTAGCCTAAGTTCATCTTTACATTCCTTTAAAACCCTTGCAAACAGTTCATCAGGGCCTGGGAATTTATTAGGTTTTGATTTCTCTATTTGTCTGAGGACCATGTCACTAGTTACCCTAAGCGTGCATAGTTTGTTATCGTCCTGTTCTACACAATTTATTATTTCTGGAATTTCGCTAGTATCTTTCTGAGTAAAAACTGAGAGGAAGTAGGTATTGAAAAGCTCACACATTTCTTGATCACTGTCAGTGATCTGACCTGAGTTACTCTTAAGTGGGTCTATTTTATCCCTTATCTTACTTCTGTATACTTGAAAGAACCCTTTTGGGTTAGTCTTCGAATCCCTTGCGACTTTAGCCTCATAATCCCTTTTTGCTTTTCATATTCCTTTTTTTATTTCTCTCTCTAATTGAATATATTGATTTCTTAACTGCCCTTCCCCTCTTTTCATACGCCTATATATGCCTCTACACACACACACTCACACACGCACACGCACACACATACACACACACACACACACACACACACACACACACACACACACACACACACACACACACACACACACACACACACACACACACACACACACAAGAAACGATCGAGAAGTATGTGAGGAGCTCAACATTAGATTCAGAAAAGTGTTCACAGAGGAGACAGAAGGGACTCCAGAAAGGCGGAGAGGTGGGGTACACCATTAAGTGTTAGACACAATACATACAACCGAGGAAGGAGTGAAGAGGCTGCTAAGCGAGCTAGGTACCTCAAAAGCGATGGGGCCGGTTAACATTTCTCCATGGGTCCTGAGAGAGGGAGCAGAGGCGCTATGTGTGCCACTAACAACAATCTTCAAAACACATCTATCGAAACAGGGCGACTACCTGAGGTATGGAAGACAGCAGATATAGTTCCAATTTTTAAAAAGGGAGATAGACACGAAGCATTAAACTATAGACCAGTGTCACTGACATGTATAGTATGCAAAGTCATAGAGATGTTTATCAGGAGAAGAGTGGTGAAACACCTAGAAAAGAATGAGCTTTACAGTGACAACCAGCACTGATCATGGATGGCAAATCCCGTGTCACAAACCTACTGGAGTTCTATGACAGGGTGCCAGCGGTAAGACAAGAGAGAGAGAGAGAGGAGTGAATAGTTTGTTTTTTTATTGGTTTCTACGACAGTTCCACACACACACAAGAGATTAGTGCATAAGCTGGAGGACCATGCAGGTATAACAGGAACGGCACTGCATGGATCAAAGAATACCTGTCGGGAAGACATCAGCGAGTCATGGTACGTGACGAGGTGTCAGAGTGGGTGATTCTGACAAGCGGGGTTCCACAGGGGTCAGTCCTAGGACCGGTGCTCTATCTGGTATATGTGAACGACATGACGGAAGGAATAGACTCAGAAGTGTCCCTGTTCGCAGATGATGTGAAGTTGATGAGAAGAATTCAGTCGGACGAGCGCCAAGAAGAACTACAAAGGGATCTGGACAGGCTCTAGGCCTGGTTCAGAAACTGGCTCCTGGAGTTCAACCGCACCAAGTGCAAAGTCATGAAGATTGGAGAAGGGCAAAGAAGACCGCAGACGGAGTACAGTCTAGGGGCCAGAGACTACAAACGTGACTCAGGCGAAAGGATCTTGGGGTGAGTATAACACCGCGCACATCTCCTGAGGCGCACATCAACCAAATAACTGCTGCAGCATACGGGTGCCTAGCAAACCAAAGAACAGCATTCCGACATCTCAATAAGGAATAGTTCAGGACCCTGTACACCGTGTACGTCAGGCCCGTATTGGAGTATGCAGCACCAGTTTGGAACCCACACCTGGCCAGGCACGTATGGAAATTAGAGAAAGTGCAAAGGTTTGCAACAAGACTAGTCCAGGAGCTAAGGGGCATGTCCTACGAAGAGAGGTTAAGGGAAATCGATCTGACGATACTGGAGAACAGGAGAGATAGTGTTGATATGATAACGACATACAAAATACTTAGAGGAATGGACAAGGTGGATAAAGACAGGATGTTCCAGAGGTGGGACACAGCAACAAAGGGTCACAATTGGAAGTTGAAGACTCAGATGAATCACAGGGATGTTAGGAAGTATTTCTCCAGTCACAGAGTTGTCAGGAAGTGGAATAGTCTGGGACGTGATGTAGTGGAGGCAGGATCCATACATAGCTTTAAGAAGAGGTATGATAAAGCTCGTGGAGCAGGAAGAGTGACCTAAAAGCGACCAGTGAAGAGGCGGGACCCAAGATCTGTGACTTGACCCCTGCAACCACAACTAGGTGAGTGCAACTAGGTGAGTACAACTAGGTGAGTACAACTAGGTGAGTATACGCACACATACTAGTTGCAATGTCTTTGCTTTATCTACATGATTAAAAAAAAAAGTGCCAATACTTCTTCCATGTTATTTCCACACGCATGTGTGTGTATGTGCATGCCTGCTTACGTACGAGTGTATATATACATGTGTGTACTCACCTATATACTCATTTGTGCGTGGTTGCAGGGGTCCAGTGCATGTGGGTATCTTTACACATAGTTATATACATAAGTCTACATGATTTCAAAATAAGTTGTAATGAACGACTGTCATTTAATACAAAGAAAAATGGACGGGATCTCGAACCGTGGTCGTGACATGTAGCAGGTCCAGCATTCTACTACTGAGCCTCCTAGCTCAGTGGCACAGCGCTGGACGTGCTACCTGTCAGGACCACGGTTCGAGTCACCATCCATTTTTATGTTGATTCATAAGTATAAGTGTTTATATAACACGAAGGTTAGCCCCAGAATCAAGATTTTCTCCATTGCCCTTCTATAACACGGTCTTGAAGGATTCATAAATAGTCAGCCTATCGGGAATAATATCAGAATAACGTATAATATGGCTACATAACTGAGACACATAATATGGCCCAGACAGTAACGCCCAAACTTGTTCCCTTTGCGTTTTGTGTCTGGCACAGCCCCCTAGTGGTTTATTTACATGTGTGGTAGTGGTGGTGATAGTGGCAGTGATGGTGGGAATGATGGTTGCCGGGGAGGGGGATGGTAGTAGTGATGGTAGTAGCATTAGTGGTAGCATTGGTGATAGCGCTGGTAGTGGCAGTGGTAGCGGTAGCGCCTCCACAAGGTGAAACTTGCATATATGCGACACCGGAGAGGGAGTGCAAAGGATCATCCCAGTAAGGAAGACCCAGAAGCACCGCAACGCTCGAGAAATGGCCCAAGCTGGTCCACTGTACCGTATATGGCGTTCGTTACGATACTTGGGGAGAAATTACAGGACAGGCGCCGGCTTCTCTTTATTAAGATGTGGATTATTCTTGTCAGAAAGATGTGGTTACCATGTTTCCTAGAGACTATTTTAAGACGACGTTATTTTTCTTGCGAGCAAAAGAATGTTGGTTTTGATATTAATGATAACACGTTACCCAGCGATGAGAAATGTGCAGGGGACGTCGCTGCAAAAACGAACTTATTCCATGCACAATATTGAGTTCGAAATTACCCATCTTTAATAGAGGACAAGGAAATTTAATATCAAGCCTCGGGATTATATATTCGTATTTCACTATAACCTCTCATTAACTTTTTTTAAACTCATCAGCCATTTACCAAACAAGGTAGATTGACCAGAAGAAGAAAAACACATTAACCTCACTCATTTAACCGCCGGCTTTCTAGAAGTGCAAGGACATCACAACAGTAAATAGCCCACTAAATAGTAACATTCCCGTTCATCCTTCTGAATGCTGGACCCGTCCTTCATATGTCCAGAGCTCAAATCAGGCTAACCGTATTCCAAATATCCCTTCAAAGATGTGACACTGTTCACAGTCGGACAGCACGTCAAGTCCCTAACCACCCCTCTCTTCCCTCAGCCCCATTCTCCACAAAAAAAAATTATGCTCACTTCGATATGACATTCTCATATATGCTTGCTGAATGCTCAGACGCCTACCACTGATAAACATACTTCACACCCTTATTCCAATCCTTCCTGGGAAGGTCCCATACCGCCTACACCACCTTCCATCATCCCAGACTTAAACACCTACATGGTCAACTAATTTTGCACCATCCCTCCTATATGACTTAATAATTTCAGCGTTCCCTCTTCTTCGCTTTTATTATTCCTTTCATATCACCATATCGACTACGTCCTTCACTCTGTACACAATACTGATGTCACACATTGATCTCCTCAGCTATTCCTCTATACCACAACTATGCCAGTGTGTCTTGCAACCTAGACACAACTATTGCCGTGAACCTTATAACCACTGAAATGTCATCATAAGATTCCTCTCCTAATTTTTTTTTTGTGAATTGTTCTAGCTATGGTATTGTGATTTTTTTATAATTCGTGAATCATTTCGGTGTGACACACACACACACACACACACACACACACACACACACACACACACACACACACACACACACACACACACACACACACACACACACACACACACACAAGAATACGACGAGAGCAACAGAGCAATGGTCGACACACTAGCCGAGGTGGCCAGAAGAGCTCACATGGGGGGGGGGAGCAAAGTTACTAGTTAAGGGTGATTTCAATCACAAGGAGATTGACTGGGAAAACCTGGAGCCCCATGGGGGTCCCGAAACATGGAGAGCCAAGATGATGGATGTGGTAATGGAAAACCTCATGCATCAACAAGTTAGAGACACTACTAGGGAGAGAGATGAGGATGATTCAGCAAGACTGGACCTTGTATTCGCCTTGAGTAGTTCGGACATCGAGGATATCATGTATGAAAGGCCCCTAGGAACTAGTAATCATGTGGTTCTGTGCTTTGACTACATAGTTGAGCTACAAATGGAGAGAGTAGCAGGAATAGGATGGGAAAAAACAAACTACAAAAGGGGGGACTACACAGGCATAAGGAACTTCCTGCAAGACATTCAGTGGGAGAGAGAAGTGACAGGAAAACCAGTAAAATATATGATGGACTATGTGACAACAAAATGCAAGGAGGCAGAGGAGAGGTTTGTTCCCAAGGGAAACAGAAATAATGGGAAGATCAGAACGAGTCCTCGGTTCACCCAAAGGTGTAGGGAGGCAAAACCTAGGTGTACTAGAGAATGGAAAAAATACAGAAAACAAAGGACCCGGGAAAATAAAGAGATCAGCCGAAGAGCCAGACACGAATATGCACAGATAAGAAGGGAGGCTCAGCGACAATACGAAAATGACATAGCATCGAAAGTCAAGTCTGACCCGAAGCTGTTGTATAACCACATGAGGAGGAAAACAACAGTCAAGGACCAGGTAGACTTAGGAAGGATGATGGGGAGTTCACAAGAAACGATCAAGAGGTATGTGAGGAGCTCAACACGAGATTTAAAGAAGCATTTACAGTGGAAACAGGTAGGACTCCACGAAATCAGAACAGGGAGGTACACCAACAAGTGCTGGATGAGGTACACATAACCGAGGAGGAGGTGAAGAAGCTGCTATGTGAGCTTGATGCCTCAAAGGCGGTGGGACCAGACATCTCTCCGTGGGTCCTTAGAGAGGGAGCAGAGATGCTGTGCCACTAACAAAGATCTTCATCACATCCATTGAAACTGGGCAACTCCCTGAGGCATGGAAGATTGCAAATGTAGTCCCAATTTTTAAAAAAGGAGACAAACACGAGGCATTAAACTACAGACCTGTGTCACTAACGTGTACAGTATGCAAAGTCATGGAGAACATCATCAGGAGGAGAGTGGTGGAGCACCTGGAAAGAAACAAGTGTATAATCGACAACCAGCACGGTTTCAGGGAAGGATGATCCTGTGTCACAAACCTACTGGAGCTTTATGACAAGATGACAGAAGTAAGACAAGAGAGAGAAGGGTGGATAGACTGCATTTTCTTGGACTGCAAGAAAGCCTTCGACACAGTTCCTCACAAGAGGTTACTGCAAAAGCTAGAGGATCAGGCACACATAACAGGAAAGGCACTGCAATGGATCAGAGATTACCTGACAGGGAGGCAACAACGAGTCATGATACGTGACGAGATGTCAGAGTGGGCGCCTGTGACAAGCGGGTCAGTCCTAGGACCTGTGCTGTTTTTCGTATATGTGAATGACGTAACGAAAGGGATAGACTCAGAAGTGTCCTTGTCTGCAGATGATGTGAAGTTAATGAGGAGAATCAAATCGATCGAGGATCAAGCAGGATTACAAAGAGACCTGGACAGGCTACAAGCCTGGTCCAGCAACTGGCTCCTTGAATATAAACCTACCAAATGCAAAGTCATGAAGATCGGGGAAGGGCAAACAAGACCGCAGACACAGTATAGTCTAGGTGGCCAAAGACTTCAAACCTCACTCAAAGAAAAAGATCTTGGGGTGAGTATAATACCGAGCATATCTCCTGAGGCGCACATCAATCAGATAACTGCTGCAGCGTACGGGCGTCTGGCAAACCTAAGGACAACGTTCTGATACCTCAGTAAGGAATCGTTCAAGACTGTACACCATTTAAGTCAGGCCCATACTGGACTATGCAGCAACAGTTTGTAATCCACATCTGGTCAAGCACGTCAAGAAATTAGAGAAAGTGCAAAGGTTTGCAACAAGACTAGTCCCAGAGCTAAGGGGATTGTCCTACGAAGAAAGGTTAAGGAAAATTGGCCTGACGACACTGGAGGACAGGAGGGTCAGTTTTTGACTTCCTTCTCATTCTCCCATCAGTAGTAAATGCATTGATACACTGATGGGAGATACACTGACGGACGAGTGTACAGAAGATGAGAATTGAAAGGCAAATTTTTGCTAAAAGATGCAAAATTTTGTATTTACTTTCCCAGTTCCCCCACGAGCCCCAGTAACACCGCTTCCGAATCTCCCATTAGTAGTGTCATCGGCACAGAACAATTGTGACAACTTCCACTCTATCTCAGATTCATTATCTTTTAAATAGGCTCCTCCTACATTGCCTCATTTATAAACACTAGCTCTCTCTCTCTCTCTCTCTCTCTCTCTCTCTCTCTCTCTCTCTCTTTACACAGGGTTTGACGAGGTTAGGTTAAGAATTCCTAACTTTATTGACAATCTAAGAGCTGTTACCTACATCAGCTCATTTGAAAGAATTTTTGTTGTTATGACACATGCAAGTAGGGAACAGGATGAAGTTGGAGCCATCTGTGGGGCAGCATTTTCATCTAATCAACTGACTTTTTCTCGTTGATATTATGTTGTACGAATGTGTTCCAGATTCGAGTCATCCTGGGGATAAATGATCTCAGATGAAGTGATGTTCTGGAGAAGGGTACAGCCAGAGTGAAGCTGCTGCTTTCTGCCGTCTTGTGGTATAGAAGCTTGCTTCTCGCTGTCCTCGAAATAGATCCAAGTGTGGTACTTTGACAGTGTTTTCCTTATACATAACAGTAAGGTCACCCACATCATTCCTGTGTTAAAGACTCTGCTAAAATGACAGATCTATCCAGGATGGGTCCAGGCGAGAGATGAGATGTCTTGCTCTGTTCACTACTCTGTTAAGCAGTCGCAGATGAGAGAGGGGGGCCAGGCAAACCAAGAAAGTGGAGCATACTAAAGGTGTGAGCATACTTGTGCCTCATGCAGAAATTTGCAACCCTCTACTGTCAAACAGATGCAAGATACGTCGAAGTGCTGTAAGCTTCCTGGCTGCCTTGTTTGTAAGATTTACAACATGGTTCTTCATGGTCAGTTTTCAGTCAAATTTCACCCCAAGGATATCAACTCCTTCCCCAGGTACCAACACTCTCCCATTCATACTTACTACTGCACCGGCATTACCATCATAGTGTCTAGAGACCATCATAATTTGTGTTTTCTCAGGTGCAAATGTTACCTACCATCGGTTTCCCCAAGCTGATATAGCTCTTAACTGGTGGTTGATGTATCTTAGAGCAACTGGCATTTCTTCACTTGGATAACTAAATGTCAGAGTACAGTCGTCTGCATATACATGGGATTCTGGGATGAGATGAAGGTCATTGAAATAGACATACCGTAACAATGATCCAAGCACACTCCCTTGTGGAACACTTGCCCAATAGGGTGTCTTGCTCATTCTGTTCCATTGAGAACTGCCCTTAGAGATCTACCAGGAAGGTAATCCCACTGCTTGCAGTTTTGCCAAGAGGCTCTGGTGCCACACTCAGTCGAAAGCACCAGCAATGTCCAGTGCTACCACACAGCTGACTTTGGATTTATCCAGTGACTGGTGCCATTTAGTGGAGAGGTTTAACAACAGACCAGCAGCAGAGTAACCTTTCCTGAAGCCATATTGACGATCGCAAAGTAGTGAGTGGTAGTCAAAAAACTGTCATTTGTCTTGAGATTATTGTCTCAACGAGCTTGTCAGTGATTGACAGGAGTGACACTGGTCTGTAGTTGCTGATTTCTGCTCTGCTCCTCTTTTTGTGAACAGGGACTACATTTGTCTCTTTCCACAGAGAAGACCATTTACACTGTACTTGGCAGTGCTGAAAGATGAGAGTTAGAGGTGCTGCTAGGTGGTCTGCAATCTTGGGCTCAATTTGTCTGAGTCCACAGCCTTTTCTTGGTCAAGCGATTTAAGAAGAAGATTCACCTCCTCCTGCCTTATTGTCACCACTGACAGTTTTGACACAGTTCTTGCAGCTAGCCAAGGAGGGGCCCTTGCTGGATCAGGAACTTGCATTTTGGTAGCAAAGTGTTCGGCAAAGAGGTCCGCTTTCTCTTGACAAGTAGAGGTGGTCCCATCCTGTCGATTTAGAGGTGGAATAAGTTCATCAGGCAGATAACCTTGTCTGTCCTTGACCAGGGACCACCAGGTTTTGGAGCCTACCCTACCTGATGCTAGCTTTCTTTTTATGTTCAGCTCCCATTTAGAGATGGCACACTTTTGAACTTAACCAATATGCCCACAGGCTTGCCTGTGCATATGGGTTGTAGGTAGTAGGATGTCTCTTATACCTTCCCCATGCCTTGTACTTAGCAGTAACAGCCTCTCTACAACGAAAGCCAAACCAATGTTGATCTGTAGGCTTCGTCACATACTGCCGGTGAGGGAAGTGTTCTTCTTGTAGATTAAGGATATGTTCAGGGAAGACATTCACTTGGTTGTCAACATCCCCTTGGAGAAGAGCATTCCAATCGGTGGCGGCGAGCTCTCGCTCTTTCTCTCTCTCTCTCTCTCTCGCTCTTTCTCTCTCTCTCTCTCTCTCTCTCTCTCTCTCTCTCTCTCTCTCTCTCTCTCTCTCTCTCTCTCTCAGTTGAGTCTGTAAGACATGCAATGAGGACCGCCTACAAGTCAACAACAATATTGCTACTGTTGTAGCCTAGTTCAAAACTGCGCCATTACCCTCCTGCCAAATGTAACTTTACGCAAATTGCCGCCCGCCATCTGATTCCATCGTCAAGTATGCGGTCATTATACTTTTCAGAAGGTGTTGTATATGGCTCGCTGCGATACGTAAGCTCTAGTACCCTTGAAACTTCTTATTGTGGTGTTACATTGGCTGTGCTGCTACCTTCTGCTGCTGTATTAATTGTGCTATGGGATTTAGCTGTGAGCGGCTGTTCTAGATTTTGTTAGACTGCGTCCTGTCCATTGACTGTGTGGTTGTGATAAGCTGTGCTCAGGGCTGTAGTGATTTAGCTCTGATGATTGTTGATGTTAACGCTGAAGATGGGGCTGTGATGACACTTGTTAGTGTGGTTGTGATTACCCTTGTTAGTGGGGATGTAGTGACTTTTGTTAGTTTGGTTGTGATGACCCTTGTTAGTGGCATGCTATTGAGGAGACATAATCTAGGATCCTCTCATTCTGGGTGTCCAGACGCACTACCATTAAACTGTCTAGTAAATCATGTTGGAAACACCCCAGTGCTGAACAGTGGCCTTGCTGCTCTTGTTGCCCCCTCTCCCTCTCTCTCTCTCTCTCTCTCTCTCTCTCTCTCTCTCTCTCTCTCTCTCTCTCTCTCTCTCTCTGTCTCTGTCTCTGTCTCTCTCTCTCTCTCTCTCTCTCTCTCTCTCTCTCTCTCTCTCTCTCTCTCTCTCTCTCTCTCTCTCTCTCTCTCTCTCTCTCTCCCCTCCTCCTTCCCTCCCATTTTCACTCTTACGTCCCCTACCCATGACCTTAAATCTTGAATAACAATAAGACAAGTGAAAATCGACAAAGATATATTTTTTTCGACAGTGATAGATTAAAAGTCTCTCAATTTAACATAAATAAGAAAATCTGTTAACTTAAGATGTTGTTTTACAATGGATTTACATTATCCTTTTTAGTTTGCTTCAAATTAAAAATATCCTTTTTTTTTTAAAATATTGAATACTTCATGCCTATGAGGTTGAGAATTAATTTTTTTGTTGGGGGGTGTGAGTTAACTCACTTGAGAGCTAGTAAATTATGAGCCACTTTATGTAAGTGTACGATTAAATTAGTTAAGAACTAGTGCTTGAAATATATTAGTTGAGAGTGTGTTTGTGAGCTACAGCCTGGAAATAAATGGCGTATGTGAGCTAATAGTTGCCATCTAGTGTGTGTGTTTTATGTATGTTCTTTAAGGATAATATTTGTGTCTTGTAGCTGTTAGTAGGGTCTTTAAGGTTAGTATAGGCGTCCTGATGGTTTATAGTAATGTTAAGATAATGTTTATGTCCTATATTAATGTTAAGATAATGTTTATGCCCTAACAGTTGTTAGTAGGTTTTTCGCAAATTTATGCCTTTAAACTTGTAATTATGGTGCCAGTTTTCCAGTTATCGGTATTGTTTACCTGGAGTTTACCTGGAGAGAGTTTCGGGGGTCAACGCCCCCGCGGCCCGGTCTGTGACCAGGCCTCCTGGTGGATCAGCGCCTGATGTGTATGACTTATAATTCAGTAAACCTGTACTCGATTCTAATCTTGATGTTAATGTACTGATAAATTAACGGCCTTAACTACATGCATGCAGTCTATAGGCCTCTAGCCTGATTAATGTACACTTATGACAGGGAGGAAGGGTCAGTCTGGAGCCTGATCTACAGGTGGGGGTAGGAGGGGTCAGTCTGGAACCTGACCCACAGGAGGGGTAGGAGGGGTCAGCCTGGAGCCTGACCCACAGGTGGGTCAGGCTCTAGGCTGATCCATGGACAGTGAGATATGCACTCTCACCGTATATACATACGGATATGCAGTATAAACATCTCAGTGTATATGCATAAACATATATACATCTCAGTGTATATACCCAATGTTTACCTCATTGGGTGTCCTCACCAACAAGAATAATAAAAATGGTCTCCAAATATGGTTCTGGAGGGGCAACAGAGGTGCAGATTATATTTATTTGACACCTGTGCTCTATATAGGAAGACAAAGTACCTGAGCTAGCACTGAGAGATGCATCTAGAGCGAGAGTTTACACGCTGTTAAAGCTACTTTATCTCGACCTGTCTTAAGCCTTCACCGTGATGTACGGAGCCGTCCGCCACTTCTTCCTTGGGTTATCAAAATTAATTCCTCAGTTATCAAAGCTTATTCCTTGGGTAACTTTAATAATGGGTTGGGCGAATATTATTTTTTATTGGGTTTGGGTTGGACAAAGACCCGCCAAGTATGGGCCTGTAGGTCTGCTGCAGCGTTCCTCCTTTCTTATGTTCTCCCGACCACCAGATGTCCACGGGAGATACCTCAAGTAGGTTTGAGCTTAGAATGCTGCAACGGGGATGTGTGACGCTGGGTGCGATCATTCAGCAGTGTCCTCCGTTCTGGTGGACAGAATAGCAGGGTGTAACTACGTTTCAGAATGTCTAGTCTCAAGATGCACTGGCTTCATGGCTTGCCATTTTTTATGTGCGAGGGACACATGTGAGGCATTAGGACGTTTATTATTACAATGATAGGGTACAGTACCGACAAGAGGAGGAATTAGACACAAGTGCAACAGCTTGGTAGGTTTATTTGAAGACGTTTCGCAATTTTTTAGCGTAATACGGAAATATGAAGTAAAAGGACATAAGTGCAACTAATGTGACATTTTATTGTGGCAACGTTTCGCTCTCCAGGAGCTTTGTCAAGCCGTTCGCTCCTGGAGAGCGAAACGTTGCCACAATAAAATGTCACATTAGTTGCAATTGTGTCCTTTTACTTTACACATTGTCGGTAATTCTACCAACAATATTACAACTTCATACGGAGACGATATACATTGACTATAGATGAGGTAATCGGTCCCTCAGCGAAACGTCTTCAAATATAGGTACCCATGTGTTGCACATGTGTCTGATTCCTCAACGGGGCATTTATTAAGGAGACATTTCGCCCACTTTATGAAAGTGTTTCTTCTTTTTTGGATCACCCTGCCACGGTGGGAGAGGGCCGGTGTGTTAAAAAAAATCAAAACATTTCGCCCACTAAGGGCTTTATCGACAGAGACCTTTCGTGACCTCTGAGGATTCATTTACCAAGAACCATCCCACGTCAGTCCCTACGTAAAAGGTCCTTCACCTGAGGGAGAAAACCATTCCTCCAGGTTTTCTTCATCAAAATGATTTTCTGTTCTAAGGATGTCGATATTCATCAAGTCATTGTCTTGTTGATGGTTCAGGAGGTTGAATATAGTCTTTACTTTGAAGTCTGACAGATTAACTGAGGAAAAATATTATCTAAGGTATGATGCCCAGTAAATAATTGAGTATATGTATTAACACTTCCTTAGGAATATAAAAATAATAATTATTTATTATTATTATTATTTATGATATTGTAATACGGTACACAGACCTCTTCTACACAGACGAGAAGTCGCCACACTCTTTCTCTCCAACTATGGCCCAGTTAACCTTCTTGTAACAAAAAAAAAAAGCTATTCCAAACTCACCACACTTGGTATAGCACTACGTACCTTGTTCCAAGGTTCGTAGGTTCGAGTCTCCTTCAGCCAGAGATCAGTGTTTGTGTATATTTCGCCTGCTCTTGCGAATTCCTTGCACATATTTATATATATATATATATATATATATATATATATATATATATATATATATATATATATATATATATATATATATATATATATATATATATATAGCCAGCCGGGATCGAACCCGTGCTGTTTTAGCCCGCCTCGTCGGAAGCACGTCAAAATTCACTGGACTAAACAATCCTACGAGCACCATGAACCTGGTGAACTAGGTTTGCTTCATGATGTGAGGACATACGTTGATGTGGCAACCTCAGAGCTAACTGATGGTACAGAGGTTAGAGCGATGCGTAGCGTACATTGTACGCATCGCTCTAACAACTGTACCATCAATTCAACAAATCATCAACACTGGATTGTGACTTTGGATGTTATAGTGAATGTAACAGTGAATGTTATAATGATTGTGACTGTAAATGTCAGTGAATGTGACTGAATATCGTAGTGAAAGTGTCTGTGAATGTTATTGTGAAAGTGACTGTGGTTATTGTAGTGAATGTGACTGTGAATGCTATCTACACTCTTCCCCCCACACTCTTCCCCACACACTCTCCCACACTCTTCCCCACACACTCTCCCACACACACTCTCCCACACACCCTCCCACACGCACTCTCCCCACACACATTCCCCACACTCTCCCACACACACACTCCCCCACATACTCTCCCCTACACTTTCCCACTCACACCATCTCCCAAACACTCCTCCCCACGCACTCTACCACACACACTTTCCCCACACTCTCCCACACTCTCCCCCACACACTCTCCCCCACACTCTCCCCCCAGACTCTATCCCCCACACATTGAAGTGTGTACATTCCACACCAGCATGCCACTTTTGTGCAATAAAATGGATATGGAGAAGTGACGCTAGATACCAGCAAATGACTCGGCACCAGGACCATATTTGTACTTTGTATTACGAGATGCTGTTGCTGCTGTTGCTGGTACTACTGCTGCTGCAGTTGTTGTTTCTGGTACTACTGCTGCTGTTGCTGGTACTACTGCTGTTGCTGCTGTTGCTGCTGTTGTTGCTGGTACTACTGCTGCTGCTGTTGTTGTTGCTGGTACTACTGCTGCTGCTGTTTTTGTTTCTGGTGCTACTGCTGCTGTTGCTGGTACTACTGCTGCTGCTGCTATTGTTGCTGGTACTACTGCTGTTGCTGCTGCTACTGATGCTGCTGCTTTTGTTGCTGGTACTACTGCTGTTGCTGCTGCTTCTTTTGCTGCTGGTACTACTGCTGCTGCTGCTGTTGCTGGTACTACTGCTGCTGCTGCTGTTGTTGTTGGTACTACTGCTGCTGCTGTTGTTGTTTCTGGTACTACTGCTTCTGTTTCTGGTACTACTGCTGCTGCTGCTGTTGTTGCTGGGACTACTGCTGCTGTTGTTGCTGGTACTACTGCTGCTGCTGTTGTTGTTTCTGGTACTACTGCTGCTGCTCCTGTTGTTGCTGGTACTACTGCTGCTGCTGTTGTTGTTGCTGGTACTACTGCTGCTGCTGCTGGTACTACTGCTGCTGCTGTTGTTGTTACTGGTACTACTGCTGCTGCTGCTGTTGTTGCTGGTACTACTGCTGCTGCTGTTGTTGTTGCTGGTATTACTGCTGCTGCTGTTGTTGTTTCTGGTACTACTGCTTCTGTTTCTGGTACTACTGCTGCTGCTGCTGTTGTTGCTGGGACTACTGCTGCTGCTGTTGTTGTTGCTGGGACTACTGCTGCTGTTGTTGCTGGTACTACTGCTGCTGTTGTTGTTGTTTCTGGTACTAATGCTTCTGTTTCTGGTACTACTGCTGCTGCTGCTGTTGTTGCTGGTACTACTGCTGCTGCTGTTGTTGTTGCTGGGACTACTGCTGCTGTTGTTGCTGGTACTACTGCTGCTGTTGTTGCTGGTACTACTGCTGCTATTGTTGCTGGTACTACTGCTGCTGTTGTTGCTGGTACTACTGCTGCTGCTGTTGTTGTTTCTGGTACTACTGCTTCTGTTTCTGGTACTACTGCTGCTGCTGCTGTTGTTGCTGGGACTACTGCTGCTGCTGTTGTTGTTGCTGGTACTACTGCTGCTGCTGCTGGTATTACTGCTGCTGCTGTTGTTGTTGCTGGTACTACTGCTGCTGCTGCTGTTATTGCTGGTACTACTGCTGCTGCTGTTGTTGCTGGGACTACTGCTGCTGCTGTTGTTGTTGCTGGTACTACTGCTGCTGCTGCTGGTACTACTGCTGCTGCTGTTGTTGTTGCTGGTACTACTGCTGCTGCTGCTGTTATTGCTGGTACTACTGCTGCTGCTGTTGTTGTTTCTGGTACTACTGCTGCTGCTGCTGTTGTTGCTGGTACTACTGCTGCTGCTGTTGTTGTTGCTGGTACTACTGCTCCTCCTGCTGGTACTACTGCTGCTGCTGTTGTTGTTGCTGGTACTACTGCTGCTGCTGCTGTTGTTGCTGGTACTACTGCTGCTGCTGTTGTTGTTGCTGGTACTACTGCTCCTCCTGCTGGTACTACTGCTGCTGCTGTTGTTGTTGCTGGTACTACTGCTGCTGCTGCTGTTGTTGCTGGTACTACTGCTGCTGCTGTTGTTGTTTCTGGTACTACTGCTGCTGCTGCTGCTGTTGTTGCTGGTACTACTGCTGCTGCTGTTGTTGTTTCTGGTACTACTGCTGCTGTTGCTGGTACTACTGCTGCTGCTGCTGGTACTACTGCTGCTGCTGATGTTGTTGTTTCTGGTACTACAGCTGCTGCTGTTGTTGTTTCCGGTACTACTGCTGCTGTTGCTGGTACTACTGCTGCTGCTGCTGTTGTTGCTGGTACTACTGCTGTTGATTTTGTTGTTGCTGGTACTACTGCCGCTGCTGTTGTTGTTTCTGGTACTACTGCTGCTGTTGCTGGTACTACTGCTGCTGCTGCTGTTGTTGCTGGTACTACTGCTGCTGCTGCTGTTGTTGCTGGCACTACTGCTGCTGCTGTTGTTGTTTCTGGTACTACTGCTGCTGTTGCTGGTACTACTGCTGCTGCTGCTGTTGTTGCTGGTACTACTGCTGCTGCTGCTGTTGTTGCTGGCACTACTGCTGCTGCTGTTGTTGTTTCTGGTACTACTGCTGCTGTTGCTGGTACTACTGCTGCTGCTACTGGTACTACTGCTGCTGATGTTGTTGTTTCTGGTACTACTGCTGCTGTTGCTGGTACTATTGCTGCTGTTGCTGGTACTACAGCTGCTGCTGTTGTTGTTTCCGGTACTACTGCTGTTGTTGCTGCTGTTACTGCTGCCTCACACAGATTCTTGTTAAAATGGTATACAGTACTCTCCTTCTCACCCCTCCCCCTCACAGTCGACTTTCCATGGGCGTCCCAACGACCTTTGAAGGAACACTTTCCATGGGCGTCCACACGACCTTTGAGGGAACACTTTCCATGGGCGTCCACACGACCTTTGAGGGAACACTTTCCATGGGCGTCCACACGACCTTTGAGGGAACACTTCCCATGGGCGTCCACACGACGTTTGAAGGAACACTTTCCATGGGCGTCCACACGACCTTTGAGTGAACACTTTCCATGGGCGTCCACACGACCTTTGAGGGAACACTTTCTATGGGCGTCCACACGACCTTTGAGGGAACACTTTCCATGGGCGTCCACACGACCTTTGAGGGAACACTTTCTATGGGCGTCCACACGGCCTTTGAGGGAACACTTTCCATGGGCGTCCACACAACCTTTGAGGGAACACTTTCCATGGGCGTCCACACGACCTTTGAGGGAACACTTTCCATGGGCGTCCACACGACATTTGAGGGAACACTTTCCATGGGCGTCCACACGACCTTTGAGGGAACACTTTCCATGGGCGTTCACACGACATTTGAGGGACCACTTTCCATGGGCGTCCACACGACCTTTGAGGGAACACTTTCTATGGGCGTCCACACGACTTTTGAAGGAACACTTTCCATGGGCGTCCAAACGACCTTTGAGGGAACACTTTCCATGGGCGTCCACACGACACTTGAGGGAACACTTTCCATTGGCGTCCACACGACCTTTGAGGGAACACTTTCCATGGGCGTCCACACGACCTTTGAGGGAACACTTTCCATGGGCGTCCACACGACCTTTGAGGGAACACTTTCCATGGGCGTCCACACGACCTTTGAGGGAACACTTTCCATGGGCGTCCACACGACCTTTGAGGGAACACTTTCCATGGGCTTCCACACGACCTTTGAGGGAACACTTTCCATGGGCTTCCACACGACCTTTGAGGGAACACTTTCTATGGGCGTCCACACGACCTTTGAGGGAACAATTTCTATGGGCGTCCACACGACCTTTGAGGGAACACTTTCTATGGGCGTCCACACGACCTTTGAGGGAACACTTTCTATGGGCGTCCACACGACCTTTGAGGGAACACTTTCTATGGGCGTCCACACGACCTTTGAGGGAACACTTTCTATGGGCGTCCACACGACCTTTGAGGGAACACTTTCTATGGGCGTCCACACGACCTTTGAGGGAACACTTTCTATGGGCGTCCACACGACCTTTGAGGGAACACTTTCTATGGGCGTCCACACGACCTTTGAGGGAACACTTTCTATGGGCGTCCACACGACCTTTGAGGGAACACTTTCCATGGGCGTCCACACGACCTTTGAGGGAACACTTTCTATGGGCGTCCACACGACCTTTGAGGGAACACTTTCTATGGGCGTCCACACGACCTTTGAGGGAACACTTTCTA
This sequence comes from Cherax quadricarinatus, assembly GCF_038502225.1. Classification (NCBI taxonomy): domain Eukaryota; kingdom Metazoa; phylum Arthropoda; class Malacostraca; order Decapoda; family Parastacidae; genus Cherax; species Cherax quadricarinatus. The sequence continues at coordinate 25,508,251 of NC_091316.1, forward strand.
TGGGCGTCCACACGACCTTTGAGGGAACACTTTCCATGGGCGTCCACACGACCTTTGAGGGAACACTTTCTATGGGCGTCCACACGACCTTTGAGGGAACACTTTCCATGGGCGTCCACACGACCTTTGAGGGAACACTTTCCATGGGCGTCCACACGACCTTTGAGGGAACACTTTCCATGGGCGTCCACACGATCTTTGAGGGAACACTTTCCATGGGCGTCCACACGACCTTTGAGGGAACACTTTCCATTGGCGTCCACACGACCTTTGAGAGAACACTTTCCATGGGCGTCCACACGACCTTTGAGGGAACACTTTCCATGGGTGTCCATGGGGAACGTCCACACGACCTTTGAGGGAACACTTTCTATGGGCGTCCACACGACCTTTGAGGGAACACTTTCCATGGGCTTCCACACGACCTTTGAGGGAACACTTTCCATGGGCGTCCACACGACCTTTGAGGGAACACTTTCTATGGGCGTCCACACGACCTTTGAGGGAACACTTTCTATGGGCGTCCACACGACCTTTGAGGGAACACTTTCCATAGGCGTCCACACGACGTTTGAGGGAACACTTTCTGTGGGCGTCCACATGACTTTTGAGGGAACACTTTCCATGGGCGTCCACACGACCTTTGAGGGAACACTTTCTATGGGCGTCCACACGACCTTTGAGGGAACACTTTCCATGGGCGTCCACACGACCTTTGAGGGAACACTTTCTATGGGCGTCCACACGACCTTTGAGGGAACACTTTCCATGGGCGTCCACACGACCTTTGAGGGAACACTTTCCATGGGCGTCCACACGACCTTTGAGGGAACACTTTCTATGGGCGTCCACACGACCTTTGAGGGAACACTTTCCATGGGCTTCCACACGACCTTTGAGGGAACACTTTCTATGGGCGTCCACACGACCTTTGAGGGAACACTTTCCATGGGCGTCCACACGACCTTTGAGGGAACACTTTCCATGGGCGTCCACACGACCTTTGAGGGAACACTTTCTATGGGCGTCCACACGACCTTTGAGAGAACACTTTCCATGGGTGTCCACACGACCTTTGAGGGAACACTTTCTATGGGCGTCCACACGACCTTTGAGGGAACACTTTCTATGGGCGTCCACACGACCTTTGAGGGAACACTTTCCATGGGCGTCCACACGACCTTTGAGGGAACACTTTCCATGGGCGTCCACACGACCTTTGAGGGAACACTTTCCATGGGCGTCCACACGACCTTTGAGGGAACACTTTCCATGGGCGTCCACACGACCTTTGAGGGAACACTTTCCATGGGCGTCCACACGACCTTTGAGGGAACACTTTCCATGGGCGTCCACACGACCTTTGAGGGAACACTTTCTATGGGCGTCCACACGACCTTTGAGAGAACACTTTCCATGGGCGACTTTTGAGGGAACCATGGACGTCCACACGAACTTTGAGGGAACACTTTCCATGGGCGTCCACACGACCTTTGAGGGAACACTTTCCATGGGCTTCCACACTTTCCATGGCGTCCACACGACCTTTGAGGGAACACTTTCACACCTTTGAGGGAACACTTTCCATTGGCCACACGATCCACACGACCTTTGAGAGAACACTTTCGATGGGCGTCCACACGACCTTTGAGGGACCACTTTCCATGGGCGTCCACACGACCTTTGAGGGAACACTTTCACTTTCCATGGGCGTCCACACGACCTTTGAGGGAACACTTTCCATGGGCGTCCACACGACCTTTGAGGGAACACTTTCTATGGGCGTCCACACGACCTTTGAGGGAACACTTTCTATGGGCGTCCACACGACCTTTGAGGGAACACTTTCCATGGGCGTCCACACGACCTTTGAGGGAACACTTTCCATGGGCGTCCACACGACCTTTGAGGGAACACTTTCCATGGGCGTCCACACGACCTTTGAGGGAACACTTTCCATGGGCGTCCACACGACCTTTGAGGGAACACTTTCCATGGGCGTCCACACGACCTTTGAGGGAACACTTTCCATTGGCGTCCACACGACCTTCGAGGGAACACTTTCCATGGGCGTCCACACGACCTTTGAACGAACACTTTCCATGGGCGTCCACACGATCTTTGAGGGAACACTTTCCATGGGCGTCCACACGACCTTTGAGGGAATACTTTCCATGGGCGTCCACCGACCTTTGAGGGAACACTTTCCATTGGCGTTCACACGACCTTTGAACGAACACTTTCCATGGGCGTCCACACGACCTTTGAACGAACACTTTCCATGGGCGTCCACACGACCTTTGAACGAACACTTTCCATGGGCGTCCACACGACCTTTGAACGAACACTTTCCATGGGCGTCCACACGACCTTTGAACGAACACTTTCCATGGGCGTCCACACGACCTTTGAACGAACACTTTCCATGGGCGTCCACACGACCTTTGAACGAACACTTTCTATGGGCGTCCACACGACCTTTGAGGGAACACTTTCCATGGGCGTCCACACGACCTTTGAGGGAACACTTTCCATGGGCTTCCACACGACCTTTGAGGGAACACTTTCCATGGACGTCCACACGACCTTTGAGGGAACACTTTCCATGGGCGTCCAAACGACCTTTGAGGGAACACTTTCCATGGGCGTCCAAACGACCTTTGAGGGAACACTTTCCATGGGCGTCCAAACGACCTTTGAGGGAACACTTAAGCATTTTACAATCTGCCAGACAGTCGTCTGGCTCAGAATTGATCTGCTGTGTTCCTTGATGCTCCTTTGACCTTCCAGTGACGTTCCTTGATGCTCCTGTGACCTTCCAGTGACGTTCCTTGATGCTCCTGTGACCTTCCAGTGACGTTCCTTGATACTCCTGTGACCTTCCAGTGACGTTCCGTGATGCTCCTGTGATCTTCCAGTGACGTTCCTTGATGCTCCTGTGACCTTCCAGTGACGTTCCTTGATGCTCCTGTGACCTTCCAGTGACGTTCCTTGATACTCCTGTGACCTTCCAGTGACGTTCCTTAATGCTCCTGTGACCTTCCAGTGACGTTCCTTGCTTGATGCTCCTGTGACCTTCCAGTGACGTTCCTGTAATTTTTTGTGTTGCTCTTTGGACATGCGCTATTACATTTCTTTTTTTTTTGTTTTTTTTTGTCACGATTTCCCTAGTGTTCTCTTCACGTGCTCTGTGACTCGTCTGTGATGTGCTGTGTCGTTCCTGAAAAATCCAAGTGATGTTGTTGGACGGCCCTGAAGGCAGCGCTGACGAGCAGACGAAACTAGTGACTTGTAAACAGTGATTCAAGTCTTACGTCAGATGTAATGAGTGTGATTCGTGTCTTACGTCAGATGTAATGAGTGTGATTCGTGTCTTACGTCAGATGTAATGAGTGTGATTCGTGTCTTACGTCAGATGTAATGAGTGTGATTCGTGTCTTACGTCAGATGTAATGAGTGTGATTCGTGTCTTACGTCAGATGTAATGAGTGTGATTCGTGTCTTACGTCAGATGTAATGAGTGTGATTCGTGTCTTACGTCAGATGTAATGAGTGTGATTCGTGTCTTACGTCAGATGTAATGAGTGTGATTCGTGTCTTACGTCAGATGTAATGAGTGTGCTTCGTGTCTTACGTCAGATGTAATGAGTGTGATTAGTGTCTTACGTCAGATGTAATGAGTGTGATTCGTGTCTTACGTCAGATGTAATGAGTGTGATTAGTGTCTTACGTCAGATGTAATGAATGTGATTCGTGTCTTACGTCAGATGTAATGAGTGTGATTCATGTGTTACGTCAGATGTAATGAGTGTGATTCATGTGTTACGTCAGATGTAATGATCGTGATTCATGTCTTCTTCAGATGTAATGAGTGTGATTCGTGTCTTACGTCAGATGTAATGAGTGTGATTCGTGTCTTACATCAGATGTAATGAGTGTGATTCGTGTCTTACGTCAGATATAATGAGTGTGATTCATGTCTTACGTCAGATGAAATGAGTGTGATTCATGTCTTACGTCAGATGTAATGAGTGTTATTCATGTCTTACGTCAGATGTAATGAGTGTGATTCGTGTCTTACATCAGATGTAATGAGTGTGATTCGTGTCTTACATCAGATGTAATGAGTGTGATTCGTGTCTTACGTCAGATGTAATGAGTGTGATTCATGTGTTACGTCAGATGTAATGATCGTGATTCATGTCTTCTTCAGATGTAATGAGTGTGATTCGTGTCTTACGTCAGATATAATGAGTGTGATTCATGTGTTACGTCAGATGTAATGAGTGTGATTCATGTCTTACGTCAGATGAAATGAGTGTGATTCATGTCTTACGTCAGATGTAATGAGTGTTATTCATGTCTTACGTCAGATGTAATGAGTGTGATTCATATCTTACGTCAAGCGTAATGAATCTGAACTTGTCTCGTCGTCAGAGGTCGGAAAAGTTCCTTTGAACCCTCGTACGCCAGGCGTTTCAAGATATTGGCTGACAGGTTTTTGCGCATTACTTCTCACATCTCAATATGTTTTTGGTGATTAAGACCCGGTCAGGAGAGAAAAATCGAGTCTTACTCGGCAGGTCTTCCTGGCTCACTACCAGCCTAGGAACAACACTAGAGAATCATGGTGAGAGGGTGAAGGTGGTGTGTGTGTGTGTGTGTGTGCGTGTGTGAGTTATAGAGACAGTGTGTGTGTGTTTTAAAGAGGGCGAGAGAAAGGGTTTTCTCTCTCTCTCTCTCTCTCTCTCTCTCTCTCTCTCTCTCTCTCTCTCTCTCTCTCTCTCTCTCTCTCTCTCTCTCTCTCTCTCTCTCTCTCTCTCTCTCTCTTTCTCTCTTTCTCTCTCTCTCTCTTTCTTTCTCTCTTTCTTTCTCAGTAACATACACACGCACCAACAAAGCCACGGGGAAGGCAGACGGTGCTATAACAAACCACTCGTCTAGAGTACTCGTCGGTCACTTCTCTCGCCGTAATGCGGCGCCCGCGCATGTAGTCACGCTCCTCTGTTGACTCCTTTGTCGATTAAATAAACGTAGGAAGGCCGTAAAAGGCCCCACCTCGCCATCCACAATACTCGCCGAGATTAAATGATGTGCCGGATTCCAGTACTTGTCATCGGTAAGTTGTCAGCCACAACCCAGTCTTCCACCAACACTGATAAACGTTTGTATTTCATTACATTTCAACGTTTCTGTTTATTTTTCTTAGAAACCTCGTTATAACACACACACACACACACACACACACACACACACACACACACACAACCACAGGGAGATTGACTGGGAAAACCTGGAGCCACATGGGGGTCCCGAAACATGGAGAGCCAAGATGTTGGATGTGGTGCTGGAAAACCTCATGTACCAACATGTTAAGGACACTACCAGAGTGAGAGGGGAGGATGAACCAGCAAGATTGGACCTTGTGTTCACCCTGGGCAGTTCAGACATTGAGGGCATCACATATGAGAGTCCCCTAGGAGCTAGTGACCACGTGGTTCTGTGCTTTGAATACATAGTAGAGTTGCAGTTGGAGAGAGTAACAGGAGTTGAATGGGAAAAGCCAGACTATAAAAGAGGGGACTACATAGGTTTGAGGAACTTCCTGCAGGAGGTTCCGTGGGACAGAGAACTGGCAGGAAATCCAGTAAATGATATGATGGAATACGTAAGAACAAAATGCAAGGAGGCAGTGGAAAGGTTTATTCCCAAGGGCAACAGTAACAACGGGAAGACCAGAACGAGCCCCTGGTTTACCCGACGGTGTAAGGAGGCAAAAACAAAGTGCAATAGAGAATGGAAAAAGTACAGAAGGCAGAGAACACATGAAAATAGGGAGATTAGTCACAGAGCCAGGAACGAGTATGCACAGGTAAGGAGGGAGGCCCAGCGACAGTATGAAAATAACATAGCATCGAAAGTCAACATTGACCCGAAACTGTTGTATAGCCACATCAGGAGGAAGACAACAGTCAAAGACCAGGTAATCAGACTGAGGACAGAAGGTGGAGAACTCACAAGAAATGATCAGGAGGTATGTGAGGAGCTAAACAGGAGATTTAAGGAAGTTTTTACAGTAGAGACAGGAAGGGCTCTGGAAAGACAGCACAGAAGGGAACATCAAGAGGGAATATACCAACAAGTGTTGGATGACATACGAACAACCGAGGAGGAGGTGCAGAAGCTGCTAAGTGACCTTGATACCTCAAAGGCGATGGGACCGGACAACATCTCCCCGTGGATCCTTAGAGAAGGAGCAGAGATGCTGTGCGTGCCCCTAACCACAATCTTCAACACATCCCTTGAAACTCGGCAACTACCTGAGAAATGGAAGACAGCAAATGTAGTCCCCATATTTAAGAAAGGAAACAGAAACGAGGCACTAAACTACAGACCTGTGTCTCTGGCATGTATAGTATGTAAAGTCATGGAGAAGATTATCAGGAGGAGAGTGGTGGAACACCTGGAACGGAACAAGATTATAAATGAAAACCAGCATGGGTTCATGGAAGGCAAATCCTGTGTCACGAACCTTCTGGAATTTTACGACAAGGTAACAGAAGTAAGACACGAGAGAGAGGGGTGGGTTGATTGCGTTTTCCTAGACTGCAGGAAGGCCTTTGACACAGTTCCTCACAAGAGATTAGTGCAGAAGCTGGAGGATCAGGCGCATATAACAGGGAGGGCACTGCAATGGATCAGGGAATACCTGACAGGGAGGCAACAACGAGTCATGGTACGTGAAGAGGTATCACAGTGGGCGCCTGTGACGAGCGGGGTCCCACAGGGATCAGTTCTAGGACCAGTGCTATTTTTGATATATGCGAACATGATGGAAGGAATAGACTCTGAAGTGTCCCTATTCGCAGATGATGTGAAGCTGATGAGAAGAATTAAATCGGATGAGGATGAGGCAGGACTGCAAAGAGACCTGGACAGGCTGGACATGTGGTCCAGAAACCGGCTTCTCGAATTTAACCCTACCAAATGCAAAGTCATGAAGATTGGGGAGGGGCAAAGAAGACCGCAGACAGAGTATAGGCTAGGTGGACAAAGATTACAGACCTCACTCAGGGAGAAAGACCTTGGGGTGACCATAACACGAGCACGTCACCGGAGGCACACATCAACCAAATAACTGCTGAAGCATACGGGCGCCTGGCAAACCTGAGAATAGCGTTCCAATACCTTAATAAGGAATCGTTCAAGATATTGTACACTGTGTATGTTAGGCCCATACTGGAGTATGCAACACCAGTCTGGAACCCACACCTGGTCAAGCACGTCAAGAAGTTAGAGATAGTACAAAGGCTTGCAACAAGGCTAGTCCCAGAGCTCAGGGGAATGTCGTACGAGGAAAGGTTGAGGGAAATCGAACTGACGACACTGGAGGACAGAAGGGCCAGGGGAGACATGATAACGACATACAAGATACTGCGGGGAATAGACAAGGTGGACAGAGACAGGATGTTCCAGAGAGGGGACACAGAAACAAGGGGTCACAACTGGAAGTTGAAGACTCAGGGGAGTCACAGGGACGTTAGGAAGTATTTCTTCAGTCATAGAGTCGTCAGGAAGTGGAATAGCCTAGCAAGTTAAGTAGTTTTAAGAAGAGGTACGACAAAGCTCAGGAAGCAGAGAGGGAGAGGACCTAGTAGCGGTCAGTGAAGAGGCGGAGCCAGGAGCTGAGTCTCGACCCCTGCAACCACAATTAGGTGAGTACAATTAGGTGAGTACACACACACACACACACACACACACACACACACACACACACACACACACACACACACACACACACACAAACACAAACACACAAACACACACACACACACACACACACACACACACACACACGCACGCACACACACACACACACACACACACACACACACACACACACACACACACAGTCAAACACGTCAAGAAATTAGAGAAAGTGCAAAGTCTTGCAACAAGGCTAGTTCCAGAGATCAGGGGAATGTCCCACGAAGAAAGGTTAGGTGAAATCGGCCTGACGACACTGGAGGACAGGAGGGTTGGGAGAGACATGATAACGGCATACAAAATAATGCGAGGAGTTGACAAGGTGGACAGAGACAGAATGTACCAGAGATGGGACACAGAAACAAGTGGTCACAATTGAAAGTTGAAGACTCAGATGAGTCAGAGAGATGTTAGGAAGTGCTTCTTTAGTCATAGAGTTGTCAGGAAGTGGAATAGTCTGGCAAATGACGTAGTGGAGGCATCTTATTTCATATATATATATATATATATACATATATATATATATATATATATATATATATATATATATATATATATATATATATATATATATATATATATATATATATATATGTCGTGCCGAATAGGGAGAACTTGCGATCTTGGCTTAAATAGCAACGCTCATCTTGCCATATAGCACAAGTGAAAATTTGTGTATGCAATAATTTCGCCAAAATCATTCTGAACCTAACGAAAAAAATATATTTGATTGTGTTTGGTTAGTACTAAATTATTGTAAACGTATTTAAAATATATTTAGTTGGGTTAGGGTAAAATAAATTGCTCTTGTTATAATAAGGTTAGGTAAGTTTTCTAAGATTCTTTTGGTGCAAAATTTAAAATTTTTACATTAACAATAATGAAAAAAATATATCTTTAAACGTATAAGAGAAAATTTCAGAAAGGACTTAACTTTGAATGAGTTCTTGCTAATTGACCAGTTTTACATATTCGGCACGACATATATATATATATATATATATATATATATATATATATATATATATATATTGGATATTTCCTCATCTATGAACTCTGGACTACAAATTCGTAAAGCTCTCAAAAACATTGATGAGAAAACAGACAGTATAACTCTGTCTTATTGGAAGAATAATAGTGGACATAGGAACAGTTATTTGTAGGTTTTCTGTAAATTTTAAAATTGAATTCATTATTACCCTTAATAATTAAAACATCTAGAAAAGGCAATGAGTTATTTTCTTCAAACTCAACAGTAAAATTTATAGAATGGGCTAAGCTATTTAATTTGCCAAGGAAATGGTGTATATCTACATTTTTGGGCATAAGACACAAAATATCATCAACATATCTGAACCATTTAGCTCTATTAGGGAGGATTGTGTTAAGCAATCTTGTTTCAAAAAATTCCATGTTTTTGAGAGCTTTGCGAATTTGTAGTACAGAGTTCATAGATGAGGAAATATCCAAAATTTATGAAATAGGTAATGATTTAAAATACCCAAGAAATGTAATTGATAAATCTTTTAAAGTTGCTAGAAATACTTTTTTACAATCCAAAAAGGGACAACCAGCCTTATTCAACTAAAAATATGTTGGTTCTCCCTTACCATGAAAACTTGGTTGATATGCCTTCTCTTCTTAAGACTTTTAATATTAAAGTTGTATTCAAAAATCTTGATACAGTAAAAAAACTTTTGATAAAGAATTCCCCCCAAAATGCTGATGGATGTGTCTATAAGATTCCTTGTAAAATTTGCAATAAAGTTTATTACGGTCAAAATGGTAAAAATCTCGAACTAAGATTAAAACAACATAAATATAGCATTAGAACTGGACAAGATTCCAATGCTCTATTTATTCATGTAAGAGATTTTAAGCATCCAATTGATTTTCAAAAAGTTGAGAAAGTAGTATCAAGCAAGTCCATGGTCGACAGGAATATAATTGAATCTTGTTTCATAAAAAGCAGTTTTGACAATAATATGAATATTTCCTTTGGTTTATATAAATTAGATCCATTTATAATTAATAGAATTTGGGAAGAATTTAATAATACACTGGACAAATAATAATTTTTTAAATTTCTTATTTCTTGGGTAGAATAGTTTGTTGGTGGGTTGTATGAAGGACCTGTCTAGTTCGGCCGGCGGGCCTGCTGTCTCGCATCAGGAGTTTCGTTGTTGTGGGATCTGATAGTGAGGTGTGGGCTACCCCTTTATATACCTTCCTTTGATGCTTTACTTTCATTGTTCCTTGATAATGTGAGTAGTCACGAAAGCGATTGGAACTTCTCTATTCTTTCACAGTGGTTGTTTTGCATATATATATATATATATATATATATATATATATATATATATATATATATATATATATATATATATATATATATATATATATACATATATATATATATATGTATATATATATATATATATATATATATATATATATATATATATATATATATATATATATATATATATATATTTTTATTATCACACTGGCCGATTCCCACCAAGGCAGGGTGGCCCGAAAAAGAAAAACTTTCACCATCATTCACTCCATCACTGTCTTGCCAGAAGGGTGCTTTACACTACAGTTTTTAAACTGCAACATTAACACCCCTCCTTCAGAGTGCAGGCACTGTACTTCCCATCTCCAGGACTCAAGTCCGGCCTGCCGGTTTCCCTGAACCCCTTCATAAATGTTACTTTGCTCACACTCCAACAGCACCTCAAGTATTAAAAACCATTTGTCTCCATTCACTCCTATCAAACACGCTCACGCATGCCTGCTGGAAGTCCAAGCCCCTCGCACACAAAACCTCCTTTACCCCCTCCCTCCAACCTTTCCTAGGCCTACCCCTACCCCGCCTTCCTTCCACTACAGACTGATACACTCTTGAAGTCACTCTGTTTCGCTCCATTCTCTCTTCATGTCCGAACCACCTCAACAACCCTTCCTCAGCCCTCTGGACAACAGTTTTGGTAATCCCGCACTTCCTCCTAACTTCCAAACTACGAATTCTCTGCATTATATTCACACCACACATTGCCCTCAGACATGACATCTCCACTGCCTCCAGCCTTCTCCTCGCTGCAACATTCATCACCCATGCTTCACACCCATATAAGAGTGTTGGTAAAACTATACTCTCATACATTTCCCTCTTTGCCTCCAAGGATAAAGTTCTTTGTCTCCACAGACTCCTAAGTGCACCGCTCACTCTTTTCCCCTCATCAATTCTATGATTCACCTCATCTTTCATAGACCCATCCGCTGACACGTCCACTCCCAAATATCTGAATACATTCACCTCCTCCATACTCTCTCCCTCCAACCTGATATCCAATCTTTCATCACCTAATCTTTTTGTTATCCTCATAACCTTACTCTTTCCTGTATTCACTTTTAATTTTCTTCTTTTGCACACCCTATCAAATTCATCCACCAATCTCTGCAACTTCTCTTCAGAATCTCTCAAGAGCACAGTGTCATCAGCAAAGAGCAACTGTGACAACTCCCACTTTATGTGTGATTCTTTATCTTTTAACTCCACGCCTTTTGCCAAGACCCTCGCATTTACTTCTCTTACAACCCCATCTATAAATATATTAAACAACCACGGTGATATCACACATCCTTGTCTAAGGCCTACTTTTACTGGGAAATAATTTCCCTCTTTCCTACATACTCTAACTTGAGCCTCACTATCCTCGTAAAAACTCTTCACTGCTTTCAGTAACCTACCTCCTACACCATACACCTGCAACATCTGCCACATTGCCCCCCTATCCACCCTGTCATATGCCTTTTCCAAATCCATAAATGCCACAAAGACATCTTTATATACATATATATATATATATATATATATATATATATATATATATATATATATATAAATATATATATATATATATATATATATATATATCATCCTTTTCCCCCTTCCTTGAGAAGTCATTGTTTCTCTCAGCTTGAGTATCTCTGAGAGACTTTTAGCACCTATGATTATCTCTAAGTATTTCCCAGTATCTCTGTGTATATCTGAGCCTCTCTGTGTATCTTGCATGATATACTCATGTATTCTCTAAATATTCTTCAGTTTTGAGTTGTCAACACTAGATGTGTGAAGGAGAGATGTGGTTGTCATCTCATGAAGAATATCAAGAAACTAGAAGAATCGCATATCAGTTACTTAGAACATTTTTTAAACAAACCGTATTTCACTGTCACTGAGAGAAAGTTCGTTTCTAGATATAGGTTGTCTAAGTGTCCTTGATATAGGTTGTGTCTAAATGTCCTTGATATAGGTTGTGTCTAAGTGTCTTTGCTTCACAAGGTGTCAACTTACTGCCTCTTCTTTCATCAAACAAGAATGGAGTTGATGGGAAGATAGCCTGTAAGAATAGATTAATGTAACTCAAAGTAACAACCCTAGACGAGACGAGGACCAGGAGGAACATCCTTACGAGGAGCAAACTGCTCAGGAATCTAGATAGAGCGGACAGGAAAACGCTATTTGGGATGCAAGGAGCAGGCAAGGGTAAAAGATGCGGATAAGCCACTGGGAGGTTGGAAGAGGCGTTTTCACTTGGTATCGACAATGGCGTGTCAAGTAGTTGAGCTGATAAATATTGTCTTTATGGCGGTATGTTCACTCACGGCATGAGTGGCGCTGCCCAGCACACTCGCTCCTCCCAGCTAATGTTTACATCGGGTTAGCCAGTGAGTGGAACTAGTTTGAAAAAAAAAAATGTTGTGAAAGCCAGCCCTTATCAGCAGTTACCGAAAGAGGTGTTATTGATCACAGAAAGGAAGGGAATCAAACCCACGGCAGGCGTATCCTAAAACATGGATTCCAGCCCCCAGCCGTTTTGTAGTTTATTTACAATCGTGTTATTAGGATTTCGTGAGTCAGGTGTGATAGCTATGAGTTGATGAATGAGACGCATGATTACTTCGTCTCCGGCTGGGGGTTGAGGCAGGGGGAGGGCTGATCAAATTTGCCTCTCCGCTAGTTTTGTAATCTCTCTATTCGAGTAAAGAATCTTGCAGAGCAGGAGATACGTTTCGAAAATGAAGATACTTAACTGTTGTAAGTGTCATATTTATCGCATGAAAGAGTTTTTATTTGTTAACAAATAATGGATAAATAAATACCGACGTAAGGGTACACATATGAAAGAAAAATACCCAGTTGAAGCACAGAGACGTTAAAAATACCTCGTGGGATTAATGCCAATAAACAGGTGAAATTTGCTTAGTGAAGAGTGAATGAAGGAAAGCTTGAGGCCTTCTAATGTTTAGATAGGGAATTAAAGGCTGGAACTCAACCATCTCAGGCATAACTCAGCGGAGCCAACAGCTAAAGATTGACCTCTTGCAGGCACAGCTTAGCGAAGCCAGCAGCTGAGGTTTGACCTGCAGGCACAACTCCTCGGAGCCAACAGTTGAGTCTTGACCTATTGTAGGCACAACTCCCCGGAGCCAGCAGTTAAAGCTTGACCTATTGTAGGCACAACTCCCCGGAGCCAGCAGCTGAAGCTTGACCTATTGTAGGCACAATTCAGCGGAGCCAGCAGCTGAAGCTTGACCTCTTGCAGGCACAGCTCAGCGAGAACACTGGGTGGCTCCTGCCGATATTTGCTCATCACTCTAGCTAGCCATGAAGGCATCCTGCAAACATATGTACGTGCCAGACTGTTCCCTCCCTCCTTGGTTACTCTCTGGCTCCATTCTTTACTCAGTACCTAGTTTCTTCCTTTCATAACTCTGTTTTCTCAAGTCTCAATTCCTCCAGTAGCTCACTTCTCATCTCCTGTGCGTTCTTTCCTCCGTTCGTCCTTTCCGTGCTTCTTCAACTCCATAAGAGATACAAAGATAGGTTAAATGCTTTCATGGCCTTTGCTGGCTACATCCTCAACTATGGTGCTAATGCAAGAATGCTGAGAATGGTTTACATATCCTATTTTAGTTCCTTAATTGATTATACTGCAACCTGTTTTAGACTGTCCTAATACTACCAATATCCTCAATGTGATAGGACAATTGATCTTAACACTTTAACTGGTATTGAAGTGTTACTAAATGTCTAGAAGTAAATATACACAAATGCAAATGGATTGTGAGAATATGCAATTATTTAAAATTCCATAACCTGCAAGAACTTTATTGCTACAGACAATAAGAGCATTTCACCTCTCCATGGGAACTGTGTTAATTTAACATCATATCTTCAAGGCCATTCCAAGTACCTCATCACTGGTTATCCATTTCTTCAATCGGCTGCGACGGCAACCGACGAAGAAAAATATTTTCACTTAATTGATGGTAGAAGACAACACAAATTATATACATTGGTAGATGTAAAGAAGAGTCCAGTGGCAGGGCTACATCTGCTCTCGTTGCCACCTCCCTAGATAACAATCATAACAGCTATGTTGAGTTAGGTATATGAATTAATAACTGTGAGTCTACATTTTAAACTTAAGTCTTTGCCTAAAATAAACTTATGACACTGAGTTTGATCATTAATGATTCTGTCATCACTGAATTAAAATGACTCATATAATGACTAACAATATGCTCATTAGAGAAGCACCGTACAGATATTAAAATATTAAAGAGAATGGAATTAATGTATAATTTTCATGAATTTAATCACACATTGAGTTACTCCTACATGATAAAGTTGGTAAGTTAGCCACACTAAGTACCCTGAAAGAAGATGTTAATTATAACCTTGGTCTGTGTGTCAGTCATTAGAAATAATATTAAGAGACAAGTAAATAATGAATCTCCATGTCACAGGAATGCAGTTAGAAGCCTGAAAAGATTGGTCAAACGCTGTGATAACATGAACGTGGATAAACACGTTGCTGGAGCAATTTCGAATGTAAAGAGACTGACTGATGTTGTAGTGGCCAGGCTTAGGCCTAGTAGCAAGTACTTTTGACGGTTTGACGTACACACAGACGATGATCAAGTTACACGAACGTCTGCAGTCAACCTTATGATCACTTTCTTGAACACTACGTGCTTGATTGTCCACTTATTGAAGGATATAAGGATATGTCAAATTAGCAATTATCCTAAATATGCTTGAAAAAGACGAAATATAAATATATATCCAAAAGGACTAGTTTCTAGACCTTTTTGTGTATCCATGTCTTCTTGCTACTGTCTACAAAATAAATATGACTGCAAGAAAAGCTAGCTATCTCTTTCGGCGGGAATATTTAAATCTAATCTTTTTTTATAGCTCCTTTTATTGCTCGATTCTACCTTGGCCCTACCAATACCACCCTCCCTGCCCTCTCTCTCTCCATATCTCACTATCTTCATTTATTCCTGGCGGCAATAACTGCAGCTTTCAGCGCCTTCAGTGTAAACATAAGCAGTAGAAGCACAGAGCCCCATACCTACCTACCTGAAGTCTACCTGGAGAGGTTCTCATACCTACCTACCTACCTACCTACCTACCTACCTGGAGTCTAACTGCAGAGTATTCCGAGGGTTAACCCCCTCAAAGCCCGATCCCAGGCCAGGCCTCCCAATGGATGGCCTGCAGGAAACCTAAAGAAAATAAATTGTAAATGTTTTACTGAGTAAAGAAAGTAATATTGGTTTTTAAATGGTATTTTGTTTCCCAGCGTTCTGTTTCCGCTCCTTCGTCGCCGACTAGCCTACCTTACCACAATGCCATTTGCCCGCGGCCTCCTTCCTCTATGACTCTTCAAGAGTCGTTCATCGGAGACCTGGGCTTAATTAAGTTCTTTCAGAGCTGCTCCTGGTGCAGTCACACTTAAGACTTGGACAGACACTAAGTTCCTCCTGGGCTACTACTACTACTACTACTACTACTACTACTACTGCTACTGCTGCTGCTGCTGCTGCTGCTGCTGCTGCTGCTGCTGCTGCTGCTGCTGCTGCTGTTGCTGCTGCTGCTGCTGCTGCTGCTTCTGCTGCTGCTGCTGCTGCTGCTGCTGCTGCTGCTGCTGCTGCTGCTGCTGCTGCTGCTGCTGCTGCTGCTGCTGCTGCTGCTGCTGCTGCTGCACCAGCCATACTCGTGACCTGTGAACTATCTGCACATTCTCCAAGGACCCTTGCAGCTCTTTTATTTTTTCGGAGTTTGTTGCATTTCTTAAAAAAAGGCCTCTTCGAATTCATTGGTCAATGTCAATAAAGTCTAGAGGGTTTTATTTTTTACAGCTCTTATGTGGAAGTCGAGCCACTCGTGATACTGACTGCAGTATTCAATAGGAATATATAGATTATGCAAAAGTAGAGAGATATTTCTATTCTTGTAACGAGTAAAGTTCATTCCAGCATGGATTTAATGAGTCTTTGGGCAAATAAAACTCGATGAAGCTACCCGAAAGAGATGCGTTTACAAAAAAAAAGTAAACATAGGTAACATTTTTACTAATTGCGATGACCGAGGCGATGTTCCGCTGGACTGGCGCCAGGGAAATTAGGGATCCCAGTTATATTTGCACTCTTGAGTTTCTTTAGTGTGAACCTCGTGGATGTAACCAACATGACGAGGCGAAGATTACCAGTGTCTTGTTTATCTTCTTAGTTTGCACCTGGAGACACAATTGCATGTGCAAAGCGTGGGGTGAAGGTAGGAGGTGAAGGGTGTGGGTGAGAGGTAAGAGGAGGTGGGCTGGTGTGTGTGTGTGTGTGTGTGTGTGTCAGGGGTATTGATCTTGGTATAAGGTATCGTGGTCAGTACCGGAGAGTGTGTGCTCGACCCAGCCCTCACCCGATACTTGCTCCGGGATCATATTACACAACTGGTCCACTGCAGCCACCGAAGCTCATCGCGCTGACTACGCTGCTGCTTCGTCAGTCTTTGAAGGAGCTGAAATTGCTGTTGCTATAACAGCTGCTCTTGCTGAAACTACTGCTGTCTTCCTTCGCACTGCTGAAACTCTTGATGCATTTCCTTATATGCTGAGACATCAGCAATTTAAACTGCTGATGTCTCAACTTATTACCAAACAGTGAATATCTTTCCTTCTTCTGCTGCTGCCAATGTTAATACCGGTACTAGCGCTGCCGTTCGTCATACCATTTATGGGACACCTTAGAAAAGTGATTGTTAGCGAGATGTTTTCCTTAAGAATGTACACTTAATCGTACGTTCCACAGCAACTCCGATTATTTTTTCCCGTCGTAGAATTTACAAGTTAATCTGTCTGTTGTCTTTCTTCAGCTTATTTCAAAGCCCAGTTAGTCTGGCGCTAGCTACTGAAACGAAGACCTTGTCTGCTGGATCGACGACCTAGCGGAGTTGTGAAGAAGTATACAACGGGCGAAGCTGAGTAGAGGTGTACAGCTGGCAAGGTTGTGGAGAGGTGTACAGCTGGCAAGGTTGTGGAGAGGTGTACAGCTGGCAAGGTTGTGGAGAGGTGTACAGCTGGCAAGGTTGTGGAAAGGTGTACAGCTGGCAAGGCTGTGTACGGGTGTGCAGATAGTGCCTCTGACAAAACAATAGCCAGAACTGAACTTACTAACTCTACCTGAACAATGCAAGGAACGCCAGACGCACCTCCTCTGGAAGAATGTAACATTCTCATGTTTTCTCTGAACGAACGTAACATTCTCATGTTGTCTCTGAACGACCGCAACATTCTTATATCTCCTCTGAATGAATGTAACATTCTCGTATTTCTCCTCTGAATGAACATATTCTCATATCTGCTCTGATCTTATTTTTACTACTGCAAGTCAGTGGTAGCTGATGCCTGCATCACTGAACTTTGATTCATTTTTTATTCTTTTTGCATCTACTGAGAAATTTCCTTACATTTTTCCCCACATTTTTCAACATCCCCAACTTGCTTTCTCTCATCTTTTCTGTACTTTACTCAGTCCTTTATTAATCGACTTGACGACATATCTGCTCCAAAGTATCTAAATATATTCCTTTTAAAGTCCTTTACTTCTACTCTGACCTCCAGTCTTTCATTCGATAGATTTCTACTTACTCTCCTTACCATTTTTTTTCCTGCATTCACTTTCAACTTCCTTCTTTTACACGTCCTTCTAAACTCCTTCACTAACTACTGTAACTAATCCTCTGAATGTCGTAAAAGCGCTGTGTCATCAGCAACGAGCATCTGTGACAACTCTCACATAATATTAGATTCATTGAGTTTTAATATATACACACATATATATATGTGTATATATATATATATATATATATATATATATATATATATATATATAGGTAGTAGGTTGGTAGACAGCAACCACCCAGGGAAGTACTACCGTCCTGCCAGATGACTGTGAAACAAAAACCTGTAACTGTTTTGCATGATGGTAGGATTGCTGGTTTCTTTTTCTGTCTCATAAACACGCTAAGATAACAGGGATATCTTGCTACTCCTACTTACACTTTGGTCACACTTCACAGACACGCACATGCATATATATATATATACATACATCTAGGTTTTTCTCTTTTTTCTAAATAGCTCTTGTTCTTTTTTATTTCTTCTATTGTCCATGGGGAAGTGGAAAAGAATCTTTCCTCCGTAAGCCATGCGTGTCGTATGAGGCGACTAAAATGCCGGGAGCAATGGGCTAGTAACCCCTTCTCCTGTATACAATTACTAAAAAAGAGAAGAAGAAAAACTTTATAAAACTGGGTTGCTTAAATGTGCGTGGATGTAGTGCGGATGACAAGAAACAGATGATTGCTGATGTTATGAATGAAAAGAAGTTGGATGTCCTGGCCCTAAGCGAAACAAAGCTGAAGGGGGTAGGAGAGTTTCAGTGGGGGGAAATAAATGGGATTAAATCTGGAGTATCTGAGAGAGTTAGAGCAAAGGAAGGGGTAGCAGTAATGTTAAATGATCAGTTATGGAAGGAGAAAAGAGAATATGAATGTGTAAATTCAAGAATTATGTGGATTAAAGTAAAGGTTGGATGCGAGAAGTGGGTCATAATAAGCGTGTATGCACCTGGAGAAGAGAGGAATGCAGAGGAGAGAGAGAGATTTTGGGAGATGTTAAGTGAATGTATAGGAGCCTTTGAACCAAGTGAGAGAGTAATTGTGGTAGGGGACTTGAATGCTAAAGTAGGAGAAACTTTTAGAGAGGGTGTGGTAGGTAAGTTTGGGGTGCCAGGTGTAAATGATAATGGGAGCCCTTTGATTGAACTTTGTATAGAAAGGGGTTTAGTTATAGGTAATACATATTTTAAGAAAAAGAGGATAAATAAGTATACACGATATGATGTAGGGCGAAATGACAGTAGTTTGTTGGATTATGTATTGGTAGATAAAAGACTGTTGAGTAGACTTCAGGATGTACATGTTTATAGAGGGGCCACAGATATATCAGATCACTTTCTAGTTGTAGCTATACTGAGAGTAAAAGGTAGATGGGATACAAGGAGAATAGAAGCATCAGGGAAGAGAGAGGTGAAGGTTTATAAACTAAAAGAGGAGGCAGTTAGGGTAAGATATAAACAGCTATTGGAGGATAGATGGGCTAATGAGAGCATAGGCAATGGGGTCGAAGAGGTATGGGGTAGGTTTAAAAATGTAGTGTTAGAGTGTTCAGCAGAAGTTTGTGGTTACAGGAAAGTGGGTGCAGGAGGGAAGAGGAGCGATTGGTGGAATGATGATGTAAAGAGAGTAGTAAGGGAGAAAAAGTTAGCATATGAGAAGTTTTTACAAAGTAGAAGTGATGCAAGGAGGGAAGAGTATATGGAGAAAAAGAGAGAAGTTAAGAGAGTGGTGAAGCAATGTAAAAAGAGAGCAAATGAGAGAGTGGGTGAGATGTTATCAACAAATTTTGTTGAAAATAAGAAAAAGTTTTGGAGTGAGATTAACAAGTTAAGAAAGCCTAGAGAACAAATGGATTTGTCAGTTAAAAATAGGAGAGGAGAGTTATTAAATGGAGAGTTAGAGGTATTGGGAAGATGGAAGGAATATTTTGAGGAATTGTTAAATGTTGATGAAGATAGGGAAGCTGTGATTTCGTGTATAGGGCAAGGAGGAATAACATCTTGTAGGAGTGAGGAAGAGCCAGTTGTGAGTGTGGGGGAAGTTCGTGAGGCAGTAGGTAAAATGAAAGGGGGTAAGGCAGCCGGGATTGATGGGATAAAGATAGAAATGTTAAAAGCAGGTGGGGATATAGTTTTGGAGTGGTTGGTGCAATTATTTAATAAATGTATGGAAGAGGGTAAGGTACCTAGGGATTGGCAGAGAGCATGCATAGTTCCTTTGTATAAAGGCAAAGGGGATAAAAGAGAGTGCAAAAATTATAGGGGGATAAGTCTGTTGAGTGTACCTGGTAAAGTGTATGGTAGAGTTATAATTGAAAGAATTAAGAGTAAGACGGAGAATAGGATAGCAGATGAACAAGGAGGCTTTAGGAAAGGTAGGGGGTGTGTGGACCAGGTGTTTACAGTGAAACATATAAGTGAACAGTATTTAGATAAGGCTAAAGAGGTCTTTGTGGCATTTATGGATTTGGAAAAGGCGTATGACAGGGTGGATAGGGGGGCAATGTGGCAGATGTTGCAAGTGTATGGTGTAGGAGGTAGGTTACTGAAAGCAGTGAAGAGTTTTTACGAGGATAGTGAGGCTCAAGTTAGAGTATGTAGGAAAGAGGGAAATTTTTTCCCAGTAAAAGTAGGCCTTAGACAAGGATGTGTGATGTCACCGTGGTTGTTTAATATATTTATAGATGGGGTTGTAAGAGAAGTAAATGCGAGGGTTTTGGCAAGAGGCGTGGAGTTAAAAGATAAAGAATCACACACAAAGTGGGAGTTGTCACAGCTGCTCTTTGCTGATGACACTGTGCTCTTGGGAGATTCTGAAGAGAAGTTGCAGAGATTGGTGGATGAATTTGGTAGGGTGTGCAAAAGAAGAAAATTAAAGGTGAATACAGGAAAGAGTAAGGTTATGAGGATAACAAAAAGATTAGGTGATGAAAGATTGAATATCAGATTGGAGGGAGAGAGTATGGAGGAGGTGAACGTATTCAGATATTTGGGAGTGGACGTGTCAGCGGATGGGTCTATGAAAGATGAGGTGAATCATAGAATTGATGAGGGAAAAAGAGTGAGTGGTGCACTTAGGAGTCTGTGGAAACAAAGAACTTTGTCCTTGGAGGCAAAGAGGGGAATGTATGAGAGTATAGTTTTACCAACGCTCTTATATGGGTGTGAAGCGTGGGTGATGAATGTTGCAGCGAGGAGAAGGCTGGAGGCAGTGGAGATGTCATGTCTGAGGGCAATGTGTGGTGTGAATATAATGCAGAGAATTCGTAGTTTGGAAGTTAGGAGGAGGTGCGGGATTACCAAAACTGTTGTCCAGAGGGCTGAGGAAGGGTTGTTGAGGTGGTTCGGACATGTAGAGAGAATGGAGCGAAACAGAATGACTTCAAGAGTGTATCAGTCTGTAGTGGAAGGAAGGCGGGGTAGGGGTCGGCCTAGGAAGGGTTGGAGGGAGGGGGTAAAGGAGGTTTTGTGTGCGAGGGGCTTGGACTTCCAGCAGGCATGCGTGAGCGTGTTTGATAGGAGTGAATGGAGACAAATGGTTTTTAATACTTGACGTGCTGTTGGAGTGTGAGCAAAGTAACATTTATGAAGGGATTCAGGGAAACCGGCAGGCCGGACTTGAGTCCTGGAGATGGGAAGTACAGTGCCTGCACTCTGAAGGAGGGGTGTTAATGTTGCAGTTTAAAAACTGTAGTGTAAAGCACCCTTCTGGCAAGACAGTGATGGAGTGAATGATGGTGAAAGTTTTTCTTTTTCGGGCCACCCTGCCTTGGTGGGAATCGGCCGGTGTGATAATAAAAAATATGAATATATATATATATATGAATATATATATATATACATTATATATATATGAATATATATATATATATATATATATGAATATATATATATATATATATATATGAATATATATATATATATATATATATATATATATATATACATATATTAAATGTGTGTGTGTGTGTGTGTGTGTGTGAGGAAATAATGCGAAATACGTGCTTTGAGTATGTTACTCTAACAATCTCGAACTCACACTTGAGTCTCAACAAAGTCACCTTTGGTTTCATTTTGTATACGTGTTAAGCTGTTTTCTCATCCTTGCAGTGTACATGAATATGATTAGGAGCATAACTTAAAAAGCACATCCCCCATTACCTTGCAGCCTTTCACAGGTAAATTGTGGGTGACTTTAGTGGAGCGTCAAAGAAGTGGGAGAAGCCCGGGAGAGACCCGGCCAAAAGTACTGAGGCCACATTAGCAGTCAGGAGAGAACATGGTCAGGCACCTGCGACCTCGGCCCTGGCTATGATATTCCCCCTTATTAGTAAGTCAACTGGCAGGCCACAGAAGCGCCGCATCACGCTGTAAATTGACAGAGAGGTGTACAGCTTCAGCGACAGCAGCGAGAGAGGAGATAAAGACAGCCTGTGGTGGGGGTGCTGACGCCATGACCCCTGCTTGTTACCCAAGGGTGGAGTGATGGCAGAGTAGGGCCACGATGGCCGGTAAACATGACGAGAAAAGGCCATTGTGGTGACTGTGAATGGGCCTTAGAGGAGGACTAGTGTAAAAATGGATCTGTAAGAGCAAAGAAGCGAAATTCGATACGACAAACAGTGTTTGAGAGAGGAGGCAGATCTGGAGTGAGGTCCATTAGCTTCGTGGAACTCTGAACTCCTGTAGAAGCTACCAAGACGAGATCTCTCTTAAGTTTCTGTTATTAAGCAACGTCCTTCAGATACCTGAGCAAGCAGTGGAGACATCTTCAGGAACTTTATAGCAATCACATTAATGATTTATCTGACCACATTTTCATGCCGCTGTTGCCAGGGTAGGTAAAGTTTACATGACGTGTATGCCTTTACCTTACCTAGCAGTCCTAGAGAGTGCCACAGGTACACATGTAAATGCTCATGCGCACACGCACATACATGGATACACAATGCGTGTAAGGAAACACAGAAAATTATATTACAACATCCACAGTGTGAAAATACAATCCTCGGAGCGTCCATGCAACATACACTCTCTGTAGCTAGTATAAATACTATCCTCGGAGCGTCCATGGGACATACACTGTTGCTAGTATAAATCAAAATTACGCTGCTTTGTTAGTTTAACCTCGTAGAAAAAAAAGTTGTTGAATTAAATTACTTGAAGTATTCATCTTGTGAAGATGAACTTGCAAAAAAAAAAATGAATGAGAGACGATGTAGCAGTTGCTAACGAGTGCACTTCTTACCAGAAGCTCCCAACATCATATCTTATGTGCATTTGTGCAAAGCCAAGAAATTAACAAGTTGTATTTACAAGGCGTTCAGAGCTGTATGACCCCCTTACGGTTTTAGCGGTTCCCCGTGAATGTAACGTTGACTGGGTGTCCAGAAACCACGACTTAAATACGTAACATTTGTAAATTATTTTATAATGAATTAAAGATTCGTGTTTGAGATGGTAATAACATCTGTGTTGTTGTTGTGATGTAGACAGTATTTATAAGTAATAAGGTGTATATCCTTCTTTACTACTAATTTTATTATTAGTGATATATATATATATATATATATATATATATATATATATATATATATATATATATATATATATATATATATATATATATATATATATATATATATATTTCTTTCTTTCAACACACCGGCCGTATCCCACCGAGGCGGGGTGGCCCAAAAGGAAAAACGAAAGTTTCTCCTTTTACATATATATATATATATATATATATATATATATATATATATATATATATATATATATATATATATATATATATATATATATATATGCAATAAGATCACAGTAAACAGGTGATATCAGAATATGCAAAACTACCACTGTAAAAGGATAGTGAAATTCCAAGCTTTCGTGACTTTTCACATTATCAAGGAACTATAAAGACAATACATCAAAGGAAGGCATATAAAGGGTCGAGACAACACCTCACTATCACATCCCACAACGAAGCAGCACCTGACGTGCGACGAAACCCGACTCATAAGAAAGGAGGAACACTGCAGTAGGTCCGCTGGCCTAACAAGACAGGTCCTTCACGACATCCCACTAACAAAATATTTGCCCAACCCAAGCACTCTACCCAAGAATTAAGATTTATTATTTGTCCAATATATTATTAAATTCTCCCCAAATTTTATTAATTATAAATGGATCTAATTTATATAAACCAAAGGAAATATTCATATTATTGTCAAAACTGCTTTTTATGAAACAAGATTCAATTATATTCCTGTCGACCATGGACTTGCTTGATACTACTTTCTCAACTTTTTGAAAATCAATTGGATGGTTAAAATCTCTCACATGAATAAATAGAGCATTGGAATCTTGTCCAGTTCTAATGCTATATTTATGTTGTTTTAATCTTAGCTCGAGACTTTTATCAGTTTGATCGTAATAAACAATCGCAAATTTTACAAGGAATCTTATAGACATGTCCTTCAGCATTTTGGGGGAATTCTTTATCAATATTTTTAAATACAACTTTGATATTAAAAGTCTTAAGAAGAGAAGGCATATCAACCAAGTTTTCATGGTAAGGGAGAACCAACATATTTTTAGTTGAATAAGGTTGGTTGTCCCTTTTTGGATTGTAAAAAAGTATTTCTAACAACTTTAAAAGATTTATCAATTCCATTTCTTGGGTATTTCAGATCATTAGCTATTTCATAAATTTTGGATATTTCCTCATCTATGAACTCTGGACTACAAATTCGTAAAGCTCTCAAAAACATTGATGAGAAAACAGACAGTTTGACTCTATCTTGATGGGAAGAATAATAGTGGACATAGGAACAGTTATTTGTAGGTTTTCTGTAAATTTTAAAATTGAATTCATTATTACCCTTAATAATTAAAACATCTAGAAAAGGCAATGAGTTATTTTCTTCAAACTCAACAGTAAAATTTATAGAATGGGCTAAGCTCTCGACCCCTTATATGCCTTTCTTTGATGTATTGTCTTTATAGTTAATGGATAATGTGAAGAGTCACGAAAGCGCTTGGAATTTCACTATCCTTTCACAGTGGTTGTTTTGCATATATATATATATATATATATATATATATATATATATATATATATATATATATATATATATATATATATATATATATATATATATATATATATATATATATATATATATATATATATATATATGTGTGTGTGTGTGTGTGTGTATGTGTGTATGTGTGTGTGTTTGTGTGTATGTGTGTGTGTGTGTTTATGTGTTTGTGTGTATGTGTGTGTGTGTAATGTCGCGCCAAATAGGTAAAACTGGTCAATTAGCAAGAACTCCTTTAAAATTAAGTCCTTTCTAAAATTTTCTTTTAAACGTTTAAAGATTTATATTTTTTATTTATGTTAATTTAAAAATTAATAATTTTGTACCAAAGAACCTTAGAAAACTTACCTAACCTTATTATAATAAACGCAATTTAATTTAGCCTAATCCAACTAAATATATTTCAGATAAGTTTACAATAATTTAATAATAAACAAACACAATGAAATATATTTTTTTTGTTAGGTTTAGAATGTTTTTTCCGAAATTATTGCATACACAAATTTTCGCCTGCATTATTCGGCAAGAACAGCGTTGATATTTAAGCCAAAATTGCAAGTTATACCAATTCGGCACGATGTATATATATAAAGGGAGGAGCCTCAGAGTGTAATGAACATTTGTTAATAAAACGAATCAACCCACTTAGAGACAGTGACAGAAAAAAATTATGCATATTTCGCCTTAACTCTGAGGTCATCTTCAGCAAAATACAGTAGTGGTTAAAATACTTCGTATATAGTAATGTCTGATAGTGTGTGGATGGAAGGTCAGGTGAGCATCTGGGCTTGGTGCTCCAAGTAACACAGGGGAAGCCTGGATTGAATTATGATTTGCCATGATTAGTATCTTCGGGAGGTGCCTGTGTGAGGATGATTATCTTTGGGAAGGTGTCAGTGTGATGGTGAGTATCTTGTTGTGGTGTAAGTGTAAGGATGAGTATCTTGGGGAGCTGTCACTGTGAGGATGAGTATCTTGGGGAAGTGTCAGTGTGTTGGTGAATATCTTGGTGTGGTGTCAGTGTGATGGTGAGTATCTTGGAGAGGTGTCAGTGTGATGGTGAATATCTTGGGGAGGTCTTAGTGTGATGGTGAAAGTCTTTTAAGGTGTCAGTGTGATGGTGAGTATCTTGGGGAGGTGTCAGTGTGATGATGAGTGCCTTGGGGAGGTGTCAATGTGACGGTGAGTGTATTGGTGTGGTGTCAGTGTAATCGTGAGTATCTTGGGGAAGTGTCAGTGTGATAGTGAGTGTCTTGAGTAGGTGTGATTGGGATGGTGAGTGTCTTTTGGAGGTGTCAGTGTTATGATCAGTATCTTGGGGAGTTGTCAGTGTGATGGTGAGTATCTTGGGGAGGTGTCAGTGTGATGGTGAGTATCTTTGGGAGGTGTCAGTATGATGGTGAGTATCTTTGGGAGGTGACAGTGTGATGGTGAATGTCTTTGCCAGGTGTCAGTGTGATGAGTATCTTGCAGAGGACTCAGTGTGATGATGAGTATCTTGGGGAGGTGTCAGTGTCATGGTGAGAGTCTTGGGGAGGTGTCAATGTGATGGTGATTATCTTGGGGAGGTGTCTGTGTCATAGTGAGTGTCTTGGGGAGGTGTCAGTGTGATGATGAGTATCTTGGAGAGGTGTCAGTGTGATGGTGAGTATCTTGGGGAAGTGTCAGTGTGATGGTGAGTGTCCTGGAGAGGTGTCAGTGTGATGGTGAGTATCTTAGGGAAGTGTCAGTGTGATGGTGAATATCTTGGGGAGGTGTCAGTATGATGATGAGTGTATTGAGGAGGTGTCAGTGTGATGGTGAGTGTCTTGGGGAGGTGCCAGAGTGTTGATGAATAACTTGGGGAGGTGTCAGTATGTTGGTGAGTGCCATGAGGAGGTGTCAGTGTGATGCTGAGTGTCTTATGGAGGTGTCACTGTTATGATGAGTATCTTGGGGAGGTGTCAGTGTGTAATAAAGTTGGTAGAATTACCGACAATATGTAAAGTAAAAGGACACAAGTGCAACTAATGTGACATTTATTGTGGCAACGTTTCGCTCTCCAGGAGCTTTATCAAGCCATTACAAACAATACATGGACACAGAGGGTATATAAAGGCTCAGAGTGAGGTGAATACTAGTGAGGTACCATTTCGATGTTCACTAGTGGTAGTAGTAGTAGTAGTAGTAGTAGTAGTGGTAGTGACAAAAGTAATACAATATGGTAGAGCAATTAATTCGTACATGAGTAAAAGGATATAAAAGCTATTACTTGGGTAACATAAAAATAGGTTGGACAAATATAGACTGGAATGAGGCAGGTTGTTTCAGTGTTCACTCTCTGTGCTTTGTGTAGTATAACAGGAGAGACTATGTGATGGCAGGGTTTACTGTTTTCAGGAGGATTCTTGCTAAGACTTCGGAGATGGTGAAGCTGCCGTTGTTTTGTTTAATTGTATTCGAAACAGCGATCAGTGCTGATTCAAGGCACTTGCGTGTGCGGAAATTAGTTTCTTTTATCACTAATTGGGCGTCTCTGAATTTCATAAGATGATTGGTGGAATTTCGGTGTTGTACACAGGCGTTGTTTAAGTTGTCGTTCCTACATGCGTATATGTGTTCATTGAGGCGGGTGTCGAGGTTTCTTGCTGTTTCACCTACGTAGATCTTGTCACAGCCTCCACAGGGTATAGTGTAAACTCCTGCATTGACTGGTTCGTGGTGCTTGGGTTTTGTCCTGGTTAGATCCTTTATTGAAGTGGTAGAAGCGATGGCGACTCTGGTGTTAGCTTGTGAAAGTACTTTTGAGACGTTTAGTGCAACCTGCAAGTGCCTTGAATCAGCACTGATCGCTGTTTCGAATACAATTAAACAAAACAACGGCAGCTTCACCATCTCCGAAGTCTTAGCAAGAATCCTCCTGAAAACAGTAAACCCTGCCATCACATAGTCTCTCCTGTTATACTACACAAAGCACAGAGAGTGAACACTGAAACAACCTGCCTCATTCCAGTCTATATTTGTCCAACCTATTTTTATGTTACCCAAGTAATAGCTTTTATATCCTTTTACTCATGTACGAATTAATTGCTCTACCATATTGTATTACTTTTGTCACTACCACTACTACTACTACTACTACTACTACTACCACTAGTGAACATCGAAATGGTACCTCACTAGTATTCACCTCACTCTGAGCCTTTATATACCCTCTGTGTCCATGTATTGTTTGTAATGGCTTGATAAAGCTCCTGGAGAGCGAAACGTTGCCACAATAAATGTCACATTAGTTGCACTTGTGTCCTTTTACTTTACAAGGTGTCAGTGTGATGGTGAGTGTCTTGGGGAGGTGTCACTGTTATGATGAGTATCTTGGGAAGGTGTCAGTGTGATATTGAGTATCTTGGAGAGGTGTCAGTGTGATGATGAGTATCTTGGGGAGGTGCCAGTGTGATGATGAGTATCTTGGGGAAGTGTCAGTGTGATGGTATCTTGCGGAGGTGTCAGTGTTATGGTTAGTGTCTTCGGAAGGTGTCAGTGTGATGATGAGTATATTGAGGGAGGTGTCATTGTGATGATGAGAGTCTTGGGGAGGTGTCAGTGTGATGATGAGTATCTTTGGGATGTGTCAGTGTGATGGTGAGTATCTTGGGGAGGTATCATTGTGATGATGAGTATCTTTGGGATGTGTCAGTGTGATGGTGAGTATCTTGGGGAGGTGTCAGTGTGATGGTGAGTGTCTTGGGGAGGTGTCAGTGTGATGGTGAGTATCTTGGCTAGGTGTCAGTGTGATGATGAGTATCTTTGGGAGGTGTCAGTGTGATGGTGAGTATCTTGGGGAGGTGTCAGTGTGATGGTGAGTATCTTGGGGAGGTGTCAATGTGATGGTGAGTATCTTGGGGAGGTGTCAGGGTGATGGTGAGTGTCTTGGGGAGGTGTCAATGTGATGGTGAGTATCTTGGGGAGGTGTCAGTGTGATGGTGAGTGTCTTGGGGAGGTGCCAGAGTGTTGATGAATAACTTGGGGAGGTGTCAGTATGTTGGTGAGTGCCATGAGGAGGTGTCAGTGTGATGCTGAGTGTCTTATGGAGGTGTCACTGTTATGATGAGTATCTTGTGGAGATGTCAATGTGATGGTGTGTGTCTTGGGGAGGTGTCAGTGTGATGGTGAGTATCTTGGGGAGGTGTCACTGTTATGATGAGTATCTTGTGGAGATGTCAATGTGATGGTGTGTCTTGGGGAGGTGTCAGTGTGATGGTGAGTATCTTGGGGAGGTGTCAGTGTGATGGTGAGTATCTTGGGGAGGTGTCAGTGTGATGGTGTGTGTCTTGGGGAGGTGTCAGTGTGATGGTGAGTATCTTGGGGAGGTGTCAGTGTGATGGTGAGTATCTTGGGGAGGTGTCACTGTTATGATGAGTATCTTGGGGAGATGTCAATGTGATGGTGTGTCTTGGGGAGGTGTCAGTGTGATGGTGATTGTCTTGGGGAGGTGTCAGTGTGATGGTATCTTGCGGAGGTGTCAGTGTGATGGTTAGTGTCTTCGGAAGGTGTCAGTGTGATGATGAGTATATTGAGGGAGGTGTCATTGTGATGATGAGAATCTTAGGGAGGTGTCAGTGTGATGGTGAGTATCTTTGGGATGTGTCAGTGTGATGGTGAGTATCTTGGGGAGGTGTCAGTGTGATGATGAGTATCTTTGGGATGTGTCAGTGTGATGGTGAGTATCTTGGGGAGGTGTCAGTGTGATGGTGAGTGTCTTGAGGAGGTGTCAGTGTGATGGTGAGTGTCTTGGGGAGGTGTCAGTGTGGTGGTGAGTATCTTGGCTAGGTGTCAGTGTGATGATGAGTATCTTTGGGAGGTGTCAGTGTGATGGTGAGTATCTTGGGGAGGTGTCAGTGTGATGGTGAGTATCTTGGGGAGGTGTCACTGTTATGATGAGTATCATGTGGAGATGTCAATGTGATGGTGTGTGTCTTGGGGAGGTGTCAGTGTGATGGTGAGTATCTTGGGGAGGTGTCAGTGTGATGGTGAGTATCTTGGGGAGATGTCACTGTTATGATGAGTATCTTGGGGAGATGTCAATGTGATGGTGTGTGTCTTGGGGAAGTGTCAGTGTGATGGTGATTGTCTTGGGGAGGTGTCAGTGTGATGGTATCTTGGGGAGGTGTCAATGTGATGGTGAGTATATTGAGGGAGGTGTCAGTGTGTTGGTGAGTGTCTTGGGGAGGTGTCAGTGTGATGAGTATCTTAGAGGTGTCAGTGTGATGGTGAGTATCTTTGGGATGTGTCAATGTGATGGTGAGTATCTTGGGGAGGTGTCAGTGTGATGGTGAGTGTCTTGGGGAGGTGTCAGCGTGATGATGAGTATCTTAGAGGTGTTAGTGTGATTGTGAGTATCTTTGGGAGGTGTCAGTGTGATGGTAAGTATCTTGGGGAGGTGTCAGTGTGATGGTGAGTATCTTGGGGAGGTGTCAGTGTGATGGTGAGTGTCTGGGGGAGGTGTCAGTGTGATGATGAATATCTTGGGGAGGTGTCAGTGTGGTGGTGAGAGTCTTGGGAAGGTGTCAGTGTGATAGTGAGTACCTTTGGGAGGTGTCAGTGTGGTGGTGAGAATCTTGGGGAGGTGTCAGTGTGATGGTGAATGTCTTGGGAAGGTGTCAGTGTGATAGCGAGTATCTTGGGAAGGGGTCAGTGTGATAGTGAGTATCTTGGGAAGGTGTCAGTGTGATGATGAATATCTTAGGAAGGTGTCAGTGTGATGGTGAGAATCTTTAGGAGGTGTCAGTGTGATTGTAAGTATCTTGGGGCGGCGGTGTCAGTGTGATGGTGAGTATCTTTGGGAAGTGTCAGTGTGATGGTGAGTATCTTGGGGATGTGTCATTGTGATGATGAGTATCTTAGAGGTGTCAGTGTGATGGTGAGTATCTTTGGGAGGTGTCATTGTGATGGTGAGTATCTTTGGGAGGTGTCAGTGTGATGGTAAGTATCTTTGGGAGGTGTCAGTGTGATGATGAGTATCTTAGAGGTGTCAGTGTGATGGTGAGTATCTTTGGGAGGTGTCAGTGTTATGGTGAGTGTCTTGGGGAGGTGTCAGTGTCATGGTGAGTGTCTTGGGGAGGTGCCAGTGTTATGGTGAGTGTCTTGGGGAGGTGTCAGAGTTATGGTGAGTATCTTGGGGAGGTGTCAGTGTTATGGTGTGTATCTTGGGGAGGTGTCAGTGTTATGGTGAGTATCTTGGGGAGGTGTCAGTGTTATGGTGAGTATCTTGGGGAGGTGTCAGTGTGATGGTGAGTGTCTTTGGGAGGTGTCAGTGTGATGGTGAGTGTCTTGGGGAAGTGTCATTGTGATGGTGAGTGTCTTGGGGAGGTGTCAGTGTGATGGTGAGTGTCTTTGGGAGGTGTCAGTGTGATGGTGAGTGTCTTGGGGAAGTGTCAGTGTGATGGTGAGTGTCTTGGGGAGGTGTCAGTGTTATGGTGAGTGTCTTGGGGAGGTGTCAGTGTGATGGTGTCTTGAGAGGTGTCAGTGTGATGGTGAGTGTCTTGGGGAAGTGTCATTGTGATGGTGAGTGTCTTGGGGAGGTGTCAGTGTGATGGTGAGTCTCTTGGATAGGTGTCAGTGTTACGGTGAGTGTCTTGGGGAGGTGTCATTGTTATGGTGAGTATCTTGGGGAGGTGTCAGTGTGATGGTGAGTGTCTTGGGGAAGTGTCAGTGTGATGGTGAGTGTCTTGGGGAGGTGTCAGTGTGATGGTGAGTGTCTTTGGGAGGTGTCAGTGTGATGGTGAGTGTCTTGGGGAGGTGTCAGTGTTATGGTGAGTATCTTGGAGAGGTGTCAGTGTTACGGTGAGTGTCTTGGGGAGGTGTCAGTGTGATGGTGAGTGTCTTGGGGAAGTG
Organism: Cherax quadricarinatus; assembly: GCF_038502225.1. Classification (NCBI taxonomy): domain Eukaryota; kingdom Metazoa; phylum Arthropoda; class Malacostraca; order Decapoda; family Parastacidae; genus Cherax; species Cherax quadricarinatus. The sequence continues at coordinate 25,540,035 of NC_091316.1, forward strand.
TCAGTGTGATGGTGAGTGTCTTGGGGAGGTGTCAGTGTGATGGTGAGTGTCTTTGGGAGGTGTCAGTGTGATGGTGAGTATCTTTGGGAGGTGTCAGTGTGATGGTAAGTATCTTTGGGAGGTGTCAGTGTGATGATGAGTATCTTAGAGGTGTCAGTGTGATGGTGAGTATCTTTGGGAGGTGTCAGTGTTATGGTGTCTTTGGGAGGTGTCAGTGTCATTGTGAGTGTCTTGGGGAGGTGCCAGTGTTATGGTGAGTGTCTTGGGGAGGTGTCAGAGTTATGGTGAGTATCTTGGGGAGGTGTCAGTGTTATGGTGAGTATCTTGGGGAGGTGTCAGTGTTATGGTGAATATCTTGGGGAGGTGTCAGTGTTATGGTGAGTATCTTGGGGAGGTGTCAGTGTGATGGTGAGTGTCTTTGGGAGGTGTCAGTGTGATGGTGAGTGTCTTGGGGAAGTGTCATTGTGATGGTGAGTGTCTTGGGGAGGTGTCAGTGTGATGGTGAGTGTCTTTGGAGGTGTCAGTGTGATGGTGAGTGTCTTGGGGAAGTGTCAGTGTTATGGTGAGTGTCTTGGGGAGGTGTCAGTGTTATGGTGAGTGTCTTGGGGAGGTGTCAGTGTGATGGTGTCTTGAGAGGTGTCAGTGTGATGGTGAGTGTCTTGGGGAAGTGTCATTGTGATGGTGAGTGTCTTGGGGAGGTGTCAGTGTGATGGTGAGTCTCTTGGATAGGTGTCAGTGTTACGGTGAGTGTCTTGGGGAGGTGTCATTGTTATGGTGAGTATCTTGGGGAGGTGTCAGTGTGATGGTGAGTGTCTTGGGGAAGTGTCAGTGTGATGGTGAGTGTCTTGGGGAGGTGTCAGTGTGATGGTGAGTGTCTTTGGGAGGTGTCAGTGTGATGGTGAGTGTCTTGGGGAGGTGTCAGTGTTATGGTGAGTATCTTGGAGAGGTGTCAGTGTTACGGTGAGTGTCTTGGGGAGGTGTCAGTGTGATGGTGAGTGTCTTGGGGAAGTGTCAATGTGATGGTGAGTGTCTTGGGGAGGTGTCAGTGTGATGGTGAGTGTCTTTGGGAGGTGTCAGTGTGATGGTGAGTGTCTTTGGGAGGTGTCAGTGTTATGGTGAGTGTCTTGGGAGGTGTCAGTGTGATGGTGAGTGTCTTGGGGAAGTGTCATTGTAATGGTGAGTGTCTTGGAGAAGTGTAAGTGTGATGGCGAGTATATTGGGGAGGTGTCAGTATGATGATGAGTATCTTCGTGTGGTGTAATTACTGTGGCTTCAAAACATTGTACCACACGAGAGGGGTGATCCACTCATCAGATCATGCAAAAGAACCACGGTGGGGGGTGAGTGAGTTGAAAGATAGCTCTAGACCTTTCGTGTTTCAATCAACACATCAGGAGCTTGTAATATTTCAGAAATGAGTAGGAACTCCAGGTAGAAGCGCTCAAGGGAACGACTGTAGCCAGAGTAGTTCCTCTGTGGGTACCGGACTCGCTTAGCATGGCATTATTATAATTATGCAGTTAATACACGTAATAATTCCTAATGTGTTGTTTTGCACTTCCAAACACCTTAATGGAAGTTGTCATTGTGATCCCCAGGTGTGACTGGTGCGACCGTAGCATGTCTGATACCAAAGTTTTTTTCACTTTTTCACCACATTCTGTCGTGTGAAGGTAAATTTTCCTTTCCTTGTGTTTTTCACTGATGCGGTAAATTACAAATTAGTGACATTATGCATTTTGTTTTACTGAGTGTTGGTTTTTTCCACCTGTTTTACTTAATGAGGAATGAGAAGGCAGATGGGGTTGAAACTTTGCTTCTATACGTATGTGTGTATCATGTGTGTAGATAAATGGTTTGGAGAACAGAAAGGATGATGAATTAGACACTTGTGCAATAACTGGGTGTCTTTATTGTGGAAACATTTCGCTACCTGTGGCTTCCTCAGTGCAATACAGACAAGAATGGTGGAAGATCAGAAGGAGTTTGAGGTAATCAGTCCCTCATCCTGAGGGACTGATTACCTTCTAATCTTACACCATTCAAGTCTGTATTGGACTGAGGAAGCCACTTGTTGGCGAAATGTTTCCACAGTAAAAATATCTAAGTGTTGCATAATTGTCTAATTCACAGTGTGTGTATTATAGAATTATTGAATCTTTTGTGGCACAGAGCTATTAGTGAGCTGTTGATCCTAAGCTCTGTAGAGTTTGAAACTCTCTCTCTCTCTCTCTCTCTCTCTCTCTCTCTCTCTATATATATATATATATATATATATATATATATATATATATATATATATATATATATATATATATATATATATATATATATATATATATATATATATATATATATATATATGCAAAACAACCACTCTGAAAGAATAGAGAATTTCCAAGCGCTTTCGTGACTACTCACATTATCAAGGAACTATGAAAGTAAAGCATCCAAGGAAGCTATATATATATATATATGTCGTGCCGAATAGGCAGAACTTGCGATCTTGTCTTAAATAGCAACGCTCATCTTGCCATATAAGACAAGTGAAAATTTGTGTATGCAATAATGTCGCCAAAATCATTCTGAACCTAACGAAAAAGAATATATTTCACTGAGTTTGTTTAGTATTAAATTATTGTAAACAAATCTAAAATATATTTAGTTGGGTTAGGCTAAAATAAATTACTCTTGTTATAATAAGGTTAGGTAAATTTTCTAAGATTCTTTTGGTGCAAAATTAAAAATTTTTACATTAACATTAATGAAAAAATAAATTTTTGAAAGGACTTAATTTTAAATGAGTTCTTGCTAATTAACCAGTTTTACATATTCGGCGCGACATATATATATAGAATATATATATATATATATATATATATATATATATATATATATATATATATATATATATATATATATATACGTATATATATATATATATATATATATATATATATATATATATATATATATATATATATATATATATATATATACGTATATATATATATATATATATATATATATATATATATATATATATATATATATATATATATATATTTATTTATTTATTTATTTATCTCTCTATCCACCTATCCCTCTCTCTCTATCTATCTATCTATCTATCTATATATCTTTCTATCTATCTGTCTATCTATTTATCTATCTATCTATCTACCTCTCTCTCTCTCTCTCTCTCTCTCTCTCTCTCTCTCTCTCTCTCTCTCTCTCTCTCTCTCTCTCTCTCTCTCTCTCTCTCTCATCTAAACATATTAAAAGACACATATAGAAGAATGAGTGTTATCTTGGAGAGAGTATGTGAGGTGACCATCCAGGACCTACTACCTGACATGTATGCAGAGAACCCCTATGTGATATCCTTCTACCACGCCTTTCCACTATTACCTCCCTCCCCATTCTTCCTTTCACCTTCCGTGACCAGGTGTGACCTCTTACACACTCGCGTGACCTTCCTTGACCCTTGCTGATAACCTCCGTGATTCACGGTGAGACCAAGTGAGTACACGTGACCACTCATGACCCTCCCAGACAACCAAATTGATTTCCGTTCACCTTTTGTGACCTCCGTGAGTCTCCATGAGCTTCGTAACTGGTAAATTTATAAACATACGAAATACAAAGTGTCAGATGCGTGTTAAATGCCCAGTGCCAGGCTCAAATTAATACCGGAACGTGCATGATATTGTCAGGATTGCATGACGGTGGTGGTAGTGCATGATAGTGGTACAAGATAGTGGTAGCAGTGCATAATAATGGTACAAGATAGTGGCAGAAGTGCATAATAATAGTACAAGGGAGTGGTAATAGTGCATAATAATGGTACAAGATAGTGGCAGCAGTGCATAATAATGGTACAAAATAGTGGCAGCAGTGCGTCATAATGGTACAAGGTAGTGGTGGTAATGCATAATAATTGTACAAGATAGTGGTAGTAGTGCATAATGGTACAAGATAGTGGTAGTAGTGTATAATAATGGTACAACACTACATCATAGATGCAACACTGCATAATAAACGCAACACTGCATGAGAGATGCAGCAGTGTCTGATAGCTATACCAAGGCACGACCACAACCAGGGAAAAATCTCGAAGCTCTGACTGGCTAATCCTTCCTCAGATAAAGATTATCATGACGGGAAGTGTTCAGTAATTACACTCCACCAGAGGAAATATAAATTACAGCAAATCTGAAAAACAAAAAAAAAGTGAAACGTCGTGAAAACAAATCATTAGGCAGATAAAGGCAGAGTTAGTCTCTTACTGAAGTAGGTGGAATTATTCTGTTTAGTGACGGAGGTGGGAGGGTACTGGACGGGTGAAGCTTAAGATGTGTTAGCTGGGTCTCAAGGTGTGTAAGTTGTGTGTGTTAGCTGGGTCTCAAGGTGTGTATGTTGTGTGTGTTAGCTGGGTCTCAAGGTGTGTATGTTGTGTGTGTTAGCTGGGTCTTATGGTGTGTATGTTGTGTGTGTTAGCTGGGTCTCAAGGTGTGTATGTTGTGTGAGTTAGCTGGGTCTTATGGAGTGTATGTTGCATGTGTTAGCTGGGTCTCAAGGTGTGTATGTTGTGTGTGCTAGCTGGGTCTTATTGTGTGTATGTTGTGTGTATTAGCTGGGTCTTATTGTGTGTATGTTGTGTGTTAGCTGGTCTTATGGTGTGTATGTTGTGTGTGTTAGCTGGGTCTCAAGGTGTATATGTTGTGTGTGTTAGCTGGGTCTTATTGTGTGTATGTTGTGTGTGTTAGCTGGGTCTCAAGGTGTATATGTTGTGTGTGTTAGCTGGGTCTTATTGTGTGTATGTTGTGTGTGTTAGCTGGGTCACAAGGTGTATATGTTGTGTGTTTTAGCTGGGTCTTATTGTGTGTATGTTGTGTGTGTTAGCTGGGTCTCAAGGTGTATATGTTGTGTGTTTTAGCTGGGTCTTATTGTGTGTATGTTGTGTGTGTTAGCTGGGCCTCAAGGTGTATATGTTGTGTGTGTTAGCTGGGTCTTATTGTGTGTATGTTGTGTGTGCTAGCTGGGTCTCAAGGTGTATATGTTGTGTGTTTTAGCTGGGTCTTATTGTGTGTATGCTGTGTGTGTTAGCTGGGTCTTATTGTGTGTATGTTGTGTGTGTTAGCTGGGTCTTATTGTGTGTATGTTGTGTGTGTTAGCTGGGTCTCAAGGTGTATATGTTGTGTGTTTTAGCTGGGTCTTATTGTGTGTATGTTGTGTGTGTTAGCTGGGTCTTATTGTGTGTATGTTGTGTGTGTTAGCTGGGTCTCAAGGTGTATATGTTGTGTGTGTTAGCTGGGTCTTATTGTGTGTATGTTGTGTGTGTTAGCTGGGTCACAAGGTGTATATGTTGTGTGTTTTAGCTGGGTCTTATTGTGTGTATGTTGTGTGTGTTAGCTGGGTCTCAAGGTGTATATGTTGTGTGTTTTAGCTGGGTCTTATTGTGTGTATGTTGTGTGTGTTAGCTGGGTCTTATTGTGTGTATGTTGTGTGTGTTAGCTGGTCTTATAGTGTGTATGTTGTGTTTGTTAGCTGGGTCTTATGGTGTGTATGTTGTGTGTGTTAGCTGGGTCTTATGGTGTGTATGTTGTGTGTGTTAGCTGGGTCTTATGGTGTGTATGTTGTGTGTGTTAGCTGGGTCTCAAGGTGTGTATGTTGTGTGTGTTAGCTTGGTCTCAAGGTGTGTATGTTGTGTGTGTTAGCTGGGTCTTATGGTGTGTATGTTGTGTGTGTTAGCTGGGTCTTATGGTGTGTATGTTGTGTGTGTTAGCTGGGTCTTATGGTGTGTATGTTGTGTGTGTTAGCTGGGTCTTATGGTGTGTATGTTGTGTGTGTTAGCTGGGTCTCAAGGTGTGTATGTTGTGTGTGTTAGCTTGGTCTCAAGGTGTGTATGTTGTGTGTGTTAGCTGGGTCTTATGGTGTGTATGTTGTGTGTGTTAGCTGGGTCTTATTGTGTGTATGTTGTGTGTGTTAGCTGGGTCTTATTGTGTGTATGTTGTGTGTGTTAGCTGGGTCTTATTGTGTGTATGTTGTGTGTGTTAGCTGGGTCTTATTGTGTGTATGTTGTGTGTGTTAGCTGGGTCTTATTGTGTGTATGTTGTGTGTGTTAGCTGGGTCTTATTGTGTGTATGTTGTGTGTGTTAGCTGGGTCTTATTGTGTGTATGTTGTGTGTGTTAGCTGGGTCTTATTGTGTGTATGTTGTGTGTGTTAGCTGGGTCTTAATGTGTGTATGTTGTGTGTGTTAGCTGGTCTTATGGTGTGTATGTTGTGTGTGTTAGCTGGGTCTCAAGGTGTATATGTTGTGTGTTTTAGCTGGGTCTTATTGTGTGTATGTTGTGTGTGTTAGCTGGTCTTATAGTGTGTATGTTGTGTCTGTTAGCTGGGTCTTATTGTGTGTATGTTGTGTGTGTTAGCTGGGTCTTATTGTGTGTATGTTGTGTGTGTTAGCTGGGTCTCAAGGTGTGTATGTTGTGTGTGTTAGCTGGGTCTTATTGTGTGTATGTTTTGTGTGTTAGCTGGGTCTTATTGTGTGTATGTTGTGTGTGTTAGCTGGGTCTTATTGTGTGTATGTTGTGTGTGTTAGCTGGGTCTTATTGTGTGTATGTTGTGTGTGTTAGCTGGGTCTTATTGTGTGTATGTTGTGTGTGTTAGCTGGGTCTTATTGTGTGTATGTTGTGTGTGTTAGCTGGGTCTTATTGTGTGCATGTTGTGTGTGTTAGCTGGGTCTCAAGGTGTTTATGTTGTGTGTGTTAGCTGGGTCTTATTGTGTGCATGTTGTGTGTGTTAGCTGGGTCTTATGGTGTGTATGTTGTGTGTGTTAGCTGGGTCTTATTGTGTGTATGTTGTGTGTGTTAGCTGGGTCTCAAGGTGTGTATGTTGTGTGTGTTAGCTGGGTCTTATTGTGTGTATGTTGTGTGTGTTAGCTGGGTCTCAAGGTGTGTATGTTGTGTGTGTTAGCTGGGTCTTATTGTGTGTATGTTTTGTGTGTTAGCTGGGTCTTATTGTGTGTATGTTGTGTGTGTTAGCTGGGTCTTATTGTGTGTATGTTGTGTGTGTTAGCTGGGTCTTATTGTGTGTATGTTGTGTGTGTTAGCTGGGTCTTATTGTGTGTATGTTGTGTGTGTTAGCTGGGTCTTATTGTGTGTATGTTGTGTGTGTTAGCTGGGTCTTATTGTGTGCATGTTGTGTGTGTTAGCTGGGTCTCAAGGTGTTTATGTTGTGTGTGTTAGCTGGGTCTTATTGTGTGCATGTTGTGTGTGTTAGCTGGGTCTTATGGTGTGTATGTTGTGTGTGTTAGCTGGGTCTTATTGTGTGTATGTTGTGTGTGTTAGCTGGGTCTCAAGGTGTGTATGTTGTGTGTGTTAGCTGGGTCTTATTGTGTGTATGTTGTGTGTGTTAGCTGGGTCTTATTGTGTGTATGTTGTGTGTGTTAGCTGGGTCTTATTGTGTGTATGTTGTGTGTGTTAGCTGGGTCTTATTGTGTGTATGTTGTGTGTGTTAGCTGGGTCTTATTGTGTGCATGTTGTGTGTGTTAGCTGGGTCTCAAGGTGTTTATGTTGTGTGTGTTAGCTGGGTCTTATTGTGTGCATGTTGTGTGTGTTAGCTGGGTCTTATGGTGTGTATGTTGTGTGTGTTAGCTGGGTCTTATTGTGTGTATGTTGTGTGTGTTAGCTGGGTCTTATTGTGTGTATGTTGTGTGTGTTAGCTGGTCTTATGGTATGTATGTTGTGTGTGTTAGCTGGTCTTATGGTATGTATGTTGTGTGTGTTAGCTGGTCTTATGGTATGTATGTTGTGTGTGTTAGCTGGGTCTTATGGTGTGTATGTTGTGTGTGTTAGCTGGGTCTTATTGTGTGTATGTTGTGTGTGTTAGCTGGGTCTTATGGTGTATATGCTGTGTTTTAGCTGGGTTTCATGTTGTAGATGTTGTGTGTTGTAGTTGGGTTTCAGGGTATATTATATATGCTGGAAAGCATGTATGGGTTTCGTTATCATGTTTATGGCTTAGCGCCTTTTCGAAACATTGTCCATTCATTATAGCATCGTCGTGCATGACTGAGCGAAACGGCTTCAGCGAGGTGAAAGATCTAAGGGTCGTGTTTACCAACTTAAAGCCACTTTCATCGTGCATAGACACATACGTTGAAAAGATTCATTTTACTAAAACATATTTTTTTATATATAAATGAGTTATTACCCTTGAAGACTAGACTGGAGAGTCCTCAAGTTTATTACTTGTGCTTAACTCTGACGACCTGACTGGACGATTCCTTATGTGAAACACCAAGTGATGAACACGAAGCAATTTAACCCTAGTGTTTAAAATAATAAAGGGTGTTAATTAACATAAAATCATTTACAATGAATCACTCAAAGAGTGATAACAATGGATTGAAGAGTGTCCGAATGTGTTCGTTGCAGACAATGCTAAACTCTACATAACCAGATACAAAGGCTCACTGCCGACAGTAATAAAGGAAATCTGAGGTGCAGAACAAACTTTTATTTCGACAACGTTTCGCCCACTCGTTACTTTCTTCATCGGTGTGAAAAAGCTCTACACAGAGTGAGACGTTGTCTCAGTAATAACCAGGTGCTGCAGCTTCACTTAGACACCAGGAGTAAGCACGATATAAATCTATGATCTATACACCGAGAGGTGTATAGATCATAGCGCTTTGTGTATCTATACACTGAGAGGTGGATACATACATCGAAAGATGTATAGATACAAACAACCCGCATATAGGAGAGAGAGAAGCTTACGACAACGTTTCAGTCCGACTTGAACCATTTACAAAGTCACACTGGTCCAAGTCTGAGCGAAATGTCGTCTTAAGCTCTTATGTGCGGGTTATCTGTGTATTGTTCAAGTCACGGTATTGTGTTTTTTTGTTCTTTATGTATAGAAACATCAAAAGATGTATATATGTACCGAAGGGTGAATATATATATATATATATATATATATATATATATATATATATATATATATATATATATATATATATATATATATATATATATATATATATATATATATATATAATGTCTTGCCGAATAGGTAAAATTGGTCAATTAGCAAGAACTCGTTTAAAATTAAGTCGTTTCTAAATATATATATATATTTACCTTAACTCTCATCCTCGCTCAAAACACCTCTATCCTACCCACCATCACCCAGTTCCTCATGCCTTCTCCTTAGATTTCTAATTTCTTCCTTGACACAAGTCATAAACATCAACGAGACACTGCAGCATTCAGGAGGTCACGATCTGTGTTATGCCGGACGTAAACAAGGTGGAGGGGTAGGCTCCCTTGACCCTCTTCACCCAAATTACCACAAAATCTTAACCAGTCCTCAGAAAAATATGTATGTTTTCCAAGGAATTATAGAACGTGCAAAAGTCAGCATTCCGAATCTAGACGTTTTCTTTAACTACGGTCTTTTTCGATCATATGTGAGAGGCAAATAGACTACATATTACAATGTTTAATGTGACACACATGTTAATTTTCCAATACTCTCTACGTCTACCTGGCCGCTGTTTCATCTACAAAACATCCTGCCTGCATAGATTAAGTTATGCTTAAATAATATGAATTAACCTATTATTACCTAAAGAAAACGTACAGCAGTACAACTACTGAGACACCTGGAGTCTGGTGGATGATCCACGAGATACCTGGAGTCTGGTGGATGATCCACGAGATACCTGGAGTCTGGTGGATGATCCACGAGATACCTGGAGTCTGGTGGATGATCCACGAGACACCTGGAGTCTGGTGGATGATCCACGAGACACCTGGAGTCTGCTGGATGATCCACGAGATACCTGGAGTCTGGTGGATGATCCACGAGATACCTGGAGTCTGGTGGATGATCCACGAGATACCTGGAGTCTGGTGGATGATCCACGAGACACCTGGAGTCTGGTGGATGATCCACGAGACACCTGGAGTCTGCTGGATGATCCACGAGACACCTGGAGTCTGGTGGATGATCCACGAGACACCTGGAGTCTGGTGGATGATCCACGAGACACCTGGAGTCTGGTGGATGATCCACGAGACACCTGGAGTCTGGTGGATGATCCACGAGATACCTGGAGTCTGGTGGATGATCCACGAGATACCTGGAGTCTGGTGGATGATCCACGAGATACCTGGAGTCTGGTGGATGATTCACAACAGGAGACTGACCTTGGTATTACTCCGAATATAGATGAGAGCTACCATGCTCAGGCCTCGGCCTCGTCTGACGACAGCCAGGCGAATGAAGACTCTCTCCTTTCAAAAGTACTGTAGTTAACCAGAAGGATGGTGAAACCTTCTCTGTAGCACCAACACCTCTGATGGTAGAAAACATTCTTAGATTGTCTGACTCTGGATACACCCAGAATACCTTTGCATGTACATTATGTAAGTACGTAAAAAAAATACCTGTTCGCGTTCATCACTCTCTCTCTCTCTTTCTCTCTCTCTCTCTCTCTCTCTCTCTCTCTCTCTCTCTCTCTCTCTCTCTCTCTCTCTCTCTCTCTCTCTCTCTCTCTCTCTCTCTCTCTCTCTCTCTCTCTCTCTCATGGGTGATCAGGCTGTAAACCGGGAACTGTAAGAACAAAAAAAGTGACTAAATAAAATTAAAGGTGAACTCTACTTGAAACAATACTTGGAACACTACTTGGAACTCTACTTGCAACACTGCTTGAAACTCTGCTTTGAACTCTACCTGGAACACTACTTGGAACTCTATTTGCAACACTGCTTGAAACTCTGCTTTGAACTCTACCTGGAACACTACTTGGAACTCTATTTGCAACACTGCTTGAAACTCTGCTTTGAACTCTACCTGGAACACTACTTGGAACTCTACTTGCAACACTGCTTGAAACTCTGCTTTGAACTCTACCTGGAACACTACTTGGAACTCTATTTGGAACAATACTTGGAACAATACTTGGAACTCTATTTGGAACAATACTTGGAACTCTATTTGGAACAATACTTGGAACACTACTTGGAACTCTATTTGGAACAATACTTGGAACACTACTTGGAACTCTATTTGGAACAATACTTGGAACACTACTTGGAACTCTATTTGGAACAATACTTGGAACACTACTTGGAACTCTACTTGGAACATTACTTGGAACAATACTTGGAACTCTACTTGGAACAATACTTGGAACACTACTTGAAACTCTACTTGGAACACTGTTTCAAACTCTACTTTTAACAATATTTGAAACCCTGTTTGGAACACTCCTTGGAACTTTACCTGGAACATTACTTGGAACACTACTTGGAACTCTACTTGGAACTTTGCTTGAAACTCTGCATGGAACTCTACTTGGGATTCCACTTGGAACAAAACTTGGAACAATGCTTGGAACAATACCTGGAACACTACTTGGAACTCTACGTGGAATTCTGTTTGGAACAGTACTTGGAACTCTTCTTGGAACACTACTTGGAACTCTACTTGGAACAATACTTAGAACAATACTTAGAACTCTACTTGGAACAATACCTGGAACACTACTTGGAACTCTGCTTGCAACACTGCTTGAAACTCTACTTGGAACTCTACTTGGGATTCTACTTGGAACAAAACTTGGAACAATGCTTGGAACAATACCTGGAACACTACTTGGAACTCTACGTGGAATTCTGTTTGGAACAGTACTTGGAACTCTGCTTGAAACAATACTTGAAACTCTACTTGGAACAATATTTAGAACAATACTTAGAACTCTACTTGGAACAATACCTGGAACACTACTTGGAACTCTACTTGGAACTCTATTTGAAGCTGTACTCGGAGACTTCTACAAATAGAAAAACAGAGTATGGCAGCAAGCCAAGTTAACTCTTACAAGAAGAATTAACTGACAAGTAGACGTAGGTGACGTACGTGGTTAATAGACACCTCCAGTGAGGAGAGAATGATGAGCAGAAAGGAGAATAAACCACCGAGAATGGAGAAAAGACATCAAATGGCAAAACCTAGAATTAAAGAATCTCCCCAACAGAAGCAACCACTTCCTAGGGACCTGAAGACCCTGCCAACTGTGCCACAGTTACACAGATCATAGGTATACACAGTCTATTCTTTTCTTTTACACTAACCAACAAATTCCCAAACTACTGTTGCCATATTATTCAGTGAGTGGCCGAAACTTTTCACTAATGAAATATTTATGTGGCAATCATTAGGAATAGAGCGATAAGAAATACAGCAGTCTGGCTATGTAATCAAAATGCATTATAATGTTCGGCAATGTAACCTTCCCGACCGAAACATCTTTGACTGCAACAATGACAGCATTTTCGGGGTTCAAACGTCCCAGCTGAAACGTTGTATATTACGGCGCTAAGTGTTGAAGTATTTTGCGATGAATCTTTGAGGCCGAATTTCCAGCCTGTGTGGCAGTCGTATACACACACTTGACCCCAGACCTGCCCTTCAAACACGACAAAACACCCATGTTTGCTAGTCCTGTGTGCAAGTGTGTGGGATTACTTGTTTGCCTATTTATACTTACCTGGCACAGGAGATACCGTGTTTGCTTATTTACTAATTTGAATTTGTGTGGAGGAAGAGAAAGGCTAAAGAGTTCTAGTTCATGGACCCAACTCTTTCAAGTGACTGACCTGAGTTTGTAATCTCATATATACGTTTATCATCCTTGGTGTCAGACTCTTGCTAACTCAATATCGTCTCTGATGTTTAAGTTGGCCCATTTATATGTATGTGTGCAGGTTATATTTTTTCTGTCTGCTTCTTACTCCTCTCCTAAAGATCCTCGGATTGTGTACACCACCACCTGTGCTGCAAGAGTATTTTATACTTTGCGATTATGTCCCCTCTTGGACCTGCCAAAAATATTTTTTTTTTTTATTTAACCTCTGGAATATAACCTCCAGTCATGTGCGTGTGTAGAAGGTGAAATTGATAAGCCAATAATGTCAGATATTTACATAAACTTTTTTGATACTGGGCAAACTTCCTGTAAGACGGTCATAGACATTTCCCTCCAGTCAGGGAGCCAAGTTTCTAACCATGTAAAACAAACTCACTCAACTCCTAACCATGTAGACACACTTACCTCTCTCCCACTACCATACATGTCGTGTCTTATCCATACATTTCTGTCCTCACTCAGGTGCTGGCTGTTGTCGCCACCCACACTCCCTCTCATCCATCCTACACACTCACTCTCATCCATCCTACACACTCCCTCTCACTCACCCCACACACTCCCTATCACCCACATAACACACTCCCTCTCACCCACCCCACACACTCCCTCTCATCCATCCTACACACTCCCTCTCACTCACCCCACACACTCCCTCCCACCCACCCCACACACTCCCTCTCATCCATCCCACACACTCCCTCTCACCCACCCCTCACACTCTCTCTTATCCATCCCACACACTCCCTCTCATCTATTACACAAACTCCCTCCTATCCATCCCACACACCCTCTCACTCACCCCTCACACTCCCTCTCATCCATCCCACACACTCCCTCTCACCTACCCCTCACACTCCCTCTCATCCATCTTACACACTCCCTCTCATCCATCACACACACTCCCTCTCATCAATCCCACACACTCCCTCTCACCCACCTAACACACTCCCTCTCATCCATCCCACACACTTCCTCTCACCCACCCCACACACTGCTTATCACCCACCCCACACACTCCCCCTCACCCACCCCACACACTCCCTTCCACCCACCCCACACACTCTCTCCTCCACCCCCACACACCCTCTCATCCACCCAACATAATCCCTCTCACCACCCCACACACTCCCTCTCACCAACCCGTCACACTCCCTCTCATCCATACCACACACTCCCTCTCATCCATCACACACTCCCTGTCATCCACACCACACACTCCCTCTCGCTCACCCCACACACTCCCTCCCACCCATCCAACAAACTCCCTCTCACCCACCCCACACACTCTCATCCACCCCACAAACTCCCTCACACCTACCCCAAACATTCCCTCTCATCCACCCCACACACTCCCCCTCATCCATCCCACACACTCCCTTTCATCCATCCCACACACTCCCTCTCATCCATCCAACACACTCCCTCTCATCCATCACACACACTCCCTCTCATCCATCCCACACACTCTCTTTCATCCACCCAACACACACCGACCCATCCCTCACACTCTCATCCATCCCACACACTCTCATCCACCCCACACACTCTCATCCACCCACACATTCACATCCATTCCACATACTCTCATCCACCCACACTCTCATCCACAAACCCACTCTCATCCATCCCACACACTCTCATCCATCCCACACACTCATCCATCCCACACACTCATCCATACCACACTCCCATCCATCCGACACACTCTTATCCACCCCACACACTTTCATCCACCCCACACACTCTCATCCACAACCACACTCTCATCCACCCCCACACTCTCATCCACCCCACACACTCTCATTCACCCCACACTCATCCACCTCCACACTCTCATCCATCCCACACACTCTCATCCACTCCCACACTCTCATCCACCCCTACACTCTCATCCACCAAACACACTCTCATTTACCCCACACTCATCCATCTCCACACTCTCATTCACCCCACACACTCTCATTAACCCCCACACTCTCATCCACCCCCACACTCTCCTCCACCCCATACACTCTCATCCACCCCTCACACTCTCATCCACCCCACACACTCTCATCCACCGCCACACTCTCATCCACCCCTACACTCTCATCCGCCCAAACACTCTCATCCATCTCACACACACATATTCACCCAACACTCATCCATCCCACACACACTCATCCACCCCACACACACTCATCCACCCCACACACTCTCATCCACCCCATACACACTCATCCACTCTCACACTCTCATCCATCCCACACACTCTCATCCACCCCACACACTCTCATCCATCCCACACACACACTCATCCATCCCACACACTCTCACCCACCCCCACACTCTCATCCACCCCCACACTCTCATCCACCCCACACGCTCTCATTCACCCCACACTCATCCACCTCCACACTCTCATCCATCCCACACACTCTGATCCACCCTCACACTCTCATCCACCCCACACACACTATCATCCACCCCCACACTCTCATCCATCCCACACATACTCTTCCACCCCCACACTCTGATCCACCCACACACTCTCATCCACCCCACACACACTCTCATCCACCCCTACACTCTCATCCACCCAAACACTCTCATCCATCCCACACACACATATTCACCCCACACTCATCCATCCCACACACACTCATCCACCCCACACACACACTCATCCACCCCAAACACTCTCATCCATCCCATACACACTCATCCACCCTCACACTCTCATCCATCCCACACACTCTCATCCACCCCACACACTCTCATCCATCCCACACACACACTCATCCACCCTCACACTCTCATCCAACCCACACTCTCATCCACGACGACACTCTCATCCACCCAAACACTCTCATCCATCTCACACACTCTCATCCACCCCCAAACTCTCATTCATCCCACACACTCTCATCCATCCCACACACACACCCATTCCTCACACTCCCTCTCATCCATCCCACACACTTTCATCTACCCCACACACTCTCATCCACCCCACACACTCTCACCCACCCCCACACTCTCATCCACCCCACACACTCTCATCCACCCCACATACTCTCATCCACCTCCACACTCTCATCCATTCCACACACTCTCATTTACTTCCACACTCTCATCCATCCCACACACTCATCCATCCAACACACACTCATCCATCCCACACACTCTCATCAACCCTCAAACTCTCATCCACACCACACACTCTCATCCACCCCTACACTCTCATCCATCCCACTCTCATTCTTACATCCCACACTCACTCATCCACACCCACACTCTCATCCACCCCCTCACTCTCATCCAATCAAACACTCTCATCCATCCCACACACACTCATCCACCTCTACACTCTCATCCACCCCCATGCTCTCATCCATCCCCACACTCTCATCCGCAAACACACTCTCATCCATCGAACGCACTCTCATCCACCCCATACTCTCATCCACCCCCATACTCTTATCCATCCCACTCTCATCCACCCCCATACTCTCATCTACCCCCACACTCTCATCCGCCCAAACACACTCATCCATCCAACACACTCAATCCACCCCTACTCTCTCATCCACCCCCACAGTCTCATCCATCCCACACACTCTCATCCACCTCACACACTCTCATCCATCCCACACACTCTCATCCACCCCCACACTTTCATCCATCCCACACACTCTCATCCGTCCCACACACTCTCATCCATCACACACACTCTCATCCATCCCACGCACTCTCATCCACCCCCACAGTCTCATCCATCACACACACTCTCATCCATCCCACACACTCTTATCCACCCCACACACTCTCATCCATCTCATACATTTTCATCCATCCCACACACTCTTATGCACCCCCACACTCTCATCCAACCCACACTCTCATCCACCCCGACACTCTCATCCACCCAAACACTCTCATCCATCCCACATGCTCCCTCTCATCCATCCCACACACTTTCATCTACCCCACACACTCTCATCCACCCCACACACTCTCACCCACCCCACACACTCTCACCCACCCCCACACTCTCATCCACCCCACACACTCTCATCCACCCCACACACTCTCATCCACCTCCACACTCTCATCCATCCCACACACTCTCATTTGCTTCCACACTCTCATCCATCCCACACACTCATCCATCCAACACACACTCATCCACCCCACACACTCTCATCAACCCTCAAACTCTCATCCACACCACACACTCTCATCCACCCCTACACTCTCATCCATCCCACTCTCATTCTTACATCCCACACTCACTCATCCACACCCACACTCTCATGCACCCCCTCACTCTCATCCAATCAAACACTCTCATCCATCCCACACACACTCATCCACCTCTACACTCTCATCCACCCCCATGCTCTCATCCATCCCCACACTCTCATCTGTAAACACACTCTCATCCATCGAACGCACTCTCATCCACCCCATACTCTCATCCACCCCCATACTCTTATCCATCCCACTCTCATCCACCCCCACCCTCTCATCCATCCCCACATTCTCATCCACCCAAACACTCTCATCCGTCCCACACACTCTCATCCACCCCTACTCTCTCATCCACCACCACAGTCTCATCTATCCCACACACTCTCATCCACCCCCACACTCTCATCCATCCCACACACTCTCATCCAACTCACACACTCTCATCCATCCCACACACTCTCATCCATCCCCACACTCTCATCCATCCCACACACTCTCATCCACCCCTACACTCTCATCCACCCCCATAGTCTCATCCATCCCACACACTTTCATCCACCCCCACCTTTTCATCCATCCCACACACTCTCATCCGTCCCACACACTCTCATCCATCACACACACTCTCATCCATCCCATGCACTCTCATCCACCCCCACAGTCTCATCCATCACACACACTCTCATCCATCCCACACACTCTTATCCACCCCACACACTCTCATCCATCTCATACATTTTCATCCATCCCACACGCTCTTATGCACCCCCACAGTCTCATCCATCCCACACTCATCCACCCCCACAGTCTCAACCATCCCACACACTCTCATCCACCCCCACAGTCTCATCCATCCCACATACTCTCATCCACCCGCACAGTCTCATCCATCCCACGCACTCTCATCCATCCCACACACACTCATCCACCCACACACTCTCATCCATCCCACACACTCTCATCCACCCCCACAGTCTCATCCATCCCACACAATCTCATCCATACCACACACTCTCATCCACCCCCAGAGTCTCATCCATCCCACACACTCTCATCCATCCCACACACACTCATCCACCCACACACTCTCATCCATCCCACACACTCTCATCCATCCCACACACTCTCATCCATCCCACACACTCTCATCCATCCCACACACTCTCATCCATCCCACACACACTCATCCGCCTCTACACTCTCATCCACCCCCATGCTCTCATCCATCCCCACACTCTCATCTGTAAACACACTCTCATCCATCGAACGCACTCTCATCCACCCCATACTCTCATCCACCCCCATACTCTCATCCATCCCACTGTCATCCACCCCCATACTCTCATCTACCCCCACACTCTCATCCGCCCAAACACACTCATATATCCAACACACACTCATCCACCCCTACTCTCTCATCCACCCCTACTCTCTCATCTACCCCACACACTCTCATCCACCCCCACACTCTCATCCATCCCACACACTCTCATTCACCCCACACACTCTCATCCATCCCACACACTCTCATCCATCCCCACACTCTCATCCATCCCACACACTCTCATCCACCCCTACACTCCCATCCACCCCCATAGTCTCATCCATCCCACACACTCTCATCCACCCCCACACTTTCATCCATCCCACACACTCTCATCTGTCCCACACACTCTCAACCATCACACACACTCTCATCCATCCCACGCACTCTCATCCACCCCCACAGTCTCATCCATCACACACACTCTCATCCATCCCACACACTCTTATCCACCCCACACACTCTCCTCCATCTCATACATTTTCATCCATCCCACACACTCTTATGCACCCCCTCAGTCTCATCCATCCCACACTCATCCACCCCCACAGTCTCAACCATCCCACACACTCTCATCCACCCCCACAGTCTCATTCATCCCACGCACTCTCATCCATCCCACACACACTCATCCACCCACACACTCTCATCCACCCCCACAGTCTCATCCATCCCGCACAATCTCATCCATACCACACACTCTCATCCACCCCCACAGTCTCATCCATCCCACACACTCTCATCCATCCCACACACACTCATCCACCCACACACTCTCATCCATCCCACACACTCTCATCCATCCCACACACTCTCATCCATCCCACACACTCTCATCCATCCCACACACACTCATCCACCCCACAGTCTCATCCATCCCACACACTCATCCTCTCCTACATTCTCATCCATCCCACACACTCATCCATCCCATGCACTCTCATCCACCCCCACAGTCTCACCCATCCCACACACTCTCATCCATCCCTCACACACTCATCCACCCACAGACTCTCATTCATCCTACACTCTCATCCATCCCACACAGTCTCATCCACCCACACATTCTCATCCGTCCCACACGCTCTCATCCGTCCCACACACTCTCATCCTTCCCACACACTCTCATCCATTCCACATACTCTCATCCACCCACACACTCTCATCCATCCTGCACACTCTCATCCACCCAAAGACTCTCATCCATCCCACACACTCTCATCCACTCCCGCACTCTCATCCACCCCCACACACTCATCCACCCACACACTCTCATCCATTCCATACACTCTCATCCATGCCACACACTCTCATCCATCCCACACACACACTCATCCACCCACACACTCTCATCCACCCACACACTCTCATCCACCCACACACTCTCATCCATCCCACACAATCTCATCCATCCCACACACTCTCACCCATCCCACACACTTTCATCCACCTAAAGACTCTCATCCATCCCACACACTCTCATCCACCCCCACACTCTCATCCATCCCCACCACCTAATCTTTTTGTTATCCCCATAACCTTACTCTTTCCTGTATTCACTTTTAATTTTCTTCTTTTGCATTCCCTACCAAATTCATCCACCAATCTCTGCAACTTCTCTTCAGAATCTCCCAAGAGCACAGTGTCATCAGCAAAGAGCAACTGTGAAAACTCCCACTTTATGCGTGATTCTTTATCTTTTAACTCCACGCCTCTTGCCAAGACTCTCGCATTTACTTCTCTTACAACCCCATCTATAAATATATTAAACAACCACGGTGACATCACACATCCTTGTCTAAGGCCTACTTTTACTGGGAAATAATTTCCCTCTTTCCTACATACTCTAACTTGAGCCTCTCTATCCTCGTAAAAACTCTTCACTGCTTTCAGTAACCTACCTCCTACACCATACACCTGCAACATCTGCCACATTGCCCCCCTATCCACCCTGTCATACGCCTTTTCCAAATCCATAAATGCCACAAAGATCTCTTTAGCCTTATCTAAATACTGTTCACTTATATGTTTCACTGTAAACACCTGGTCCACACACCCCCTACCTTTCCTAAAGCCTCCTTGTTCATCTGCTATCCTATTCTCCGTCTTACTTTTAATTCTTTCAATAAAAACTCTACCATACACTTTACCAGGTATACTCAACAGACTTATCCCCCTATAATTTTTGCACTCTCTTTTGTCCCCTTTGCCTTTATACAAAGGAACTATGCATGCTCTCTGCCAATCCCTAGGTACTTTACCCTCTTCCATACATTTATTAAATAATTGCACCAACCACTCCAAAACTATATCCCCACCTGCTTTTAACATTTCTATCTTTATCCCATCAATCCCGGCTGCTTTACCCCCTTTCATTTTACCTACTGCCTCACAAACTTCCCCCACACTCACAACTGGCTCTTCCTCACTCCAACAAGATGTTATTCCTCCTTGCCCTATACACGAAATCACAGCTTCCCTAACTTCATTAACATTTAACAATTCCTCAAAATATTCCCTCCATCTTCCCAATACCTCTAACTCTCCATTTAATAACTCTCCTCTTCTATTTTTAACTGACAAATTCATTTGTTCTCTAGGCTTCCTTAACTTGTTAATCTCACTCCAAAACTTTTTCTTATTTTCAACAAAATTTGTTGATAACATCTCACCCACTCTCTCATTTGCTCTCTTTTTACATTGCTTCACCACTCTCTTAACCTCTCTCTTTTTCTCCATATACTCTTCCCTCCTTGCATCACTTCTACTTTGTAAAAACTTCTCATATGCTAACTTTTTCTCTTACTACTCTCTTTACATCATCATTCCAGCAATCGCTCCTCTTCCCTCCCGCACCCACTTTCCTGCAACCACAAACTTCTGCTGAACACTCTAACTACATTTTTAAACCTACCCCATACCTCTTCGACCCCATTGCCTATGCTCTCATTAGCCCATCTATCCTCCAATAGCTGTTTATATCTTACCCTAACTACCTCCTCTTTTAGTTTATAAACCTTCACCTCTCTCTTCCCTGATGCTCTATTCTCCTTGTATCCCATCTACCTTTTAATCTCAATGTAGCTACAACTAAAAAGTGATCTGATATATCTGTGGCCCCTCTATAAACATGTACATCCTGAAGTCTACTTAACAGTCTTTTATCTACCAATACATAATCCAACAAACTACTGTCATTTCGCCCTACGTCATATCTTGTATACTTATTTATCCTCTTTTTCTTAAAATATGTATTACCTATAACTAAACCCCTTTCTATACAAAGTTCAATCAAAGGGCTCCCATTATCATTTACACCTGGCACCCCAAACTTACCTACCACACCCTCTCTAAAAGTTTCTCCTACTTTAGCATTCAGGTCCCCTACCACAATTACTCTCTCACTTGGTTCAAAGGCTCCTATACATTCACTTAACATCTCCCAAAATCTCTCTCTCTCCTCTACATTCCTCTCTTCTCCAGGTGCATACACGCTTATTATGACCCACTTTTTGCATCCAACCTTTACTTTAATCCACATAATTCTTGAATTTACACATTCATATTCTCTTTTCTCCTTCCATAACTGATCCTTCAACATTACTGCTACCCCTTCCTTTGCTCTAACTCTCTCAGATACTCCAGATTTAATCCCATTTATTTCCCCCCCACCGAAACTCCCCTACCCCTTTCAGCTTTGTTTCGCTTAGGACCACGACATCCAACTTCTTTTCATTCATAACATCAGCAATCATCTGTTTCTTGTCATCTGCACTACATCCACGCACATTCAAGCATCCCAGTTTTATAAAGTTTTTCTCTTTTTCAGTAAATGTCTACAGGAGAAGGAGTTACTAGCCCATTGCTCCCGGCATTTTAGTCGCCTCATACGACACGCATGGCTTACGGAGGAAAGATTCTTTTCCACTTCCCCATGGACAATAGAAGAAATAAAGAAAAACAAGAGCTATTTAGAAAAAGGAGAAAAACCTAGATGTATGTATATATATATGCATGTGCGTGTCTGTGAAGTGTGACTAAAGTGTAAGTAGGAGTAGCAAGATATCCCTGTTATCTAGCGTGTTTATGAGACAGAAAAAGATACCAGCAATCCTACCATAATGCAAAACAGTTACAGGTTTCTGTTTCACAGTCATCTGGCAGGACGGTAGTACTTCCCTGAGTGGTTGCTGTCTACCAACCTACTCCCTTTACATATATATATATATATATATATATATATATATATATATATATATATATATATATATATATATATATATATATATATATATATATATATGTCGTGCCGAATAGGCATAACTTGCGATCTTGGCTTAAATAGCAACGCTCATCTTCACAATGGTATACAATACCGACAGGTTGTTAGGTAAGACACATATGCAACAGTTAGACATCTTTATTCCGAAACGTTTCGCCTACACAGTAGGCTTCTTCAGTCGAATACAGAAAGTAGGCAGGAGCAGTAGAGATGTGAAGACGATGTAATCAGTCCATCACCCTTAAAGTCGTAGAATTTGAGGTTGTCAGTCCCTCGGCCTGGAGAAGTTCAGTTCCATAGTCAGATAGTTCCTGACTATGGAACTGAACTTCTCCAGGCCGAGGGACTGACAACCTCAAATTCTACGACTTTAAGGGTGATGGACTGATTACATCGTCTTCACATCTCTACTGCTCCTGCCTACTTTCTGTATTCGACTGAAGAAGCCTACTGTGTAGGCGAAACGTTTCGGAATAAAGATGTCTAACTGTTGCATATGTGTCTTACCTAACAACGCTCATCTTGCCATATAGGACAAGTGAAAATTTCTGTATGCAATAATTTCGCCAAAATCATTCTGAACCTAACGAAGAAAATATATTTCACTGTGTTTGTTTAGTA
Source organism: Cherax quadricarinatus (assembly GCF_038502225.1). NCBI lineage: Eukaryota > Metazoa > Arthropoda > Malacostraca > Decapoda > Parastacidae > Cherax > Cherax quadricarinatus. Next base: position 25,563,220 of record NC_091316.1, read on the forward strand.
TTAAATTATTGTAAACAAATCTAAAATATATTTAGTTGGGTTAGGCTAAAATAAATTGCTCTTGTTATAATAAGGTTAGGTAAGTTTTCTAAGTTCCTTTTGGTGCAAAATTATAAATTTTTACATCAGCATTAATGAAAATATATATCTTTAAACGTATAAGAGAAAATTTTAGAAAGATTTTAATTTAAAATAAGTCTGGCTAATTGACCAGGTTTACATATTCGGCATGACATATATATATATATATATATATATATATATATATATATATATATATATATATATATATATATATATATATATATATATATATATATATATATATATACTATATCGATTACTTTAATTCCTGCTTTGGGGATTAAAGTATTCTTGACCGGTGTTTGAACAGGTGATATAGAGGCTTAATGACCCTTGTGGAGCCTGTAGGCTTTAAACCCCGTTACCAATCTTATTCATGTATATAATTATACAGCATTCGTGAGGATGAATTGTTCCTCAATCTTGTGAGATGTATGTGTGTGTGTGTGTGTGTGTGTGTGTGTGTGTGTGTGTGTGTGTGTGTGTGTGTGTGTGTGTGTGTGTGTGTGTATGCGCGTGTGTGTGTGTGTGTGTGTGTGTGTGTGTGTGTGTGTGTGTGTGTGTGTGTGTGTGTGTGTGTGTGTGTGTGTGTACTCACCTATTTGTACTCACCTATTTGTGGTTGCAGGGGTCGATTCATAGCTCCTGGCCCCGCCTCTTCGCTGATTGCTACTAGGTCCTCTCTCTCCCTGCCCCATGAGCTTTATCATACCTCGCCTTAAAACTATGTATGGTTCCCGCCTCCCTCTACGTCACTTTTTAGGCTATTCCACCTCCTGCTAGCCCTATGACTGAAAAAATACTTCCTGACATCCCTTTGACTCTTCTGAGTGTTCAGCTTCCAATTCTGACCCATTGTTTCTGTGTCCCATCTCTGGAACATCCTGTCTCTGTCCACTTTGTCTATCCCATGCAGTATTTTGTATGTCGTTATCATGTCTCCCCTAACCCTCCTGTCCTCTAGTGTCGTCAGGCCGATTTCCCTTGACCTTCCTTCTTAGGACATTCCCCTTAGCTCCGGAACTAGTCATGTTACAAACCTTTGCACTTTCTCCAATTTGTGCGTATGTTTGTGTGTACTCACCTAACTATGGTTGCAGGGGTCGAGACTCAGTTTCTGGCTCCGCCTCTTCACTGAACGCTACTAGGTCCTCTCTCTCCCTGATCCATGAGCTTTATCATACCTCGTCTTAAAGCTATGTATGGTTCCTGCCTCCACTACATCACTTGCTAGACTATTCCACTTCCCGACTACTCTTTGACTGAAGAAATACTTCCTAACATCTTTTTGACTCATCTGAGTCTTTAACTTCCAAGTGTGACCCCTTGTTTCTGTGTCCCCTCTCTGGAATATCCTGTCTCTGTCCATCTTGTCTATTCCACGCAGTATTTTGTATGTCGTTATCATGTCTCCTCTAACCCTCCTGTCCTCCAGTGTCGTCAGGCCGATTTCCCTTAACCTATCTTCGTAAGACATTCCCCTTAGCTCTGGTACTAGCCTTGTTGCAAACCTTTGCACTTTCTCTAATTTCTTGACGAGCTTGACCCGGTGTGGGTTCCAAATTGGTGCTGCATACTCCAGCATGGGCCTGACGTACACGGTGTACAGTGTCTTGAACGATTCCTTACTACGGTATCGTAACGCTGTTCTCAGGTTTGCCATGCGCCGATATGCGCAGCAGTTATCTGGTTGATGTGTGTTTCGGGAGACGTGCTCGGTGTTATACTCACTCCAAGATCTTTCTCCTTGAGCGAAGTTTGCAGTCTTTGGCCACCTAGCCTATACTTTGTCTGCGGTCTTCTTTGCCCTTCCCCGATCTTCATGGCTTTGTATTTGGCGGAGTTATATTCGAGAAACGAGTTGCTGGACCAGGTGTTCAGCGTGTCCAGGTCTCTTTGAAGTCCTGCCTGATCCTCTTCTGATTTAATTCTCCTCATTAACTTCACATCATCTGCGAACAGGGACATTTCTGTGTGTGTGTGTGTGTGTGTGTGTGTGTGTGTGTGTGTGTGTGTGTGTGTGTGTGTGTGTGTGTGTGTGTGTGTGTGTGTGTGTGTGTGTGTGTGTGTGTGTGTGTGTGTGTGTGTGTGTACTCACCTAGTTGTACTCACCTAGTTGAGGTTGCGGGGGGTCGAGTCCGAGCTCCTGGCCCCGCCTCTTCACTGATCGCTACTAGGTCACTCTCCCTGAGCCGTGAGCTTTATCGTACCTCTGCTTAAAGCTATGTATGGATCCTGCCTCCACTACATCGCTTCCCAAACTATTCCACTTACTGACTACTCTGTGGCTGAAGAAATACTTCCTAACATCCCTGTGATTCATCTGTGTCTTTAGCTTCCAACTGTGTCCCCTTGTTACTGTGTCCAATCTCTGGAACATCCTGTTTTTGTCCACCTTGTCAATTCCTCTCAGTATTTTGTATGTCGTTATCATGTCCCCCCTATCTCTCCTGTCCTCCAGTGTCGTCAGGTTGATTTCCCTTAACCTCTCCTCGTAGGACATACCTCTTAGCTCTGGGACTAGTCTTGTTGCAAACCTTTGCACTTTCTCTAGTTTCTTTACGTGCTTGGCTAGGTGTGGGTTCCAAACTGGTGCCGCATACTCCAATATGGGCCTAACGTATACGGTGTACAGGGTCCTGAACGATTCCTTATTAAGATGTCGGAATGCTGTTCTGAGGTTTGCTAGGCGCCCATATGCTGCAGCAGTTATTTGGTTGATGTGCGCTTCAGGAGATGTGCCTGGTGTTATACTCACCCCAAGATCTTTTTCCTTGAGTGAGGTTTGTAGTCTCTGACCCCCTAGACTGTACTCCGTCTGCGGCCTTCTTTGCCCTTCCCCAATCTTCATGACTTTGCACTTGGTGGGATTGAACTCCAGGAGCCAATTGCTGGACCAGTTCTGCAGCCTGTCCAGATCCCTTTGTAGTTCTGCCTGGTCTTCGATCGAGTGTATTCTTCTCATCAACTTCACGTCATCTGCAAACAGGGACACCTCAGAGTCTATTCCTTCCGTCATGTCGTTCACAAATACCAGAAACAGCACTGGTCCTAGGACTGACCCCTGCGGGACCCCGCTGGTCACAGGTGCCCACTCTGACACCTCGCCACGTACCATGACTCGCTGCTGTCTTCCTGACAAGTATTCCCTGATCCATTGTAGTGCCTTCCCTGTTATCCCTGCTTGGTCCTCCAGTTTTTGCACCAATCTCTTGTGTGGAACTGTGTCAAACGCCTTCTTGCAGTCCAAGAAAATGCAATCCACCCACCCCTCTCTCTCTTGTCTTACTGCTGTCACCATGTCATAGAACTCCAGTAGGTTTGTGACACAGGATTTCCCGTCCCTGAAACCATGCTGGCTGCTGTTGATGAGATCATTCCTTTCTAGGTGTTCCACCACTCTTCTCCTGATAATCTTCTCCATGATTTTGCATACTATACATGTCAGTGACACTGGTCTGTAGTTTAATGCTTCATGTCTGTCTCCTTTTTTAAAGATTGGGACTACATTTGCTGTCTTCCATGCCTCAGGCAATCTCCCTGTTTCGATAGATGTATTGAATATTGTTGTTAGGGGTACACATAGCGCCTCTGCTCCCTCTCTCAATACCCATGGGGAGATGTTATCTGGCCCCATTGCCTTTGAGGTATCTAGCTCACTCAGAAGCCTCTTCACTTCTTCCTCGGTTGTGTGCACTGTGTCCAGCACTTGGTGGTGTGCCCCACCTCTCCGTCTTTCTGGAGTCCCTTCTGTCTCCTCTGTGAACACTTCTTTGAATCTCTTGTTGAGTTCTTCACATACTTCCCGGTCATTTCCTGTTGTCTCTCCTCCTTCCTTCCTTAGCCTGATTACCTGGTCCTTGACTGTTGTTTTCCTCCTGATGTGGCTGTACAACAGTTTCGGGTCAGATTTGGCTTTCGCTGCTATGTCATTTTCATATTGTCTTTGGGCCTCCCTTCTTATCTGTGCATATTCATTTCTGGCTCTACGACTGTTCTCCTTATTCTCCTGGGTCCTTTGCCTTCTATATTTCTTCCATTCCCTAGCACACTTGGTTTTTGCCTCCCTGCACCTTTGGGTAAACCATGGGCTCATCCTGGCTTTTTCATTACTCCTGTTACCCTTGGGTACAAACCTCTCCTCAGCCTCCTTGCATTTTATTGCTACATATTCCATCATCTCATTAACTGGTTTCCCTGCCAGTTCTCTGTCCCACTGAACCCCGTTCAGGTAGTTCCTCATTCCTGTGTAGTCCCCTTTCTTGTAGTTTGGCTTCATTCGTCCTGGCCTTCCTGCTTCTCCCTCCACTTGTAGCTCTACTGTGTATTCGAAGCTTACAACCACATGGTCACTGGCCCCAAGGGGTCTTTCATATGTGATGTCCTCGATATCTGCACTACTGAAGGTGAATACTAAGTCCAGCCTTGCTGGTTCATCCTCTCCTCTCTCTCTTGTAGTGTCCCTTACGTGTTGGTACATGAAGTTCTCCAGTACCACCTCCATCATCTTAGCCCTCCAAGTATCTTGGCCCCCATGTGGGTCCAAGTTCTCCCAATCTATCTCCTTGTGGTTAAAGTCACCCATGATCAGGAGCTTTGCCCTGCATGCATGAGCTCTTCTGGCCACTCTAGCCAGTGTGTCAACCATCGCTCTATTGCTCTCGTCGTACTCTTGCCTTGGCCTCCTGCTGTTCTGTGGTGGGTTATACATCACTGCTATTACCACCTTGGGACCTCCAGAGTGAAGTGTTCCCACTATGTAATCACTTTCTTCTCCGCTATCTTCTCTCTCCAGCTCATCAAAATTCCAGCGATTTTTGATCAGCAACGCCACTCCTCCACCCCCCCTGTTCCCTCTGTCTTTCCTCAGGATTTGGTATCCCGTTGGAAAGATGGCATCTGTTATCATACCTGTAAGCTTGGTTTCTGTGAGAGCTATGATGTCCGGTGATGCTTCTTTGACTCTTTCTTGCCACTCCTCCCACTTATTTGTTATTCCATCAGCGTTTGTGTACCATACCTTCAGTTTCCTTTCCAACACTGTGGTTTGGGGGGCCTGTGAGGGTGGGAGACCTGG
>NC_091316.1:25573380-25578380 GCF_038502225.1 Cherax quadricarinatus
CATTCTAGAGAGGCGTACATCTGTCTATAGACACCGATACGTATTTATCTATCTTTGTATATACATTCGAGAGGTGTATGTTTATATATATATATATATATATATATATATATATATATATATATATATATATATATATATATATATATATATATATATATATATATATATAGCATAATTTCTGTTTTAGAGCTAAAAGTATCGTTGACTGGTGGTGTGTGCATCTCGCTCCGATGACGCTCTTGTTGAACCCAACCAAATATATTAGTTTCCTTATTATTTTATCCCAACACAGGAGGAAACACATCGGAACCCAGCATCTTGTCCCTAAGAAAACGTAAGGTCTCTTTACTGTTTCTTCCATATTGACAAGAGGGAACAACTTGGCATTGTTCTAATTCTTTTTCACGTAACGAGGTCTGCAGAATCAACCAACAGAGAGAGAGACAGAGGAGATATGTATTGACAGGCAGACAGATACAGAGATAGACAAGCATAGACAGACAGAGGGCGAAGGGGGTGCCGTCATTAGCCTGGCCAGGTGAGGAGGGTGGCGTGTGCGAGGCCGTGTTGATAAAGTCAACAAAGACCTTTATTCAGTAATTACAGCACAAAGTCGCAGTCCTCACATGTGCTGTTTGACCGGGCATTAGCAGGCAGAGTCAACATGCGCCAACAAAATTATATAGAGATTTAGGCTGTGAGCAGTTATGTGTGAGATGGGTGCTGGTGTGTGTGTGTGTGTGTGTGTGTGTGTGTGTGTGTGTGTGTGTGGGAGGAGGTGTTTGTGTGTAGGGGTAAGTGTGAGTAGTGCGAGTCAGAGAAAATACTTATTTTTTTAGTCACCTGTTTGTAGCTACAGGGGAAGAACTGAGCTTCTAGTGTCCCATATTAGGTATCTGAGATCTAACGTTCCTTTAAGTTTTCCCGTGATTGTTGCGCTTGCTACCTCTTGTAATCTATTCTTTGAGTCCTTTTGCAAACAGTTCTCTCCTTACAGATGTGGTCTCTTCTTCTCCTACTTAAAGGTAAAATGAAGTCTTCGTTTTCCTCTGTTACATATCCTTTTAAAAATTTATTTAGTTATTATATCTCCTCTTTTCTTACTATCAGCCAGTGAGGGCATGCGTTCAGTCGTAGCTGGATAACAGCGTAGCTGGATAACAACGTAGCTGGATAACAACGTAGCTGGATAACAACGTAGCTGGATAACAACGTAGCTGGATAACAACGTAGCTGGATAACAACGTAGCTGGATAACAACGTAGCTGGATAACAACGTAGCTGGATAACAACGTAGCCGGATAACAACGTAGCTGGATAACAACGTAGCTGGATAATAAAGTAGCTGGATAACAACGTAGCTGGATAACAACGTAGCTGGATAACAACGTAGCTAGATAACAACGTAGCTGGGTAACAACGTAGCTGGATAACAACGTAGCTGGATAACAACGTAGCTGGATAACAACGTAGCTGGATAACAACGTAGCTGGATAACAACGTAGCTGGATAACAACGTAGCTGGATAACAACGTAGCTGGATAACAACGTAGCTGGATAACAACGTAGCTGGATAACAACGTAGCTGGATAACAACGTAGCTGGATAACAACGTAGCTGGATAACAACGTAGCTGGATAACAACATAGCTGGATAACAACGTAGCTGGATAACAACGTAGCTGGATAACAACGTAGCTGGATAACAACGTAGCTGGATAACAACGTAGCTGGATAACAACGTAGCTGGATAACAACGTAGCTGGATAACAACGTAGCTGGATAACAACGTAGCTGGATAACAACGTAGCTGGATAACAACGTAGCTGGATAACAACGTAGCTGGATAACAACATAGCTGGATAACAACGTAGCTGGATAACAACGTAGCTGGGTAACAACTTAGCTGGATAACAACGTAGCTGGATAACAACGTAGCTGGGTAACAACGTAGCTGGATAACAACGTAGCTGGATAACAGTTCAACTGTCATTCCTCTAAAGGGAATAACACAGCCAAGCTCTGTTATCAAACCTTCAAACAGACAAACCTCCAACACAGTCCTCCAACACAGCCCTCTAACAGGCATCCCTCCAAACATTCCTCCACCATTCCTTCGACAAACATTACCCCAATATTTTTTTCCAACATTCCTCCAACAGTCGTACATCCACCAGAGCGTATCACAAATTAAAAAAAAAATGAAAACACAAACAATGATACGCTACAAATCATTTAACACCCAAGGAAAAAAACAAGCCCCTCGTGAACTGTCTTAGTGCCTCCACGTCGCAAGGTGTCCTGCCATGAGTGTTTCTTCGGGACTTTCGACCTCAGCACCTCAACCCCAGGTAAGCTTTTCCTGTCCCAAGGCTGGTACAGGTGCCCATACGCGGGTGTAAATCTGAACTTAATGTTCTAATGAAGGTCTGCAGTATCTAGCTCTGCCTTTGCTGACACTCGCTGTTATTGCTCTTGTTCCCTTCAAGGGGAAAGAAGAACGCCTTGATGCTGGTGAGGGGCTCTTGATTTGAGGAATGGATTTCTAGTTATTCCTCAGGAGTTGTATGATCCTAACGGGGCTGTAAATTCTTCCACCTATGAATTTTATGGGATTATAGTGTTCCTGATTACAAATTGTACAGAATTATAGTGCTTCTGCTTACGAATATTATGGGATTATAGTGCTTACACCCATGAATTTATAATTACATTATAATCACATTGTTGCATTGTTTGGATCTCCACACCAGAAGACCTGGAGCCAAGTCTGGAGGAGCCAGGTCTGCTCGAGCCAGGTCTGCTAGAGCAAGGTCTGCTGGAGCAAGGTCTGCTATAGCCAGGTCTGCTGAAGCCAAGTCTGCTGGAGGTAGATCTGCTGAAGCAAGGTCTGCTGGAGTTAGGTCTGCTGAAGCAAGGTCTGCTGGAGGTAGGTCTGCTGGAGCCAGGTCTGCTGAAGAAAGGTCTGCTGGAGCTCGGTCTGCTGGAGCTAGATCTGCTGAAGCCAGACTGAGGGATCGCGGGGTTAGCAAATATTTTCAAGTGGAACCATTTTTTTTCAACTCGTTCTCTCGGTAAAAAATGGTTTTTATCAGAAAGAGAAGAAACCTTCTAACAGAGGTTTCAATGTACATGGAGTACCACCACCTGTGGTCTCTCATCATCGTCCAGCTGTTCTGTTGAGAGGACTGTCGGTGTTGATTCTCGCATCTTACTGCAGTGATCTGATGTATCTCCACGTGGAGGGAAACGTCACGATAAAAACTTGTTCTGTACCTGTGAATTTACTGTCAGCGACACGCCTTCGTGTCCAGTTATCCTCGTCATCGCTGGCAGAGAAAAATGGTTTTATTAGAGAACGTTTCGATCAAAGGTAAAAAAATCATTTCGCATTTGAGCGAAACGTTGTGTAATAAAGGCTTACTCTGGTATAAGTGTGTTTTGTTTTGCGCTATCTTGATCATAGTTACCATATACGGGAAGAAGAAAAAAATCATTTTGAGGACTACGACAATCCTCCGATGCCTCGTAGTGGAGGGTAGGAAGAGAACCTTCCACTTTACTATTCCTGCCTCAACCTTCTAGATAATAGCTGATAGTCTCTAATTTGAGGTGAATCATCCTTCAAAGCAGACAGCCTCAGTCTTCTGCTGTCTGTCTTTCCTGTATCCTACCATGACAACATCAGACTGACAGGTGTGAAAGACACCTTGGTGCATGACCGATTATCAGACTGACATATGCAGAAATGATGTCGCTCAACCAAAAAGGATCTGGATTCGATTACCAGCCTGGGCGAACAATTAGCCTTATCAAGTGAATGAACATTTTTTAATTGATATATTGAGAAGAATAATATCCTCGTATCGCAACTGGAACATATCACAGCAACCTGTGAAATACATGTGACCTGTTACGAGAATTTTTTCCGTCCTGGCAATCCGACCTGCAGTCAGGCGTTTCTGTTGGCTGTTCATCCAGGCTGTTGCTGTTAACGGCTGGCTGGCTCACATAGCCATCACAACCTAGTTGGTGGTAAACTTGTTAGTATATACATAGTTTCCTCTTGAAAATTTCTACACTTTTACCGGCAATGTTTCTGATATGTGACAGCAGCAAGTTCGATAGTCTTGGACCACGGATATTGATACAGCGCTCTCTTACTGTGTCCATGGTTCTCTTTTTCACTAGGTAAATTTTACACTTCCTATCATACCTGTCACTCTAGTAACTTGTTATGGTAGTGTGTAAATATGGGATCAGTCCCCCAAATACTCTCCATGTATAGATTCGGGACCAGTCCCTCAAGTATCTTCCTCATACTGGTTCGGCAACGAGACGTTTCGGATCGCTCGTTACCATTACGTCTTATTAATGACTCAAGACGGATCGAAACCTCGTACAGTTTCGTCTCCAAGGTGTGGGTTTACCTGTGAAGACAGTGTGTATTATGATACGTAATCAGCAATTAACCTAGCAGGTGATCTTGGTGCCTGCTCGGATAATTACAATTACGAGTAACTGGTAATCTTACGAGGTAAGATTACCAGTCCAGCCTTGAAGTAGTAATTGTGTCTTGATATATGATAACTTTGTAAGATGAGAACACACGGAGTGTTCTGTAGAGCGAAGACACAGGGTGTTCTGTAGAGGGAATACACAGGGTGTTCTGTAGTGGGAATACACAGGGTGTTCTGTAGTGGGAATACACAGGGTGTTCTGTAGTGGGAATACACAGGGTGTTCTGTAGTGGGAATACACAGGGTGTTCTGTAGTGGGAATACATAGGGTGTTTTGTAGTGGGGATACCCAGGGTGTTCTGTAGTGGGGATACACAAAGTGTTCTGTAGTGGGGATACACAGGGTGTTCTGTAATGAAGATACACAGGGTGTTCTGTAGTAGGGATACATAGGCTGTACATAGGGTGTTCTATAGCCGGGATACACAAGGTGTTCTGTAGTGGGGATACACAGGGTGTTCTGTAGTGGGAATACACA
>NC_091316.1:25583380-25593380 GCF_038502225.1 Cherax quadricarinatus
GACTGTGATAATACACAGAAACCAGTACAAATTAAGTCAGAAGCTATAGCTCAGGACCTGAGATGCTCGGAGTGTCTAAGCGACACACAACCTCAGTACAACGTCGAAAATCACTAAGTCTATACAATGTTCTGTGAACAGAGTTCTACAGAACTAACAAGAATAATGAGACAGACAATCTGTCCAACCACCAAGCGAGTCTAGAGCAGACTGAATACTTCAGGCGAGGTGAGGACACCCCCCCCCCTCGATCACGTGATAGCTCCGTGGACAGCAGTCGCCCAGCAAGAAGCCGGCAATATAACGAGCAAACAGCGATAATTACAGTAGTTAGACAATCAAGACTTGAACTGAGCACATAATATGTTACATCCTACCTAACAAAGGAAACTACGTCAAATAACAATATAAAGCAATACATTTACGATTTAGCTATTATCGCAAATATAAGCAATATAAAATTAAATGAAAAGATAATAATTATATATATACATAATAATCATTGCAACCATTCAGGGGTTGCAACAACCACCATCACCAACACCCCCACCACCATCACCACCACCACAACAACAACAACAGCATCCATCACCACTGCCCCCACCACCATCAGCACCATCACCACCATCAGCACCACAACACCATCACCACCACCACCACAGCAACTATCACCACCAGAACCCACGCCAACACCACCACGACCATCTCCACCACCACCACCACAACAACAACAACCATCACCACCACCATCACCACCACCATCACCACCACCACCACCACAACAACAACCATCACCACCACCACCACCACGACCATCACCACCACGATCAACACCACCAACACCACCACAACAACCACCACCACCACCACCATCATCATCACCACCATCATCATCGCCACCACCATCACCATCATCACCACCACCATCATCACCACCACCACCATCACCACCACCATCATCACCACCACCACCACCACCACCACCACCACCACCACCACCACCATCACCACCACCATCATCACCACCACCACCATCACCACCACCACCATCATCACCACCACCACCATCACCACCACCACCACCATCACCACCACCATCATCACCATCACCATCATCACCACCACCATCACCACCACCACCATCATCACCACCATCACCACCACCACCACCATCACCACCACCACCATCATCACCACCACCACCACCACTATCACCACCACCATCACCACCACCACCGTCACCACCACCATCACCACCATCACCACCACCACCACCACCACCACCACCACCATCACCACCACCATCACCACCACCACCGTCACCACCATCACCACTATCACCACCATCACCATCATCACCACCACCATCACCACCACCACCATCATCACCACCACCACCACCACCACCATCACCACCACCATCACCACCACCACCGTCACCACCACCATCACCACCACCACCGTCACCACCATCACCACCATCACCACCACCACCATCATCATCACCACCACCACCACCACCATCACCACCACCACCACCACCACCATCATCACCATCATCACCACCACCATCACCACCATCATCACCATCACCACCATCACCATCACCACCATCATCACCATCACCACCACCACCATCATCACCACCACCTGCTCAAGCTCTGGTACAAGGGCATGAATGAAGGAGTGTTTGTGGCGCACCCTCATATGATGTCATGCCATCAGAATATGTGGTGTAGTCTTCCTCATATTGACCTGCCGTCTGTTTGTTTATATGCTTGTGTACACGCATTTGTCCCCCTGTATTCTTATATACTCATACGTGCATATGAATGCATGTCTCACCTCGCCCATGTGTATTCATACCTGTATGTGTATGTGTGTGTGTGCTCACCTAATTGTGCTCACCTAATTGAGGTTGCAAGGGTCGAGACTCAGCTCCTGGCCCCGCCTCTTCACTGATCGCTACTAGGTCCTCTCCCTCTCTGCTTCCTGAGCTTTGTCATACCTCTTCTTAAAACTATGCATGGTTCCTGCCTCCACTACTTCACTTTCTAGGCTATTCCACTTCCTGACGACTCTATGACTGAAGAAATACTTCCTAACGTCCCTGTGACTCGTCTGAGTCTTCAGCTTCCAGTTGTGACCCCTTGTTTCTGTGTCCCCTCTCTGGAACATCCTATCTCTGTCCACCTTGTCTATTCCCAGCAGTATCTTGTATGTCGTTATCATGTCTCCCCTGACCCTTCTGTCCTCCAGTGTCGTCAGTCCGATTTCCCTCAACCTTTTCTCGTACGACATTCCCCTGAGCTCTGGGACTAGCCTTGTTGCAAACCTTTGTACTTTCTCTAACTTCTTGACTTGCTTGACCAGGTGTGGGTTCCAGACTGGTGCTGCATACTCCAGTATGGGCCTAACATATACAGTGTACGGTGTCTTGAACGATTCCTTATTAAGGTATCGGAATGCTATTCTCAGGTTTGCCAGGCGCCCGTATGCTGCAGCAGTTATTTGGTTGATGTGTGCCTCCGGTGACGTGCTCGGTGTTATGGTCACCCCAAGGTCTTTCTTCCTGAGTGAGGTCTGTAGTCTTTGTCCACCTAGCCTATACTCTGTCTGCGGTCTTCTTTGCCCCTCCCCAATCTTCATGACTTTGCATTTGGCAGGGTTGAATTCGAGAAGCCAGTTTCTGGACCACATGTCCCGCCTGTCCAGGTCTCTTTGCAGTCCTGCCTCATCCTCATCCGATTTAATTCTTCTCATCAGCTTCACATCATCTGCGAATAGGGACACTTCAGAGTCTATTCCTTCCATCATGTCGTTCGCATATATCAAAAATAGCACTGGTCCTAGAACTGACCCCTGTGGGACCCCACTCGTCACAGGCGCCCACTGTGATACCTCTTCACGTACCATGACTCGTTGTTACCTCCCTGTCAGGTATTTCCTGATCTATTCCAGTGCCCTCCCTGTTATATGTGCCTGATCCTCCAGCTTCTGCACTAATCTCTTGTGGGGAACTGTGTTAAAGGCCTTCCTGCAGTCTAGGAAAATGCAATCAACCCACCCCTCTCTCTCGTGTCTTACTTCTGTTACCTTGTCATAAAACTCCAGAAGGTTTGTGACACAGGATTTGCCTTCCATGAACCCATGCTGGTTTTCATTTATAATCTTGTTTCGTTCCAGGTGTTCGACCACTCTCCTCCTGATAATCTTCTCCATGACTTTGCACACAATACATGTCAGAGACACAGGTCTGTAGTTTAGTGCCTCATTTCTGTTTCCTTTCTTAAATATGGGGACTACATTTTCTGTCTTCCATTTCTCAGGTAGTTGCCGAGTTTCAAGGGATGTGTTGAAGATTGTGGTTAGGGACACGCACAGCATCTCTGCTCCTTCTCTAAGGACCCACGGGGAGATGTTGTCCGGTACCATCGCCTTTGAGGTATCAAGGTCACTTAGCAGCTTCTGCACCTGTGTGTGTGTGTGTGTATGTGTATGTGTGTGTGTGTGTGTGTGTGTGTGTGTGTGTGTGTGTGTGTGTGTGTGTGTGTGTGTGTGTGTGTGTGTATGTGTGTGTATGTTTGGATATACTTACAGAAGTATAAATATTAACGTTGTACCCTGCCTGTAGCCTTTACTTGGAGAATTAAAACTGAAGCGTCTAGTAGTATCTGAGGATACTTGACTCAGGGAAGACCTTCCACCTGGCTTGTCAGGGGTCATGAAGGCTCAAGTTCACTGCTAAAACATTATTTTATTGCATATATCGACGACTGAGGCGAGTCTGAAGCATTTTCTGACATACTTCATTATTTTAGCTAAAATACGTAAATTATCACACTTGTAATAGAAACTTCTGCTACAATACCAGTTTATGGACAAAATAAACACAAAGAATATTTCATGCAGTAAACCTTAACTATTTTTTCAATGTTCAACACTGATCAAAAATATATTTAACTCTTAGTAAAGCAATTATATACACTGCTATACACGGTATACACTGCTATACACCGCTATACACGGTATACACTGCTATACACCGCTATACACGGTATACACTGCTATACACCGCTATACATCTCTATACACCGCTATACACGGCTATACACTGCTATACACCGCTATACATCGCTATACACTGCTATACACTGCTATACACTGCTATACACCGCTATACACTGCTATACACCGCTATACACGGCTATACACTGCTATACATCTCTATACACCGCTATACACGGCTATACACTGCTATACACCGCTATACATCGCTATACACCGCTATACACTGCTATACACCGCTATACATCGCTATACACCGCTATACACCACTATACGCCGTTGTGCAGAGTTATACACGGCTATGCACCATTGTACATCGCTATACACGGCTATACACCGCTATACACGGCTATACACCACTGTATACGGCTATACACCGCTATACACCACTATACACCGTTGTACAGAGTTATACACCGCTATGCACCGTTGTACATCGCTATACACGGCTATACACCGCTATACACGGCTATACACCGCTATACACGGCTATACATCGCTATACACGGCTATACAACTTTGTACACGGCTATACACCGCTATACACCACTATACACCGCTCAGAGTATTAGGATGTCGCTGATCAGTAGTGTACGGATATCCAGAGAAATGTATTTCTAAAAGTTATACAACCTCTTGATTCCGAAGGTATATTAATATATTTTGGAATTATTATTATTATTATTATTATTATTATTATTATTATTATTATTATTATTATTATTATTATTATTATTATTTTGATTTTCATTATTATTATGTTCAAATGGAAGCGGTAAACCCGTAAAGGTAATGCAGCGCGTGAGAAAAGGAGGACAATCTATTTAGATCCAAGGAAGTGGAGAGTTGGTCCGATTCCCTGGATCAAGATCCCTTCACGGAAGTCGAGGGCTCCCACCCCGTCCGCCTTAGATTCTGCTTTATTATATCATCAGCTTTCATGTTCTCGTGAAGCTGGTGTCACTTGGAGGTCAGGTCAGCAGAGCCAGGTCAGCAGAGGCAGATTAGCAGAGACAGGTCAGCAGAGGCAGGTCAGCAGAGGCAGGTCAACAGAGGCAGGTCAGCAGAGGCAGGTCAGAGGCAGGTCAGCAGAGGCAGGTCAGCAGAGGCAGATTAGCAGAGACAGGTCAGCAGAGTCAGGTCAGCAGAGGCAGGTCAGCAGAGGCAGGTCAGCAGAGGCAGGTCAGAGGCAGGTCAGCAGAGGCAGGTCAGCAGAGGCAGATTAGCAGAGACAGGTCAGCAGAGTCAGGTCAGCAGAGGCAGGTCAGCAGAGGCAGATTAGCAGAGACAGGTCAGCAGAGACAGGTCAGCCGAGCCAGGTCAGCAGAGGCAGGTCAGCAGAGCCAGGTCAGCAGAGCCAGGTCAGCAGAGATGAATACTGGTCTCCTGGTTCAAATAAAGGTCATTTTTGCTCGGTATTTTTCCTATTGTTTTCTGCTAGAATTTTGGACACGACTTTACAAATTTTGGTCTGTTTACATGTAAACAAATATGTACTCACCTAGTTGTAGTTGCAGGGGTCGAATCACAGCTCCTGGCCCCGCCTCTTCACTGGTCCCAACTAGGTCACTCTCCCTGCTCCATGAGCTTCATCATACCTCTTCTTAAAGCCATGTATGGATCGTGCCTCTACTACATCACTTCCCAGACGTTTCCACTTCCTGACAACTCTGTGACTGAAGAAATACTTCCTAACATCCCTGTGATTCATCTGAGTCTTCACCTTTCCACTAGGACTCGTTGTTGCTGTGTCCCATCTCTGGAACATCCTGTCTCCATCTACCTTGTCGATTCCTCTCAGTATTTTATGTCTTTATCATATCCCCAATATCTCTACTGTACCCCAGTGTCGTCACGTCGATTTCCCTTAGGACAATTCCGTAGGACATTTCCCTTAGCTCCGAGACTAGTTTTGTTGCAAACATTTTTACTTTCTCTAATTTCCTTGCGTGCTTAGCTAGGTCTGAGTTCCAAACTGGTGCTGCATACGTCAATATAGGCCTAACCTACACGGTGTACAGGGTCCTGAACGATTCCTTATTGAGATGTCGGAATGCTATTCTTGGGTTTATTAGGCGCGTGTATGCTGCAGCAATCATTTGGTTGATGTTCGCCTCAGGAGATGTGCCCGGTGTTATATTCACCCCAAAATCCTTCTCCTTGAGTGAGCTTTTTAGTCTCTGGCCCCCTAGACTGTACTCCGTCTGCGGTCTTCTTTGTACTTCCCCAATCTTCGTGACTTAGCACTTGGTGGAATTGAACTCCAGAAGCCAGTTTCTGGACCAGGCCTGCAGCCTGTCCAGATCCCTTTGTAGTTCTTCTTGGTCTTTGTACGGTTGAATTCTTCTCATCAGCTTTACATCATCTGCAAACAGGGACATTTCTGAGTCTATTCCTTCCTTCATGTCTTTCAAATATATCAGAAATGGCACCTGTCCTAGGACGAACCCCTGTGGAACCCCGTTCGTCACAGGCGCCCACTCTGACATCTCGTCAAGTACCATGACTCGCTGTTGTCTTCCTGACAGGTATTCCCTGATCCATTGCAGTGCCATCCTTGTTATCCCTGCCTGATCCTCCAGCTTTTGCACTTACCTCTTGTGTGGAAATGTGTCAAACGCCTTCTTACAGTCCAAAAAATGCAATCTACCCTCCCCCCTCTCTTGTCTTACTGCTATCACCATGTCATAGAACTCCTGTAGGTTTGTGACACAGGATTTCCCGTCCCTGAAACCATGTTGGCTGCTGTTGATGAGATCATTCCTTTCTAGGTGTTCCACCACTCTCCTCTTGATAATCTTCTCCATGATTTTGCATACTATACATGTCAGTGACACTGGTCTGTAGTTTAATGCTTCGTGTCTGTCTCCTCTTTTTAAAATTGGGACTACATCTGCTGTCTTACATACCTCAGGTAGTTGCCCTGTTTCGATAGATGTGTTGAAGATTATTGTTAGTGGCACACATTGCGCCTCTGTTCCCTCTCTCACGACCCATGGAGAGATGTTATCTGGCCCCATCGTCTTGTAGGTATCTAGCTGGCTTAGCAGCCTCTTCACTTCTTCCTCGGTTGCATTTATTGTGTCCAACACTTGTTGGTGTACCCCACCTCTCCGTCTTTCTGGAGGCCCTTCCGTCTCCTCTGTGAACACTTCTTTGAATCTCATGTTGAGTTCCTCACATACTTCGCGGTTGTTTCTTGTGATCTCCCCTCCTTCCTTCCTCAGCCTGATTACCTGGTCCTTGACTGTTCTCCTCCTGATGTGGCTGTGCAACAGCTTTGGGCCAGATTTAGCTTTCGCTGCTATGTCATTTTCATATTGTCGTTGGGCCTCCCTTCTTACTCGTGCATATTCATTTCTGGCTCAAAGACTGCTCTCCTTATTCTCCTTCTATACTTCTTCCATTCGCTAGCACACTTGGTTTTGGCCCCTCTACACCTATGGGTGAACCAAGGGCTCATCCTGGCTTTCTCGTTATTTCTGTTACCCTTGGACACAAACCTCTCCTCAGCTTCCTTGCATATTGTTGTCACATATTCCATTATCTCATTTACTGACTTCTCTGCCAGTTCTCTGTCCCACTGTACCCCGTGCAAGAAATTTTTCATGCCTGTGAAGTCTCCTGTCTTGTTGTTTGGCTTCATTCGTCCTGCCCTTCCTGCTTCCCTCTCCACGTGTAACTCTACTATATATTCGCAGCTCAGAACCACGTGATCACAGGCCCTGAGGGATCTTTCATGTGCGATGTCGTCAATATCTGCACTGCTCAAGGTGAATACTAGGTCCAGTCTTGCTGGCTCATCCTCTCCTCTCTCTCTCTCTCTGGTAGTGTCCCTTACGTGTTGGTACATGAGGTTTTCCAGTGCCACCTCCGTTATCTTAGCCCTCCACGTTTCTGGGCCCCCATGTGGCTCATAGTTCTCCCAGTCGATTTCCTTGTGATTTAAGTCACCCATAATCAGCAGCTTCGCCCTGCTCACATGAGCCCTTCTAGCCACTTCAGCCAGTGTGTCAACCATCGCTCTATTGCTCTCATCATACTCTTGCCTTGGCCTCCTGCTGTTCTGCAGAGGGTTATACATCACTGCAATTATCATCTTGGGACCTCCAGACTGAAGTATTCCTATTACATAGTCTCATGCTTCTCTTCTATCTGCTGTCTCCAGCTCATCAAAATCCCATCGGTTTTTGATGAGCAGTGCCACCCTTCCACCTCCTCTGTTCCCTTTGTTTTTCCTGAGGATCTGATATCCCGATGGAAAGATTGCATTTATTATCATTCCTGTGAGCTTGGTTTCTGTGAGAGCTGTGATGTTCGGTGATGCCTCTTTGACACTTTCGTGCCACTCCTCCCACTTATTCGTTATTCCATCAGCGTTGGTGTGTCATACCTACAGTTTCCTCTCTAACACTGTGTTCTGGGGGGTCTGTGAGGGTGAGGGGATTGTCAGTGTGCTGCGGTATTCTAAAGCATAGTGTGGGGTGGGGGTTTAAGTGTGAATTGTGGTTTGTGTTGGGATAGTGTATTTGGTTGTGGGGTGCGTGCTTGTGCTTGTTGCTCTGCCCTGCTCTGATTGCCCTCTGCTGAATTTGCCCTTGTCTCTTTTCCTAGCCCCTTTCGCTTCTGTGTCTCCTCCCTCAACTGCTGTTGTTCTGTTCTTGTTCTGTCATGGTCTAGGAACACCCTCTTGTATGTTGAGATGATTCCTTCAGCCTTGTGGGTGTGTGTTAGTTAGTTAGTTACCATTTTGTCCTAGGCACATGTCGATTAGACACTAGGCCTGTTGTATGTGCATGCGTGTGTATGTGTGTGTGTATGTGTGTATGTGTGTGTGTGTGTGTATGTGTGTATGTGTGCGTGTGTGTGTGTGCGTGCGTGTGTGTGTGTATGTGTGTGTGTGTGTGTGTGTGTGTGTGTGTGTGTGTGTGTGTATGTGTGGGTTGCTAGTTAACAAAGGCAATGGCCAAAATTCACTTGCCCTCTTTGGTGTGTGTGTGTGTGTTTGTGTGTTTGTGTGTGTGTGTGTGTTTGTGTGTGTGTGTGTGTGTGTGTGTGCGCGTGTGTGTGTGGGTTACTAGTTATCAAAGGCAATGGCCAAAATTCACTTGCCCTTTTTGGTGTGTGTGTGTGTGTGTGTGTGTGTGTGTGTGTGTGTGTGTGTGTGTGTGTGTGTGTGTGGGTTACTAGTTATCAAAGGCAATGGCCAAAATTCACTTGCCCTTTTTGGTGTGTGTGTGTGTGTGTGTGTGTGTGTGTGTGTATGCTGAGTTTGATTAATACATTTCTTGTTCCTCCGTATCTTGACCTCGTTTAAAGCTCCTGGTTTACTGATTCCCTACTTCTAGGGACCGACATCTACTCTTAATACGGATTGTTAGTGTAGGATCAAGCTCCAGCTCATGGAACCCACGTCTTCATTTGGCTGGTGTAGTGCTCTAAACCTTCCAGGATCTGTCATAGCTACTCGCCTAACCAGACATGAAGTCTACGTCTCTTACCCAGCTGCTTAGTGTTTTGCGCTCCCTAACATGTTGTGGTACCTCGCTTCCTTTAACAAGGACAAAGTACTTTAAGATGCAATATTATATTCATGTTGCATATTAGATAAAAAGGACACAGGTGCAACTAATGCAACATTTTATTGTAGCAACGTTTTTCTCTCCAGGAGCTTTGCCAAGCTGTTACAAACAACACAGGGACACCGAGGGTATATATGAGCATAGTTAGGTGCAAAGTATAACATACATATATGCTGCGTTACCTAGCATGCTGCACTTCCTAGCATGGCGTATTTCCCAGCATCTTGCATTGCCTCGCTTCCCCTAGCAATGTTAGAGTACAGTAGATACAATATTACAATCCCTGGTTACCTCCCTGACGACATGGAGGTAACCAGATTCGACTCAAGAAATGGAAAAATAACCTCTTG
>NC_091316.1:25598380-25601212 GCF_038502225.1 Cherax quadricarinatus
AGTGTCTAGCTAAATAACATTATACTCTCAGTGTCTAGCTAAATAACATTATACTCTCAGTGTCTAGCTAAATAACATTATACTCTCAGTGTCTAGCTAAATAACATTATACTCTCAGTGTCTAGCTAAATAACATTATACTCCCAGTGTCTAGCTAAATAACATTATACTCTCAGTGTCTAGCTAAATAACATTATACTCTCAGTGTCTAGCTAAATAACATTATACTCTCAGTGTCTAGCTAAATAACATTATACTCCCAGTGTCTAGCTAAATAACATTATACTCTCAGTGTCTAGCTAAATAACATTATACTCTCAGTGTCTAGCTAAATAACATTATACTCTCAGTGTCTAGCTAAATAACATTATACTCTCAGTGTCTAGCTAAATAACATTATACTCCCAGTGTCTAGCTAAATAACATTATACTCTCAGTGTCTAGCTAAATAACATTATACTCTCAGTGTCTAGCTAAATAACATTATACTCCCAGTGTCTAGCTAAATAACATTATACTCTCAGTGTCTAGCTAAATAACATTATACTCTCAGTGTCTAGCTAAATAACATTATACTCTCAGTGTCTAGCTAAATAACATTATACTCTCAGTGTCTAGCTAAATAACATTATACTCCCAGTGTCTAGCTAAATAACATTATACTCTCAGTGTCTAGCTAAATAACATTATACTCTCAGTGTCTAGCTAAATAACATTATACTCTCAGTGTCTAGCTAAATAACATTATACTCACAGTGTCTAGCTAAATAACATTATACTCCCAGTGTCTAGCTAAATAACATTATACTCTCAGTGTCTAGCTAAATAACATTATACTCTCAGTGTCTAGCTAAATAACATTATACTCTCAGTGTCTAGCTAAATAACATTATACTCCCAGTGTCTAGCTAAATAACATTATACTCCCAGTGTCTAGCTAAATAACATTATACTCTCAGTGTCTAGCTAAATAACATTATACTCTCAGTGTCTAGCTAAATAACATTATACTCTCAGTGTCTAGCTAAATAACATTATACTCACAGTGTCTAGCTAAACATCAGACTCTCAGGGCCTCCCTAATCATTGCGCTCTGATGGTCAGCACTAAACATTAGTGGCGACGGCCTGGTAAGTCACACATGATAGCTGAGGCCACTGTTGATGTTGTCTCAGCTGAGCCTCCACTCAGCTATTGTTCTCGTGACCATTTAAATACTATTATCACTGAGTGATGAACTAATGAAGGGGCGCTTTGCAGCCCACTACACCTCCCACTACCCCATCCGCCCATGTTGGCCTCCACACCGCCCACTAGACCTGCCGCCCATGCTGGCCTCCACACCGCCCACTAGACCTGCCGCCCATGCTGGCCTCCACACCGCCCACTAGACCTGCCGCCCATGCTGGCCTCCGCACCGTCCACTCGACCTGCCGCCCATGCTGGCCTCCACACCGCCCACTAGACCTGCCGCCCATGCTGGCCTCCGCACCGTCCACTCGACCTGCCGCCCATGCTGGCCTCCACACCGCCCACTAGACCTGCCGCCCATGCTGGCCTCCGCACCGTCCACTCGACCTGCCGCCCATGCTGGCCTCCACACCGCCCACTAGACCAGCCACCCATGCTGGCCTCCGCACCGTCCACTCGATCTGCCGCCCATGCTGGCCTCCACACCGCCCACTAGACCTGCCGCCCATGCTGGCCTCCGCACCGTCCACTCGACCTGCCGCCCATGCTGGCCTCCACCCCGCCTACTAAAAACCACTGCCCCA
Organism: Cherax quadricarinatus; assembly: GCF_038502225.1. Classification (NCBI taxonomy): domain Eukaryota; kingdom Metazoa; phylum Arthropoda; class Malacostraca; order Decapoda; family Parastacidae; genus Cherax; species Cherax quadricarinatus. Next base: position 25,600,156 of record NC_091316.1, read on the forward strand.
TCCCTGCTGACGTCTATCAATATCAGCAGCATCTACAGTAGTTTACCTAGTTGCATTTACCTGAAGGTCGATTGTAGGGGCATTCGATTTACACCCGAAAGTACCTGGGATCGATTTCTAGGATGGGCGAGACGCACTGGCATGCCTCCTTGTGGCGCCTGCTCACCTAGCAATAAACAGGTGCCTGGATATTAGTTGACTACTGTGAGTCGTATCTGCGGTAGTAAAATTAGAAGTGTACGTAGATAGGGCTGTGTCTAGAAATAAACCGAGGTAGAATAACGGCTCCCAGCTTGTAAAACTAACTCCGTAAGATAATATCTTATAACATTATTCCTAACCGGCTTCCAGTAAGGCAAGTTACCTCGGCCTAGATCATTTACCCTGGTGAAAAAAATTATTTTACATTATCTGTATATTTTTTGGTGGAGGGAGCAGGATATCTTGACAAGCTTGAAACTGTGTTACACAAAACCTGGACAAACGTGGTCTTAGGTTTGAGTTATCTAACTTGTTAAATAACTTAAATGTTTCAGTGAGAGCTGACCAACCTGCCTTGTTGGACAAGTTGTTAGCCCTGTGGCATTAACTCCTCCTGGTTCTCAAGGTGACTCACTTCCAGGCTGTTTTTTGTTCCCATGCATTGAAACAGCTTCTAATGATGTAATGTCGATGTGTAGGTGTAGTGTGGGTGTGAGTGTGTGGTGCATCACTGGTGGTGCATCACCGGTGGTGCATCGCCGATATGAGCAGCAGAATGGCCCTCTCATCCCTGGGTGCACGTGATGAATCTTCTAATATGGTTAGCCTATTTGGTTGTGCAAGTGTCAGTCTGCCGATCTTTTCAATAAGGAGAGCTCTATCACGTAACTCTTTAATAAGATGAGCTCTATCACGCAACAAGAAAAGTTCTATTACGCAAACTTTTTTAAGAAGGAGAGCTCTATCACGCAACTTTAAATCAGAAGAGATCTATCATGCAAACATTTTAACAAGGAGAGCTCTATCATGTTAACTCGGTAGACCTTCCCTCGGGCTAAACTCTTATAATGAACAC
>NC_091316.1:25601312-25668503 GCF_038502225.1 Cherax quadricarinatus
AACAGCTGGTCACCTAATTATACTGAAAACTAGAAAAGTAATGTATTAACCCTCGACAATGGTGATTTTCGGTGCAGTATTACACAGGGTCAAGGTTCAAACTAAAACATCAACTTCAAGACCACTCTGGCTAAGACGGGTTGTAGTGCCTTGTACAGCTGTTTTATTCAGGGTATCAGATTAAAAATATCTAATTAGGATTAATTTATTAGATTAAATGATGTTCTCTCAAGCGCGGCGAAGCACTGAGAAGATTTTTAATTCCCGTTTGTCTTGTTCACCTAAAAGTGATGAAGGAATCTGTTATAAATTTTATAATAATAATGGATTCAAATTGGATAATAATGTTAGGTAAAAGGACACAAGTGCAACTAATGTGACATTTTATTGTGGTATCGTTTTGCTCTCCAGGAACTTTGTCAAGCGAAACGTTGCCACACTAAAATGTTACATTAGTTGCACTTGAGTACTTTTATCTAACGTATTTTCGGTAATTCTATCAGCATTAATACAATCTGGATAATAATGGATTCAAAATTAATAAGTTTAGATTTAGAAAGATATAGGAAAGTATTTGTTAAGAAATAGAGTAGTCGATGAGTGGACCAGTTTGCCTAGTAAGGTTATTGAAGCTAAAACCTTGAGTAGCTTCAAATTTAGATTAGATAAAAGCATGACTGAGAAGGGTTGGATTTGAGTGGGACTTGCACATGAATTAATAGAGTTATAAAAGCTTATTCTTTGGGTAACATTGATAATGGGTTGGGCGAATATTTTTATCAGTAGGTTTGGATTTGACAAGGCCCTGCCAAGTATGGGCCAGTAGGCCTGCTGCAGTATTCCTCCTTTCTTTTGTTCTTATGTTCTCTTCCAGTACACTGAGAGAACTGCCCTGTCGGCTGCTCTCTCTCTTACGACCAGATCACACAACCGTCAATGTTAAATTTCTTGGTAACATCATGAACAAACTCAATTCCGTCTGTCCTCGACCACCAGAGGTAAATCAACCTTATACAGAGAGAACGAGAAACAGGAGAAAGTAATTCGAGAACAATATAACAACCAAATTAAGAGTGCCGAACCAGAATCACTCTAAGGCCAACCAGAAGAAAGGTGAGGGGGTGATTAATTAAGGCTTAGTGTTACCTGTTCACCAGCAGTCAGTCAAGAATACTTTAATCCATGAAATAGGAATTAAATTAAGCTCTCACTGTACATGCATTGAGAAATATACATCACTCAGTGTATACAGTATACCCTGTGCAATAATTCTGAAGAAGTTGCTTATGTACTCATAGAAAGTGACGAGTATACAAGTACACGACATACTGCATACAAGATGTCTACACCACATGGACCTTATGGATAAACCACAAGAACATCTGGGACACAGCACACAGATCTTATGGATACAGCACACACATCTCATGGATACAGCATCAGCATCATCATCATCCCTGTCCATGAAATGAGAATCTCACCATATAATGAAAAGCAACAAATGATGAAAAGAGAAGTGAAAAACTTGAGAGAGCTGAACATATCATAGTTTCCTTGACCTGTCATAAAATATCTTCGATAGCGAAAGATGAATTAGTCCATGTTCCAGATAGATTGTTTGGTATCATCTATGGTATCAATTGCTCATACTGAATTTCTGTTAACCCCATATCAGTATTTTCAAAAAAATGTTTAACAGCACCGTGTAGCTCTTCGTCTTCTTTGTGTTATAACCTCGTGTCTCCATGCACAGATATTTTTTCCAGCATCATATCTGCTTGATACTGAATGACACGTCGGTGTGTCATTGCTCGCAGAATGTTTAATATTTTAGATAATTCGATACAATTTCCAGGGGACTATACCTCTCGCTTGCCAACTCTGTATGATAACATCTTTGTTAAATTGTAACGTTATTTCAATTATATACATTTATTTTCAAGTAAATAGTGATGGTGAGGGAGGACTGGTGCAATACTTTGAAGGACAGGAAGCGTCAAAAAGCTGACGCTGGGCCACTACGTTAGGAAACTGACGCAGTAAAATGAGGATAGTTTGTCTCATTTGAGCTTCAGTTTCGCCTAGAGAAACCTAAGATTACAGAATTATATACACTAAGAAATGTGTATTTCTCACTGTATATATACTCAGAGTTTAATCCCAATTTTAGTTATTAAAGCAGCCTTAATGATCGTAGTGTAGTCGATAAGCTTTAAACCTAATAAACCAATCAACCAGCCACAGAAACATATGACTCTCCGCTGTTTCGCGTGGGTGGTTCAGTGTACTAAGTGTAGAAGGCTGAGGTAGCCACGACACGCTACCAGCATGTCGGCTATACTGACATGTTGCTAAACTCCAGCAACCTCAACCTTCATAGATACGATCCTGCCCGAGGTAATTATTGCTATTGGCGGCTCCTCTTAAGAAACTGGTTCATAAAATATAGAGTTAAGGAAGAGAAACCTTGCTATTTTGGTCAGTAGTAGTGACTCCAGGACCATAAATGGCTGGATTTGAAAACACTGTTCAGGTCCTTGTTCTGTCTATCCTTCCTCCTGCTTAACGAGCGTGTCAGTCCCTTTAGTATAAAACGAATTAATATTAAAATTAGCGAATTTAAATTTGCCATGTGGAAAACTTGTTAGTTTTGATATTAACGGGTTCTTTACTAAAGTTCCCGTTGCTGAAACTATTGATTATCTTAGTACTGTCTTGCTGAGGCTTGATGTATACCTGGCAATACCGGTAAATAAACTGATCAAATTGGTAAGATTGTGAATTAATAAGAGTGGGCGGGGACTCGAACCGTGGTCCATGCATGCAGCAGGACTGAGTGTAAAATCATCTTATTTGTAAGCTCTGTGGCTGAATGATTATAACCTTGGGATTGCTGTATGCATGGACTGCGGCTCAAATCTTGTCAGTTCGTCTCTTTATCCACTAACAGTAGTTTATTACAACTTTTCTTGGGTTTAAGTGAGATTATTGTGTTACTCACAATGTCTTTTCAGTTAAAATTTTTATTTGTGCAGGAAAATCTATTTTTTATTATTATTGGTAAATTCTTTAAGCCAAATCCTAGTCAATTTATTTATGGAATACTTTGATATTGAATTATTACCGGGTCAAATTTGGTCTAAGTATCTTGATGATATTTTCCCAGTCTGGCAATGGGGTCAAAATTTTTATTCCTTCCTGGATACTTGCGCCACCGTCCACAGGATGGATATTAAGTTCACAATAAGCTAGCCGCCTCGGAGGCCAAAATCTAAAATCTTCATGGATAAATTAATTTGTTTGTATCCTTATATCAAGTTCAAATATTCGGAACATCAAGAAAATTCTCTTACTTGGTGTTCTGAACTCTGAGATACCCGTATCTCAAGACTATAGTTAAGGCTTGGTGTTACCCTGTTACGAGAAGCTGAAAGAAATAAAATATTTGTGTCATCATGCGGACGGGACACATGTCGGTAGTTGAGTAACGTGAAATACAAATGTATTATCGTAACATACAGACATAATAATGTAACATACAGATGAATAACACTGTCAGCACATTAGTAAAAACTGAAACTCAGTGAGCAGCTGTCTCCACAAAGAGAGCTCTGCGTATTTAGTGACAATTGTCAGATATTCAGTCATGCAAAATAGCTGAGAGCTGCCCAGCTATCTTGCCGTTACCCACCAAGGCTGGGTGACTCAAAAAAGAAGAAATATTTTCATCATCACTTACTCCATCACTGCCTTGCCAGAGGTGTACCTACACTACAGTTCAACAACTGCGACATATCTCCACCCCTCCTTCAGAGCGAAGACATTGTACTTCCCACCTCTAAGACTAGTCCGGCTAACCGATTTCCATGACTCCCTTCATAAATGCTACTTTGCTCACACTTCAACAGCCCGTCAGGTCATGAAAAACATTTGTCTCTACTCTCTCCTATATAACACGCTCGCGCACACTTGCTGGAAGTCTAAGCTCCTCGCACACAAAACCCTTACCCCCCCCTTCCCTCCAACCTTGCCTAGGACGACCCCTACCCCGCCTTCTTTCCATTACAGATTTATACGCCTTCCAATTCATTTTATTTCATTCCATCCTTTGTAAATGTCTGAAACCCCTCAACAACCACTCCTCAGCCCTCAGGATAATACTTTCAGAAACCCCGCACCTCCTTCTAATCTCCAAGCTACGGATTCTCTGCATAATATTCACACCACACACATTGCCTCTCAGAGTTTTAGTACGATTATAAATTAACTAGATATTAATTAGGGTGTGGCACGGAAGTCAGGTGCCAAATTAAAAGTTTATAACTTTGAGACATTTATTGTGGATCTGACGGTGATGTTTAACACGTGGCTCTCTCAGCCTTGATGCTGATGAGAGACTTGAGTCAAGAGACGGGAGCCGTTGTCCTTTTCCATGCATGGCAGCTGATTATCTCCCAGTCTCTAAGCGCTGTAATGAGGTGGCTGTATTGTTGTTGGTAGCGATGGTAGTGGTGGCAGTTAATGTTGGCAGTGTGGTTTTGATAGTGTTGTTGTTGGGGGTGGTGGTGGTGACTGGCAGTTATAGTGGTGGTGTTATTGTTAGTAGTTGTAGTGGTGAAAGTGTTGTTGTTGGTGGTGGTGTTATTGTTCGTAGCAATAGTTTGGATAATGTTGTTGGTGGTGGTTGTTGATAGTTGTAGTGGTGGTTAGTATTGTTGGTGGTGATAATGGCAGTTGTTGTTGGTGATGGTTGTAGTGGTAGTGCTGTTGATGATTTTTGGTGCTGCTGGTGGTGCTGTTGATAGTGATGTTTTTGGTGGTGGTGGTGGTGGTAGTGAGGCTGGGTGGAGGGTGTTGGAGGTGTTATCGTGGTGATCACCGTGGAGGCCGGGGGATCGTGAGGCACGCCCAGCCCAGGGTATTACGAGAGTGATGCCCTCCTCACGGGGGTATAACCGTCCTTACTCCCACCTACCCTTAATACCATTTCTTGTTTCTCCTTGTTCTGCACTTGTTAATGGCTCGCGCCATGGGCTCCAAGTGGCGATAATGATAGTTGAGTAATTAGTTATGAATACACTAATGAGGGAGGGACCTTGGGTGCATAATATAATGATTGTCAGTGACTGGACCGGGAGCTCCACGCCCACAAGGTAAATCATAATGGCCTTGCTTCCCCCTCCCCCCACCCACAGCAAAAAGCCGTTTTCTGAGGCAATTTAAATGCGTGTTTTTTCCTGGTATCAAATCAAACGTAGATTATCAGTCAAGCTGGGCTGCTATCACTACCCTAGAGATTTATCTTATGTGAATGGTCCTCCTCCAGCCAGTTCAATTTTCTTCAGCGGTCAGATAAAACGTCGGTAAAGAGACGCTGACACAGTCGCGATTAAAAACAATTACTTAACGCTGTGTTAATACATGCTTGAGTCGGCCTTCAGTCCCTCTCTGGCGCCGCTGGAAATTGCTGTGTAATTATGCAAAGGCTGCTGCAGAAACACTACACAGATTTATTTTACAAACATTCTTTTTTTGTCAGCGCCAATAATAACTCTGCATGAGACGTGTAGACAAGATGCTCACTCGCACTCTGGAACCTTCTAGCTACGTCAGCCGATAAGAAAAGGATTAGCTGACGACGTGAGTTCGCACTCTGGAACCTTCTAGCTACGTCAGCGGATAAGAAAAGAATTAGCTGACGACTTGAGATCACACTCTGGAACCTACTAGCTACGTCAAACGAAACAAAAAACAGTAGCTAACGACGTGAGTTCGCACTCTGGAACCTGCTAGATACGTCAGCCGACAAGAAAAGGATTAGCTGACGACATTAGCTCATAAAAGCTATCAGCCTGACACAGGAGCCTCTCAGCGAGATTTAGGTCTATATGATCACACAAATCTAACACTACTCTCACGCCACAGCAAAAACACTGTACTCTCACGCCACAACAACAACACTGTACTCTCACGGTACAACAACAACACTGTATTCTCACGAAACAACAATAACACTGTACTCTCATACGACAATAACAACACTGTACTCTCATGCCAAAACAACAAAAGCAACACTGTACTCTCAAAAAACACATCACTGCACTGTAATCTCATACAACAAAAACCGCTGTACTCTCTCAACACAAACACCGCTGTACTCTCACAACACAAACACTGCTGTACTCTCACAACACAAACACCGCGGTACTCTCACAACACAAACACCGCGGTACTCTCACAACACAAACACCGCGGTACTCTCACAACACAAACACCGCGGTACTCTCACAACACAAACACCGCGGTACTCTCACAACACAAACACCGCGGTACTCACACAACACAAACACCGCTGTACTCACACAACACAAACACCGCGGTACTCTCACAACACAAACACAGCGGTACTCTCACAACACAAACACCGCTGTACTTTCAACACAAACACCGCTGTACTCTCAACACAAACACTGCTGTACTCTCACAACACAAACACCGCGGTACTCTCAACACAAACACCGCGGTACTATCACAACACAAACACCGCTGTACTCTCAACACAAACACCGCTGTACTCTCACAACACAAACACCGCGGTACTCTCACAACACAAACACCGCTGTACTCTTACAACACAAACACCGCTGTACTCTCAACACAAACACTGCTGTACTCTCACAACACAAACACCGCGGTACTCTCAACACAAACACCGCGGTACTATCACAACACAAACACCGCTGTACTCTCAACACAAACACCGCTGTACTCTCACAATACAAACACCGCGGTACTCTCACAACACAAACACCGCGGTACTCACACAACACAAACACCGCTGTACTCTCACAACACAAACATCGCGGTACTCTCACAACACAAACACCGCGGTACTCTCACAACACAAACACCGTGGTACTCCCACAACACAAACACCGCGGCACTCTCACAACACAAACACCGCTGTACTCTCACAACACAAACACCGCTGTACTCACAACACAAACACCGCAGTACTCTCACAACACAAACACGGCGGTACTCTCACAACACAAACACCCCTGTACTCTCACAACACAAACACTGTTATACTCTCGCAATACAAACACAGCTGTACTCTCACAACACAAACACCGCTGTACTCTCACAACACAAACACCGCTGTACTTTCACAACACAAACACCGCTGTACTCACAACACAAACACTGCTGTACTCTCACAACACAAACACCGCTGAACTCTCACAACACAAACACCGCTGTACTCTCACAACACAAACACTGCTGTACTCTTACAACACAAACACCGCGGTACTCTCAAAACACAAACACCGCTGTACTCTCACAACACAAACACCGCGGTACTTTCACAACACAAACACTGCTCTACTCTCACAACACAAACACTGCTCTACTCTCACAACACAAACACCGCTGTACTCTCACAACACAAACACCGCTGTACTCTCACAACACAAACACCGCTGTACTTTCACAACACAAACACCGCTGTACTCACAACACAAACACTGCTGTACTCTCACAACACAAACACCGCTGAACTCTCACAACACAAACACCGCCGTACTCTCACAACACAAACACTGCTGTACTCTTACAACACAAACACCGCGGTACTCTCAAAACACAAACACCGCTGTACTCTCACAACACAAACACCGCGGTACTTTCACAACACAAACACTGCTCTACTCTCACAACACAAACACTGCTCTACTCTCACAACACAAACACTGTGGTACTCTCACAACACAAACACCGCAGTACTCTCACAACACAAACACCGCTGTACTCTCACAACACAAACACTGCTGTACTCTCACAACACAAACACAGCTGTACTCTCACAACACAAACACCGCTGTACTCTCACAACACAAACACTGCTGTACTCTCACAACACAAACACCGCTGTACTCTCACAACACAAATACTGCTGTACTCTTACAACACAAACACCGCGGTACTCTCACAACACAAAAACTGCGGTACTCTCACAACACAAACACCGCTGTACTCTCACAACACAAACACCGCGGTACACTCACAACAAAAACACCGCGGTACTCTCACAACACAAACACCGCGGTACTCTCACAACACAAACACCGCGGTACTCTCACAACACAAACACCGCGGTACTCTCACAACACAAACACCGCGGTACTCTCACAACAAAAACACCGCGGTACTCTCACAACACAAACACAGCGGTACTCTCACAACACAAACACCGCGGTACTCTCACAACACAAACACCGCGGTACTCTCACAACACAAACACCGCGGTACTCTCACAACACAAACACCGCGGTACTCTCACAACACAAACACTGCTGTACTCTCACAACACAAACACCGCGGTACTCTCACAACACAAACACCGCGGTACTCTCACAACACAAACACTGCTGTACTCTCACAACACAAACACCGCGGTACTCTCACAACAAAAACACTGCTGTACTCTCACAACACAAACACCGCGGTACTCTCACAACACAAACACTGCTGTACTCTCACAACACAAACACCGCGGTACTCTCACAACACAAACACCGCGGTACTCTCACAACACAAACACTGCTGTACTCTCACAACACAAACACCGCGGTACTCTCACAGCACAAACACCGCGGTACTCTCACAACACAAACACCGCGGTACTCTCACAACACAAACACCGCGGTACTCTCACAAGACAAACACTGCTGTACTCTCACAACACAAACACCGCGGTACTCTCACAACACAAACACCGCTGTACTCTCACAACACAAACACCGCGGTACTCTCACAACACAAACACCGCGGTACTCTCACAACACAAACACTGCTGTACTCTCACAACACAAACACCGCGGTACTCTCACAACACAAACACTGCTGTACTCTCACAACACAAACACTGCTGTACTCTCACAACACAAACACCGCGGTACTCTCACAACACAAACACTGCTGTACTCTCACAACACAAACACTGCGGTACTCTCACAACACAAACACCGCTGTACTCTCACAACACAAACACCGCGGTACTCTCACAACAAAAACACCGCGGTACTCTCACAACACAAACACCGCGGTACTCTCACAACACAAACACCGCGGTACTCTCACAACACAAACACCGCGGTACTCTCACAACACAAACACCGCGGTACTCTCACAACAAAAACACCGCGGTACTCTCACAACACAAACACAGCGGTACTCTCACAACACAAACACCGCGGTACTCTCACAACACAAACACCGCGGTACTCTCACAACACAAACACCGCGGTACTCTCACAACAAAAACACTGCTGTACTCTCACAACACAAACACCGCTGTACTCTCACAACACAAACACTGCTGTACTCTCACAACACAAACACCGCGGTACTCTCACAACACAAACACTGCTGTACTCTCACAACACAAACACCGCGGTACTCTCACAACACAAACACCGCGGTACTCTCACAACACAAACACTGCTGTACTCTCACAACACAAACACCGCGGTACTCTCACAGCACAAACACCGCGGTACTCTCACAACACAAACACCGCGGTACTCTCACAACACAAACACCGCGGTACTCTCACAACACAAACACTGCTGTACTCTCACAACACAAACACCGCGGTACTCTCACAACACAAACACTGCGGTACTCTCACAACACAAACACTGCTGTACTCTCACAACACAAACACCGCGGTACTCTCACAACACAAACACCGCGATACTCTCACAACACAAACACTGCTGTACTCTCACAACACAAACACCGCGGTACTCTCACAACAAAAACACCGCGGTACTCTCACAACACAAACACCGCGGTACTCTCACAACACAAACACTGCTGTACTCTCACAACACAAACACTGCGGTACTCTCACAACACAAACACTGCTGTACTCTCACAACACAAACACCGCGGTACTCTCACAACACAAACACCGCGGTACTCTCACAACACAAACACCGCGGTACTCTCACAACACAAACACCGCTGTACTCTCACAACACAAACACTGCTGTACTCTCACAACACAAACACCGCGGTACTCTCACAACACAAAGACCGCGGTACTCTCACAACACAAACACTGCTGTACTATCACAACACAAACACCGCGGTACTCTCACAACACAAACACTGCTGTACTCTCACAACACAAACACCGTGGTACTCTCACAACACAAACACCGCGGTACTCTCACAACACAAACACCGCGGTATTCTCACAACACAAACACCGCGGTACTCTCACAACACAAACACCGCTGTACTCTCACAACACAAACACCGCTGTACTCTCACAACACAAACACCGCTGTACTCTCACAACACAAACACCTCTGTACTCTCACAACACGAACACCGCGATACTCTCACAACACAAACACCACGGTACTCTCACAACACAAACACCGCTGTACTCTCACAACACAAACACCGCTGTACTCTCACAACACAAACACCGCTGTACTCTCACAACACAAACACCGCGGTACTCTCACAACACAAACACCGCTGTACTCTCACAACACAAACACCGCTGTACTCTCACAACACAAACACCGCGGTACTCTCACAACACAAACACCGCTGTACTCTCACAACACAAACACCGCGGTACTCTCACAACACAAACACCGCTGTACTCTCACAACACAAACACCGCTGTACTCTCACAACACAAACACCGCTGTACTCTCACAACACAAACACCGCGGTACTCTCACAACACAAACACCGCGGTACTCTCACAACACAAACACCGCGGTACTCTCGCAACACAAACACCGCGGTACTCTCACAACACAAACACCGCAGTACTCTCACAACACAAACACCGCGGTACTCTCACAACACAAACACCGCGGTACTCTCACAACACAAACACCGCTGTACTCTCACAACACAAACACCGCGGTACTCTCACAACAAAAACACCGCGGTACTCTCACAACACAAACACCGCTGTACTCTCACAACACAAACACCGCTGTACTCTCACAACACAAACACCGCGGTACTCTCACAACACAAACACCGCTGTACTCTCACAACACAAACACCGCGGTACTCTCACATCACAAACACCGCTGTACTCTCAACACAAACACCGCGGTACTCTCACAACACAAACACCGCGGTACTCTCACAACACAAACACCGCGGTACTCTCACAACACAAACACCGCAGTACTCTCACAACACAAACACCGCGGTACTCTCACAACACAAAAACCGCAGTACTCTCACAACACAAACACCGCGGTACTCTCACAACACAAACACCGCTGTACTCTCACAACACAAACACCGCGGTACTCTCACAACACAAACACCGCGGTACTCTCACAACACAAACACCGCGGTACTCTCACAACACAAACACCGCTGTACTCTCACAACACAAACACCGCGGTCTCTCACAACACAAACACCGCGGTACTCTCACAACACAAACACCGCGGTACTCTCACAACACAAACACCGCTGTACTCTCACAACACAAACACCGCGGTACTCTCACAACACAAACACCGCGGTACTCTCACAACACAAACACCGCTGTACTCTCACAACACAAACACCGTGGTACTCACACAACACAAACACCGCTGTACTCTCACAACACAAACACCGTGGTACTCTCACAACACAAACACCGCGGTACTCTCACAACACAAACACCGTGGTACTCTCACAACACAAACACCGTGGTACTCTCACAACACAAACACCGCGGTACTCTCACAACACAAACACCGCGGTACTCTCACACCACAAACACCGTGGTACTCTCACAACACAAACACCGTGGTACTCTCACAACACAAACACCGCGGTACTCTCACAACACAAACACCGCGGTACTCTCACAACACAAACACCGTGGTACTCTTACAACACAAACCCTGCTGTACTCTCACAACACAAACACCGCGGTACTCTCACAACACAAACACTGTGGTACTCTCACAACACAAACACTGCTGTACTCTCACAACACAAACACCGCGGTACTCTCACAACACAAACACCGCGGTACTCTCACAACACAAACACCGCGGTACTCTCACAACACAAACACCGCAGTACTCTCACAACACAAACACCGCGGTACTCTCACAACACAAAAACCGCAGTACTCTCACAACACAAACACCGCGGTACTCTCACAACACAAACACCGCAGTACTCTCACAACACAAACACCGCGGTACTCTCACAACACAAACACCGCTGTACTCTCACAACACAAACACCGCGGTACTCTCACAACACAAACACCGCGGTACTCTCACAACACAAACACCGCGGTACTCTCACAACACAAACACCGCTGTACTCTCACAACACAAACACCGCGGTCTCTCACAACACAAACACCGCGGTACTCTCACAACACAAACACCGCGGTACTCTCACAACACAAACACCGCTGTACTCTCACAACACAAACACCGCGGTACTCTCACAACACAAACACCGCGGTACTCTCACAACACAAACACCGCTGTACTCTCACAACACAAACACCGCGGTACTCTCACAACACAAACACCGCTGTACTCTCACAACACAAACACCGTGGTACTCTCACAACACAAACACCGCGGTACTCTCACAACACAAACACCGTGGTACTCTCACAACACAAACACCGTGGTACTCTCACAACACAAACACCGCGGTACTCTCACAACACAAACACCGCGGTACTCTCACAACACAAACACCGTGGTACTCTCACAACACAAACACCGTGGTACTCTCACAACACAAACACCGCGGTACTCTCACAACACAAACACCGCGGTACTCTCACAACACAAACACCGTGGTACTCTCACAACACAAACCCTGCTGTACTCTCACAACACAAACACCGCGGTACTCTCACAACACAAACACTGTGGTACTCTCACAACACAAACACTGCTGTACTCTCACAACACAAACACCGTGGTACTCTCACAACACAAACACTGCTGTACTCTCACAACACAAACACCGTGGTACTCTCACAACACAAACACTGCTGTACTCTCACAACACAAACACTGCTGTACTCTCACAACACAAACACCGCTGTACTCTCACAACACAAACACCGCGGTACTCTCACAACACAAACACTGCTGTACTCTCACAACACAAACACCGCGGTACTCTCACAACACAAACACCGCGGTACTCTCACAACACAAACACTGCTGTACTCTCACAACACAAACACCGCGGTACTCTCACAACACAAACACCGCGGTACTCTCACAACACAAACACCGCGGTACTCTCACAACACAAACACCGCGGTACTCTCACAACACAAACACCGCTGTACTCTCACAACACAAACACCGCGGTACTCTCACAACACAAACACCGCTGTACTCTCACAACACAAACACCGCGGTACTCTCACAACACAAACACCGCGGTACTCTCACAACACAAACACCGCGGTACTCTCACAACACAAACACCACTGTACTCTCACAACACAAACACCGCGGTACTCTCACAACACAAACACCGCGGTACTCTCACAACACAAACACCGCGGTACTCTCACAACACAAACACCGCGGTACTCTCACAACACAAACACTGCGGTACTCTCACAACACAAACACCGCGGTACTCTCACAACACAAACACCGCGGTACTCTCACAACACAAACACCGCGGTACTCTCACAACACAAACACCGCTGTACTCTCACAACACAAACACTGCGGTACTCTCACAACACAAACACCGCTGTACTCTCACATCACAAACACTGCGGTACTCTCACAACACAAACACCGCGGTACTCTCACAACACAAACACTGCGGTACTCTCACAACACAAACACCGCGGTACTCTCACAACACAAACACCGCGGTACTCTCACAACACAAACACTGCGGTACTCTCACAACACAAACACCGCGGTACTCTCACAACACAAACACTGCGGTACTCTCACAACACAAACACCGCGGTACTCTCACAACACAAACACCGCTGTACTCTCACAACACAAACACCGCGGTACTCTCACAACACAAACACCGCGGTACTCTCACAACACAAACACCGCGGTACTCTCACAACACAAACACCGCGGTACTCTCACAACACAAACACCGCGGTACTCTCACAACACAAACACCGCGGTATTCTCACAACACAAACACCGCGGTACTCTCAACACAAACACCGCGGTATTCTCACAACACAAACACCGCGGTACTCTCACAACACAAACACTGCGGTACTCTCACAACACAAACACTGCGGTACTCTCACAACACAAACACCGCGGTACTCACACAACACAAACACTGCTGTACTCTCACAACACAAACACTGCGGTACTCTCACAACACAAACACCGCGGTACTCTCACAACACAAACACCGCGGTACTCACACAACACAAACACTGCTGTACTCTCACAACACAAACACTGCGGTACTCTCACAACACAAACACCGCGGTACTCTCACAACACAAACACCGCGGTACTCACAAAACACAAACACCGCAGTACTCACACAACACAAACACTGCTGTACTCTCACAACACAAACACCGCGGTACTCTCACAACACAAACACCGCGGTACTCTCACAACACAAACACCGCGGTACTCTCACAACACAAACACCGCGGTACTCTCACAACACAAACACCGCGGTACTCTCACAACACAAACACTGCTGTACTCTCACAACACAAACACCGCTGTACTCTCACAACACAAACACCGCGGTACTCTCACAACACAAACACCGCTGTACTCTCACAACACAAACACCGCGGTACTCTCACAACACAAACACTGCTGTACTCTCACAACACAAACACCGCGGTACTCTCACAACACAAACACTGCTGTACTCACACAACACAAACACCACGGTACTCACACAACACAAACACCGCGGTACTCTCAAAACACAAACACTGCGGTACTCTCACAACACAAACACCGCGGTACTCTCACAACACAAACACTGCGGTACTCTCACAACACAAACACCGCGGTACTCTCACAACACAAACACCGCGGTACTCTCACAACACAAACACCGCTGTACTCTCACAACACAAACACCGCTGTACTCTCACAACACAAACCCCGTGGTACTCTCACAACACAGACACCGCGGTACTCTCACAACACAAACACCGCGGTACTCTCGCAACACAAACACCGCTGTACTCTCACAACACAAACACCGTGGTACTCTCACAACACAAACACCGCGGTACTCTCACAACACAAACACCGCGGTACTCTCACAACACAAACACCGCTGTACTCTCACAACACAAACACCGTGGTACTCACACAACACAAACACCGCTGTACTCTCACAACACAAACACCGTGGTACTCTCACAACACAAACAAAGCTGTACTCTCACAACACAAACACCACGGTACTCTCACAACACAAACACCACGGTACTCTCACAACACAAACACCGCGGTACTCTCACAACACAAACACTGCGGTACTCTCACAACACAAACACCGCGGTACTCTCACAACACAAACACCGCAGTACTCTCACAACACAAACACCGCGGTACTCTCACAACACAAACACTGCTGTACTCTCACAACACAAACACCGCGGTACTCTCACAACACAAACACCGCGGTACTCTCACAACACAAACACCGCGGTACTCTCACAACACAAACACTGCGGTACTCTCACAACACAAACACCGCGGTACTCTCACAACACAAACACCGCTGTACTCTCACAACACAAACACCGCGGTACTCTCACAACACAAACACCGCGGTACTCTCACAACACAAACACTGCGGTACTCTCACAACACAAACACCGCGGTACTCTCACAACACAAACACCGCGGTACTCTCACAACACAAACACCGCGGTACTCTCACAACACAAACACCGCGGTACTCTCACAACACAAACACCGCGGTACTCTCACAACACAAACACCGCGGTACTCTCACAACACAAACACCGCTGTACTCTCACAACACAAACACCGCGGTACTCTCACAACACAAACACCGCGGTACTCTCACAACACAAACACCGCGGTACTCTCACAACACAAACACCGCGGTACCCTCACAACACAAACACCGCTGTACTCTCACAACACAAACACCGCGGTACTCTCACAACACAAACACCGCGGTACTCTCACAACACAAACACCGCGGTACTCTCACAACACAAACACCGCGGTACTCTCACAACACAAACACTCCGCGGTACTCTCACAACACAAACACCGCGGTACTCTCACAACACAAACACGCGCGGTACTCTCACAACACAAACACCGCGGTACTCTCACAACACAAACACCGCGGTACTCTCACAACACAAACACCGCGGTACTCTCACAACACAAACACCGCGGTACTCTCACAACACAAACACCGCGGTACTCTCACAACACAAACACCGCGGTACTCTCACAACACAAACACCGCGGTACTCTCACAACACAAAACACCGCGGTACTCTCACAACACAAACACCGCGGTACTCCGTACTCTCACAACACAAACACCGCGGTACTCTCACAACACAAACACCGCGGTACTCTCACAACACAAACACCGCGGTACTCTCACAACACAAACACCGCGGTACTCTCACAACACAACCACCGCGGTACTCTCACAACACAAACACCGCGGTACTCTCACAACACAAACACCGCGGTACTCTCACAACACAAACACCGCGGTACTCTCACAACACAAACACCGCTGTACTCTCACAACACAAACACCGCTGTACTCTCACAACACAAACACCGCTGTACTCTCACAACACAAACACCGCTGTACTCTCACAACACAAACACCGCGGTACTCTCACAACACAAACACCGCGGTACTCTCACAACACAAACACCGCTGTACTCTCACAACACAAACACCGCTGTACTCTCACAACACAAACACCGCGGTACTCTCACAACACAAACACCGCGGTACACAACACAAACCGCGGTACTCTCACAACACAAACACCGGTGTACTCTCACAACACAAACACCGCGGTACTCTCACAACACAAACACCGCGGTACTCTCACAACACAAACACCGCTGTACTCTCACAACACAAACACCGCGGTACTCTCACAACACAAACACCGCTGTACTCTCACAACACAAACACCGCGGTACTCTCACAACACAAACACCGCGGTACTCTCACAACACAAACACCGCGGTACTCTCACAACACAAACACCGCGGTACTCTCACAACACAAACACCGCGGTACTCTCACAACACAAACACCGCGGTACTCTCACAACACAAACACCGCGGTACTCTCACAACACAAACACCGCGGTACTCTCACAACACAAACACCGCGGTACTCTCACAACACAAACACCGCGGTACTCTCACAACACAAACACCGCGGTACTCTCACAACACAAACACCGCGGTACTCTCACAACACAAACACTGCGGTACTCTCACAACACAAACACCGCGGTACTCTCACAACACAAACACCGCGGTACTCTCACAACACAAACACCGCGGTACTCTCACAACACAAACACCGCGGTACTCTCACAACACAAACACCGCGGTACTCTCACAACACAAACACCGCGGTACTCTCACAACACAAACACCGCGGTACTCTCACAACACAAACACCGCGGTGCGCTGACAACACAAACACTGCGGTACTCTCACAAACACCGCGGTACTCTCACAACACAAACACCGCGGTACTCTCACAACACAAACACTACTCTCACAAACAAACCGCGGTACTCTCAACACAAACACCGCGGTATTCTCACAACACAAACACCGCGGTACTCTCACAACACAAACACTGCGGTACTCTCACAACACAAACACTGCGGTACTCTCACAACACAAACACTGCGGTACTCTCACAACACAAACACCGCGGTACTCTCACAACACAAACACTGCGGTACTCTCACAACACAAACACTGCGGTACTCTCACAACACAAACACTGCGGTACTCTCACAACACAAACACCGCGGTACTCTCACAACACAAACACTGCGGTACTCTCACAACACAAACACTGCGGTACTCTCACAACACAAACACTGCGGTACTCTCACAACACAAACACCGCGGTACTCTCACAACACAAACACCGCGGTACTCTCACAACACAAACACTGCGGTACTCTCACAACACAAACACTGCGGTACTCTCACAACACAAACACTGCGGTACTCTCACAACACAAACACCGCGGTACTCTCACAACACAAACACCGCGGTACTCTCACAACACAAACACTGCGGTACTCTCACAACACAAACACTGCGGTACTCTCACAACACAAACACCGCGGTACTCTCACAACACAAACACTGCGGTACTCTCACAACACAAACACTGCGGTACTCTCACAACACAAACACCGCGGTACTCTCACAACACAAACACCGCGGTACTCTCACAACACAAACACCGCGGTACTCTCACAACACAAACACCGCGGTACTCTCACAACACAAACACCGCGGTATTCTCACAACACAAACACCGCGGTACTCTCACAACACAAACACCGCGGTACTCTCACAACACAAACACCGCGGTACTCTCACAACACAAACACTGCGGTACTCTCACAACACAAACACCGCGGTACTCTCACAACACAAACACTGCGGTACTCTCACAACACAAACACCGCGGTACTCTCACAACACAAACACTGCGGTACTCTCACAACACAAACACTGCGGTACTCTCACAACACAAACACTGCGGTACTCTCACAACACAAACACCGCGGTACTCTCACAACACAAACACCGCGGTACTCTCACAACACAAACACTGCGGTACTCTCACAACACAAACACTGCGGTACTCTCACAACACAAACACTGCGGTACTCTCACAACACAAACACCGCGGTACTCTCACAACACAAACACACTGCGGTACTCTCACAACACAAACACCACTGTACTCTCACAACACAAACACTGCGGTACTCTCACAACACAAACACTGCGGTACTCTCACAACACAAACACTGCGGTACTCTCACAACACAAACACTGCGGTACTCTCACAACACAAACACCGCGGTACTCTCACAAAACAAACACCTGCGGTACTCTCACAACACAAACACTGCGGTACTCTCACAACACAAACACTGCGGTACTCTCACAACACAAACACCGCGGTACTCTCACAACACAAACACGGCGGTACTCTCACAACACAAACACTGCGGTACTCTCACAACACAAACACCGCGGTACTCTCACAACACAAACACCGCGGTACTCTCACAACACAAACACCGCGGTACTCTCACAACACAAACACCGCGGTATTCTCACAACACAAAACCGCGGTACTCTCACAACACAAACACCGCGGTACTCTCACAACACAAACACCGCGGTATTCTCACAACACAAACACCGCGGTACTCTCACAACACAAACACCGCGGTACTCTCACAACACAAACACCGCGGTACTCTCACAACACAAACACTGCGGCGGTACTCTCACAACACAAACACTGCGGTACTCTCACAACACAAACACCGCGGGACTCTCACAACACAAACACTGCGGTACTCTCACAACACAAACACCGCGGTACTCTCACAACACAAACACCGCGGTCTCACACAACACAAACACGCGGCGGTACTCTCACAACACAAACACTGCGCTGTACTCTCACAACACAAACACGCGCGGTACTCTCACAACACAAACACTCACAACACAAACACCGCGGTACTCTCACAACACAAACACCGCGGTACTCTCACAACACAAACACCGCGGTACTCTCACAACACAAACACCGCGGTACTCTCACAACACAAACACTGCGGTACTCTCACAACACAAACACCGCTGTACTCTCACAACACAAACACCGCGGTACTCTCACAACACAAACACCGCGGTACTCTCACAACACAAACACGGTACTCTCACAACACAAACACCGCGGTACTCTCACAACACAAACACTGCGGTACTCTCACAACACAAACACCGCGGTACTCTCACAACACAAACACCGCGGTACTCTCACAACACAAACACTGCGGTACTCTCACAACACAAACACCGCGGTACTCTCACAACACAAACACCGCGGTACTCTCACAACACAAACACCACTGTACTCTCACAACACAAACACTGCGGTACTCTCACAACACAAACACTGCGGTACTCTCACAACACAAACACCGCGGTACTCTCACAACACAAACACCGCGGTACTCTCACAACACAAACACCGCGGTACTCTCACAACACAAACACCGCGGTACTCTCACAACACAAACACTGCGGTACTCTCACAACACAAACACTGCGGTACTCTCACAACACAAACACCGTGGTACTCTCACAACACAAACACTGCGGTACTCTCACAACACAAACACCGTGGTACTCTCACAACACAAACACTGCGGTACTCTCACAACACAAACACCGCGGTACTCTCACAACACAAACACTGCGGTACTCTCACAACACAAACACTGCGGTACTCTCACAACACAAACACCGTGGTACTCTCACAACACAAACACTGCGGTACTCTCACAACACAAACACCGCGGTACTCTCACAACACAAACACTGCGGTACTCTCACAACACAAACACCGCGGTACTCTCACAACACAAACACTGCGGTACTCTCACAACACAAACACTGCGGTACTCTCACAACACAAACACCGTGGTACTCTCACAACACAAACACCGCGGTACTCTCACAACACAAACACCGCGGTACTCTCACAACACAAACACCGCGGTACTCTCACAACACAAACACCGCGGTACTCTCACAACACAAACGCTGCGGTACTCTCACAACACAAACACTGCGGTACTCTCACAACACAAACACCGCGGTACTCTCACAACACAAACACTGCGGTACTCTCACAACACAAACACCGCGGTACTCTCACAACACAAACACTGCGGTACTCTCACAACACAAACACTGCGGTACTCTCACAACACAAACACTGCGGTACTCTCACAACACAAACACCGCGGTACTCTCACAACACAAACGCTGCGGTACTCTCACAACACAAACACTGCGGTACTCTCACAACACAAACACTGCGGTACTCTCACAACACAAACACTGCGGTACTCTCACAACACAAACACCGCGGTACTCTCACAACACAAACGCTGCGGTACTCTCACAACACAAACACTGCGGTACTCTCACAACACAAACACTGCGGTACTCTCACAACACAAACACTGCGGTACTCTCACAACACAAACACCGCGGTACTCTCACAACACAAACACCGCGGTACTCTCACAACACAAACGCTGCGGTACTCTCACAACACAAACACTGCGGTACTCTCACAACACAAACACTGCGGTACTCTCACAACACAAACACTGCGGTACTCTCACAACACAAACACCGCGGTACTCTCACAACACAAACACTGCGGTACTCTCACAACACAAACACCGCGGTACTCTCACAACACAAACACTTTAATGGTAAACAAAACTTCAAAGCAATAAATATTTTCACAAAAATTTCACGTTTTTCATAACAATTTTCACAAAGTAAAACCCGAGAAACCTGTCACAGGATTGTCACACCATTGTCACAGCATTGTCACAGCATTGTCACAGCATTGTCACAGGATTGTCACAGGATTGTCACAGGATTGTCACAGGATTATCACAGGATTGTCACACCATTGTCACAGCATTGTCACAGCATTGTCACAGCATTGTCACAGGATTGTCACAGGATTGTCACAGGATTGTCACAGGATTATCACAGGATTGTCACATGATTGTCACAGGATTGTCACAGGATTGTCACAGGATTGTCACAGGATTGTCACAGGATTATCACAGGATTATCACATGATTGTCACAGGATTGTCACAGGATTGTCACAGGATTGTCACAGGATTGTCCCAGGATTGTCACAGGATTGTCACAGGATTATCACAAAATTGTCACAGGATTGTCTCATGATTGTCACAGGATTGTCACAGGATTATCACAGGATTGTCACATGATTGTCACATGATTTTCACAGGATTGTCACAGGATTATCACAGGATTGTCACATGATTGTCACATGATTGTCACAGGATTGTCACAGGATTGTCACAGGATTGTCACATGATTGTCACAGGATTGTCACAGGATTATCACATGATTGTCACAGGATTGTCACAGGATTGTCACAGGATTGTCACAGGATTATCACATGATTGTCACAGGATTGTCACAGGATTGTCACAGGATTATCACATGATTGTCACAGGATTGTCACAGGATTGTCACAGGATTGTCACATGATTGTCACATGATTGTCACAGGATTATCACATGATTGTCACAGGATTGTCACATGATTGTCAAAGGATTGTCACATGATTGTCACAGGATTGTCATAGGATTGTCACATGATTGTCACAGGATTGTCACAGGATTGTCACATGATTCACATGATTGTCACAGGATTGTCACATGATTGTCACTTGATTGTCACATGATTGTCACAGGATTGTCACATGATTGTCACATGATTGTCACAGGATTGTCACATGATTGTCACATGATTGTCACAGGATTGTCACAGGATTGTCACATGATTGTCACAGGATTGTCACATGATTGTCACAGGATTGTCACAGGATTGTCACATGATTGTCACAGAATTGTCACATGATTGTCACATGATTGTCACATGATTGTCACAGGATTGTCACATGATTGTCACATGATTGTCACAGGATTGTCACAGGTATGAAAATTTATTGATGCGACAACACTACAGTAAACTAACTGTTGCTGAGTCTTGGTAAATACAAGCGGATTTACACATGTAAATTGCAGAGTAGATTTACACACGTAAATTGCAGAGTAGATTTACACATGTAAATTGCAGTGTAGATTTACACACGTAAATTGCAGTTTAGATTTACACATGTAAATTGCAGCGTAGATTTACACATGTAAATTGCAGCGTAGATTTACACATGTAAATTGCAGTTTAGATTTACACATGTAAATTGCAGCGTAGATTTACACATGTAAATTGCAGTGTAGATTTACACATGTAAATTGCAGTGTAGATTTACACACGTAAATTGCAGTGTAGATTTACACATGTAAATTGTACGTAGTTTTGCACAAGAAAATGACGAGCAGATTTACACAAGCAAGTGACCAGCAGATTTACACAAGCAAGTGACAAGCAGATTTACACAAGCAAATGACAAGCAGATTTACACAAGCAAGTGACGAGCAGATTTACACAAGCAAGTGACCAGCAGATTTACACAAGCAAGAGACAAGCAGATTTACACAAGCAAGTGACGAGCAGATTTACACAAGCAAGTGACCAGCAGATTTACACAAGCAAGTGACGAGCAGATTTACACAAGCAAGTGACAAGCAGATTTACACAAGCAAGTGACGAGCAGATTTACACAAGCAAGTGACAAGCAGATTTACACAAGCAAGTGACAAGCAGATTTACACAAGCAAGTGACGAGCAGATTTACACAAGCAAGTGACCAGCAGATTTACACAAGCAAGTGACAAGCAGATTTACACAAGCAAGTGACGAGCAGATTTACACAAGCAAGTGACAAGCAGATTTACACAAGCAAGTGACGAGCAGATTTACACAAGCAAGTGACCAGCAGATTTACACAAGCAAATGACAAGCAGATTTACACAAGCAAGTGACGAGCAGATTTACACAAGCAAGTGACAAGCAGATTTACACAAGCAAGTGACCAGCAGATTTACACAAGCAAGTGACCAGCAGATTTACACAAGCAAGTGACGAGCAGATTTACACAAGCAAGTGACAAGCAGATTTACACAAGCAAGTGACGAGCAGATTTACACAAGCAAGTGACAAGCAGATTTACACAAGCAAGTGACTAGCAGATTTACACAAGCAAGTGACCAGCAGATTTACACAAGCAAGTGACCAGCAGATTTACACAAGCAAGTGACAAGCAGATTTACACAAGCAAGTGACCAGCAGATTTACACAAGCAAGTGACCAGCAGATTTACACAAGCAAGTGACCAGCAGATTTACACAAGCAAGTGACCAGCAGATTTACACAAGCAACTGAGGGGCAGATTTACACAAGCAACTGACCAGCAGATTTACACAAGCAAGTGACCAGCAGATTTACACAAGCAAGTGACCAGCAGATTTACACAAGCAAGTGACCAGCAGATTTACACAAGCAAGTGACAAGCAGATTTACACAAGCAAGTGACAAGCAGATTTACACAAGCAAGTGACAAGCAGATTTACACAAGCAAGTGACCAGCAGATTTACACAAGCAAGTGACCAGCAGATTTACACAAGCAAGTGACCAGCAGATTTACACAAGCAAGTGACGAGCAGATTTACACAAGCAAGTGACCAGCAGATTTACACAAGCAAGTGACGAGCAGATTTACACAAGCAAGTGACCAGCAGATTTACACAAGCAAGTGACCAGCAGATTTACACAAGCAAGTGACCAGCAGATTTACACAAGCAAGTGACCAGCAGATTTACACAAGCAACTGACCAGCAGATTTACACAAGCAAGTGACCAGCAGATTTACACAAGCAAGTGACCAGCAGATTTACACAAGCAAGTGACCAGCAGATTTACACAAGCAAGTGACCAGCAGATTTACACAAGCAAGTGACCAGCAGATTTACACAAGCAAGTGACAAGCAGATTTACACAAGCAAGTGACGAGCAGATTTACACAAGCAAGTGACGAGCAGATTTACACAAGCAAGTGACCAGCAGATTTACACAAGCAAGTGACAAGCAGATTTACACAAGCAAGTGACAAGCAGATTTACACAAGCAAGTGACAAGCAGATTTACACAAGCAAGTGACCAGCAGATTTACACAAGCAAGTGACCAGCAGATTTACACAAGCAAGTGACCAGCAGATTTACACAAGCAAGTGACGAGCAGATTTACACAAGCAAGTGACCAGCAGATTTACACAAGCAAGTGACCAGCAGATTTACACAAGCAAGTGACCAGCAGATTTACACAAGCAAGTGACCAGCAGATTTACACAAGCAAGTGACCAGCAGATTTACACAAGCAAGTGACCAGCAGATTTACACAAGCAACTGACCAGCAGATTTACACAAGCAAGTGACCAGCAGATTTACACAAGCAAGTGACCAGCAGATTTACACAAGCAAGTGACCAGCAGATTTACACAAGCAAGTGACCAGCAGATTTACACAAGCAAGTGACCAGCAGATTTACACAAGCAAGTGACAAGCAGATTTACACAAGCAAGTGACGAGCAGATTTACACAAGCAAGTGACCAGCAGATTTACACAAGCAAGTGACCAGCAGATTTACACAAGCAAGTGACAAGCAGATTTACACAAGCAAGTGACAAGCAGATTTACACAAGCAAGTGACCAGCAGATTTACACAAGCAAGTGACCAGCAGATTTACACAAGCAAGTGACCAGCAGATTTACACAAGCAAGTGACGAACAGATTTACACAAGCAAGTGACCAGCAGATTTACACAAGCAAGTGACCAGCAGATTTACACAAGCAAGTGACCAGCAGATTTACACAAGCAAGTGACCAGCAGATTTACACAAGCAAGTGACCAGCAGATTTACACAAGCAAGTGACCAGCAGATTTACACAAGCAAGTGACAAGCAGATTTACACAAGCAAGTGACCAGCAGATTTACACAAGCAAGTGACCAGCAGATTTACACAAGCAAGTGACCAGCAGATTTACACAAGCAAGTGACCAGCAGATTTACACAAGCAAGTGACAAGCAGATTTACACAAGCAAGTGACAAGCAGATTTACACAAGCAAGTGACAAGCAGATTTACACAAGCAAGTGACAAGCAGATTTACACAAGCAAGTGACAAGCAGATTTACACAAGCAAGTGACAAGCAGATTTACACAAGCAAGTGACAATATTATTATGTTATTAATTTTTTTATTATTATTGTTATTATTATTATTGTTTATCTTATTATTAATTTTATGATTATTATTTTTATTGTTATTTTTATTATTATTATTGATGCAAGGAAGCGCTAAACTCATAGGAGGCGGGAGCTCCATTTCCTCGGATCGCCCTTGTTGAGATTCTATACGAGTTGCAAAAATTACTCATCTTACCCCTTATATTCATATTCATCACACTCATATTCATTATACCCATCATACTCATTATTCTCATGCTCATCATATTTATATTAATTGTAATCATATACTCATCAAACTACTCATCTTTCTCATTATACTCTTGCTATATTCATTCTAATCACTCATACTCACTCATCATACTCATTCTTCTTACTCATCCTCGTTATACTCATAATCATACTCGATATGCTCATTATAATCATCATACTCATTAATTTTCTTACTCATCATACTCGATATGCTCATTATAATCATCATACTCATTAATCTTGTTACTCATCATACTCGATATGTCCATTATTATCATCATACTCATTATACTCATGATTGTATCCCATATATTAGGGTTGTGCTCCTCACTCATGATCGGATTCACTTTCACCGATCTAACAGGCACAAGAAGCTTTCATGTGCACAACGTTTCGCCCTGTGCAGAGCTTCAGAGAGCTCTACATTGTCCCAATAAAGCCTGCACTGTGCACATTGTGTGCGTGCTTGCTTCCATCAGCATGTTTGTGTGTGTGTGCTCGCGCGTGCGTGCTCCCATGTGCGTGAGCCTTTGTTGGAGTGTGCGTGGGAGAGCTTGTGGGTAGGGTGGGAGAGATGTTGCAACAATCAGAGTTAAGCTGCGGGAAGCAGTCAACATTATCGTAACTCATCCCTGAGTCAACGTTGTACGGTGAGGTATTATCATCGCGCGCCTGTGGGTGGTGTTGATGATGTGGGCGGCCTGTGGGTGGTGTTGATGATGTGGGCGGCCTGTGGGTGGTGATGTGGGCGGCCTGTGGGTGGTGTTGATGATGTGGGCGGCCCTTTAAGTGATATCAAGGCACCTACTCCTAACCCTGCTGAAAGAAGGCCCATCCTGCCTGACCTTTAACCCATCCCGGTTGACTATTTTCATACTTGACCATTTGCAAATAAACACCTTGGAAAGACTTGCTAAAGTCAGCCCAGCTTATCTGTCGGGGTGAGTGCTAGGAACCTGCTTCAGGGTTCTCGTCTCAGAGGCTTCATTCCTGATGAACCATTACTAAAACGTCACTTCCAGTGTGGCTCCTTGCTGCTAGTCACTCTCGTTGTTCTGACCCAGCTCTCTTTTATCCCAAGAAGCTCTTCTTTGATGCCTCTTCCCAAGAAGCTCATCCCGAGTGGTTCATCTCAGCCGACCTCGCTGACCTACGCTCACTACTGTCAGCTTCAGCCTACGCCCACCACCGTCAGAATCAGCCTATGCCCACCACTGTCAGAATCATCCTACACCTACCACTGTCAGAATCATCATACACCTACCACTGTCAGAATCATCCTACACCTACCACCGTCAGAATCATCCTACACCTACCACCGTCAGAATCATCCTACATCTACCACCGTCAGAATCAGCCTGCGCCCACCACCGTCAGAATCAGCCTCTGCCCACAACCGTCAGAATCAGCCTACGCCCACCACCGTCAGACTCAGCTTATGCCCACCACCGTCAGAATCAGCCTACGTCCACCATCGTCAGAATCAGCCTATGCCCACCACCGTCAGAATCATCCTACACCCACCACAGTCAGAATCAGCCTACGCCCACCACCGTCAGAATCAGTCTATGCCCACCACCGTCAGAATCAGCCATACGCCCACCACCGTCAGAATCAGCCTACGCCCTCTTCAATACCTTTGTTCATCACGCTGCATCAGACGCATCTAGTACTGTTTTTTTTAATCGCCTTCATCTCTGATTAACTCTATACCAACGCAAAATATAAATTCTATTTTTTCTTCAGTGACCACCTCATTTGCAAGAAAGGTAAAACGCCTCTTTTTTTTTTTCCTTATTCCATGACTATCTCATCCCCAAAAATAATGGAGGGTTGAGTCCAGGCCTCAGTGTTCAGATTATACGTGCATTTCTATGATAAAGAATGAAGTGAGCACAGCAATGCGTAGATAGTGCAACGTTGCAACTCACGAGAGGCTGACAGGATGAACGTGTTAAGTGATAGGCGGTGTTTACGTTCCCACTAGTGGGTTTTCTACTCCACCAGTGTTTCACTAGCCTCTCTTAGTCCACCCCTAGCTTTTCACTCTGACCGTAACTTGTGCGTTGCCATTGTTTACCGTGACGCTCAGCGCAATAACCCCCAACTAAATGATACTCAAGACATAGTTGCTCACTTCATCTTAAATAATCACCTAGCTTTGTTGATTCAAGATACCCATCACGCCTCGGAATACAATATATATGAATTATATATCATTTAAGATTACCAGTACCACATTATGAGAGGTATTTCCTGTTCACAAACGGTGTTGTTGGACTGAGACTCAGTCAGAGCAAACAGGACATGTGAGTGGCCCATTCTTCAACATCAAAGAAATTTATTCTCCCTCTTATATGCCCTTATAATGTCTCGTTTACACACCCTCACACCCACCCAGGCATTGTTGAATAAATATTACGTAAAGCTAGTACATAAATGTGGATGAACACAGGAGAACAAAATAATGGTAACTAACAACTAACAAGCAATTAGGTATTAGATCAACAAATCCACGGGGAAAAAATAGGTGAGTAGACTGCGTTCGTTAAGATAAACAAGGTTTTGGATAGTTCCTCTTGAAATGCTTAAATGGAACCTAAAAAAACACAGGAGGGATAACAGGCAAGCTGTTACAGTGGACAAGAAGTTTGTTGGTAAAAGGAAAATGCTTGACATAATAAGAGGAAAAGTGTCCTCAGGTGGAATGTTACCAGCGGGATGAACATGCTGACACTCCTGGCTAAACTTTTCCTCTAATAAATGTCCTGAACTGTACATAAATGCTTTTTTTTTCACAAAATATTGATGCTTGTTCCGGTAATATTTCAGATTTACATAAATAACTTCAGAGATGGAATGTAATATATATATATATATATATATATATATATATATATATATATATATATATATATATATATATATATATATATATATATATATATATATATACAATATCGAGTCGAATAGATCAAACTTGCTATTTCGGCTTAAATAGCAACGCTCTTCTTGCCAAATAAGACAAGCGAAAATCTGTGTATACAATAATTTCGCAAAAATTATTCTGAACCTAACGAAAAAAAAATAAATTTCATTTTTTTATTATTAAATTATTGTGAACTTATCTAAAATATATTTAATTGGAATAGGCTAAATTAAATTGCGCTTGTTATAATAAGGTTAGGTAGGTTTTCAAGGGTTCTTATGGCACAAAATTATTAATTTTTACATTAACGTAAATGGAAAAATATATCTTTAAACGTATAAAAGAAAATTTTAGAAAGGAACTAATTTTAAATGAGTTTTTGCTAACTGACCAGCTTTACCTATTCGGCACGACATATATATATATATATATATATATATATATATATATATATATATATATATATATATATATATATATATATATATATATATATATATATATATATATATATATACGAATTATATGTTTGCGGATGATGCAAACATTCTATGTAAATAAGCAATATAAATCACATAAGCATATAAATCCTTTCTAGGAGACTTGGATATATTAAGCAATTAAAGTGACAGATCGAGGGTCACATTGCATGTGGTTAAGTACCGAGTGATGGAAATAGGAGAAAGCGATAACAACCCGCATTAATAATATAAAATAAATGATAAAATATTGAAATCATCAGACAACGATGTAACACCTGTCTTACAAGAAGGTTTTTCATTAAATCGTTTAAAGAAATTCGTAAAAAGCACAAACGGTTCACTGGCCCTCTATAAAATAGCTTTTAGGGATATGAATAGAGAAATGTTAGGAATAATATACTGTAAATAATGTATGTTAAGTCCCCACCTACAAAAAAAAAAACACGATGACGCAGTAGGAAAAATGAAACGCGAGCTAGAAAATGGCTGCCTACCTCTCTCCAGGTAAACGACTGCAAAACAAAGTTATGAGGAAGTGCTGGAAACATTATATTGCGCAAAGAGCTGCAGAGAGGATAATATAAAGTTATTCTTCTCATCAAATTTTTAGAAAACGATGAAGAAAAGGTCACAATACAGTGACTGGAACAACCGAATTAAAAACAACGCGAAAGGAATTGCAGTCCCACAGCGTGGTAGAGCACACATTGTCACAAGAAGAGATACAAGAGTGCCTGAAGCTGCTAAATACGGGAATGGCTCTGCGGGTGGACAAGATCGTGCCATGGATACTAAAGCAAGTGGCTGACGCCCATAGCAAGACACTATCGAAAGTCTACACTACCATATTAGAGATGTGAGAGATGCCAGATATCAGAGAAACAGCCACTGTACCGCCATTATTCAAGAAACGAGACAAACAAGAAGTTCTAAACTAGATATGTCACTTTCACATGTAAAATATTAATATTAATAGTATACTTAAGAGAAAAGCTAAAACCAAGTGGATCATTCAGCACAAGGAGTAATGAAAGCTCGATCCTCCGTCCGCTAATGGTGAGGCCGACACTCTATTCTCGAAACCCGGCTTCATATATTCAGTTGCAAAGTGACAGAAAACATTATAGGGACATGGTTGTTTAACCACTTTCAGAACGTTGATTTTACAACGAGTCAACAGCACAGAATCAGGGAAGCACAATACTATTAAAAAAATAAAACGTGTCATTCAGACAAACGTTTTTTTTTCAATAATAAACGTTTCTTGCAACACAATGTTCCTTTCTCCAAAGAATGTGTGTTGAAACATCAAAGTGTAACGAGCAGTGTCACTGAGAAGTCCAAACCCACATGGAGACAGAAACAAGAGGTGTCTGTCTAGTTCGACCTCCAGCTGAGGTCTTCACCATATGTACCGAAACCTTATTACTCTTCTCTCTTTCTCTCTCTCTCTCTTTTTTTTTTTTTTTTTTTTTTTTTTTTTTTTACACAGGGTTTGACAAGGTTAAGGATCCCTAGCTTTATTGACAGCTATTTACAGGTTAAGGATTCCTAACTTTATTGGCAAGCTAAGAGCTGTTACCTACATCAGCTCATTTGAAAGCATTTTTGTTATGAGACATACAAGTAGGGAACAGGATGAAGTTGGAGCCATCTGTGGGCCAGCATTTTCATTTGATCAACTGACGTTATCTCGTTGACATCATTATGCTGTACAAATGTGTTCCATACTCGAGTCATCCTGGGTATGTATGATCTCAGATGGAGTGATGTTCTGGAGAAGGGTACAGCCAGAGTGAAGTTGCTGCTTTCTGCCCGTCTTGTGGCATAAAAGCTTGTTTCACGCTGTCCTCGAAGTGGATCCAAGTGTGGTATTTTGACAATATTGGCCTTGTACATAACAGTAAGGCCACCCACATCCCTCCTATGTTGAAGGCTCTGCTGAAATGACAGATCTATCCAGGATGGGTCCAGGCGAGAGATGAGACGTCTTGCTCTGTTCTCTACTCTGTCAAGCAGTCGCAGATGAGAGGGGGGGCAGGCAAACCAAGAAAGTGGAGCATACTCAAGGTGTGAGCGTACTTGTGCCTCGTACAGGATCTTGCAACCCCTACTGTCAAGCAGATGCGAGATACGGCGAAGTGCTGTAAGCTTCCTGGCTGCCTTGTTTGCAAGATTTACAACATGGTTCTTCATGGTTAGTTTGGAGTCAAATTTCACCCCAAGGATATCAACTTCTTCTCCAGGTGCCAACATCGTCCCATTCATCCTTACTACTGCGCCAGCATTACCATCATGGTGCCTAGAGACGAACATCATTTGCGTTTTTTCAGGTGCAAATGTTACTTGCCATCTATTTCCCCAAGCTGATATAGCTCTCAGCTGGTGATTGATGTAGCTTAGAGCAGCTGGCATTTCTTCTCTTGGATAAGTGAATGTCAGTGTACAGTCGTCTGCATATGCATGTGATTCTGGGATGAGATGAAGAAGGTCGTTGAAGTAGACATTCCATAACAGTGGACCCAGCACACTTCCTTGTGGAACGCTTGCCCCAATAGGATGCCTTGCTGATTCCGTTCCATTGAGGACTACACTTAGAGATCTACCATGAAGGTAATCACTGAGGAGACATAGCGTAGAGCCTGCAATTCCCAGTGCTTGAAGTTTTGCTAAGAGGCCCTGGTGCCACACCCGGTCGAAAGCGCCAGCAATGTCCAGTGCTACCACACAGCTGACTTTGGATTCATCCAGTGACTGGTGCCACTTAGTGGAGAGGTTTAACAACAGATCAGCAGCAGAGTAACCTTTCCTGAAGCCATATTGACGATCACAAAGTAGTGAGTGGTAGTCAAAAAAATCTGTCATTTGTCTTGAGATTATTGTCTCAAGGATCTTACCAGTGATTGACAGGAGTGACACTGGTCTGTAGTTGCTGATTTCTGCTCTGCTCTTCTTTTTGTGAACAGGGACTACATTTGCCTCTTTCCATGGAGAGGGCCATTTACACTGTACTAGGCAGTGCTGAAAGATGCGAGTTAGAGGTGCTGCTAGCTGGTCTGCACATCTTCTCAACAATCTTGGGCTCAACTTGTCTGGGCCCACAGCCTTTTCTTGGTCAAGTGATTTAAGAAGGAAATGCACCTCCTCCTGCCTTATTGTCACCACTGACAGTTTTGACACAGTTCTTGCAGCTAGCCAAGGAGGGTCCCTTGCTGGATCAGGAACTTGCATTTTGGTAGCAAAGTGTTCAGCAAAGAGGTCCGCCTTCTCTTGACTACTAGTAGAGGTGGTCCCATCCTGTCGATTTAGAGGTGGAATAAGTTCATCAGGCAGATAACCTTGTCTGTCCTTGACCAGGGACCACCAGGTTTTGGAGCCTACCCTACCTGATGCTAACTTTCTTTTAGTGTCCACCTCCCATTTAGTAATGGCCCACTTTTGAACATCACCCATATGCCTACAGGCTTGCATGTGCAAGTTCCTGTTATAGGTGGTAGGATGTCTCTTATACCTTCGCCATGCTTTGTACTTAGCAGTAGCAGCCTCTCTACAACGAAAGCCAAACCAAGGCTGATCTGTAGGCTTTGTCACATATTGCCGGTGAGGAATGTGTTCTTGTTGCAGATTAAGGATGTGTCCAGTGAAGGCTTTCACTTGGTTGTCAACATCCCCCTGGAGAAGAGCATTCCAGTCGGTGGTGGCGAGCTCAGAGCTCTCTCTCTCTCTCTCTCTCTCTCTCTCTCTCTCTCTCTCTCTCTTTCTCTCTCTCTTTCTCTCTCTCTTTCTCTCTCTCTCCCTCTTTTTACACAGGATTTGACAAGGTTAGGTAAGGGATCCCTAGCTTTATTGACAAGCTATTTACAGGTTAAGGATTCTTAACTTAATTGACAAGCTAGGAGCTGTTACCTACATCAGCTCATTTGAAAGCATTTTTATTGTCATGATACATACAAGTAGGGAACAGGATGAAGTTGGAGCCATCCGTGGGCCAGCATTTTCATCTGATCAACTGACTTTATCTCGTTGACATCATAATGCTGTACGAATGTGTTGATACTCGAGTCATCCTGGGGATAAATGATCTCAGATGAAGTGATGTTCTGGAGAAGGGTACAGCCAGAGTGAAGTTGCTGCTTTCTGCCCGTCTTGTGGTATAGAAGCTTGCTTCACGCTGTCCTCGAAGTGGATCCAAGTGTGGTACTTTGACAATATTGGCCTTGTACATAACAGTAAGGCCACCCACATTCCTCATGTGTTGAAGGCTCTGCTGAAATGACAGATCTATCCAGGATTGGTCCAGGCGAGAGATGAGACGTCTTGCTCTGTTCTCTACTCTGTCAAGCAGTCGCAGATGAGAAGGGGGGCAGGCGAACCAAGAAAGTGGAGCATACTCAAGGTGTGAGCATACTTGTGCCTCGTACAAAATCTTGCAACCCCTGCTGTCAAGCAGATGCGAGATACGGCGAAGTGCTGTAAGCTTCCTGGCTGCCTTGTTTGCAAGATTTACAACGTGGTTTTTCATGGTCAATTTAGAATCAAATTTTACCCCAAGGATATCAACTTCTTCCCCAGGTGCCAACACCCTCCCATTCATCCTTACTACTGCACCGACATTACCATCATGTTGCCTAGAGATCATCATCATTTGTGTTTTCTCAGGTGCAAATGTTACTTGCCATCTATTTCCACAAGCTGATATAGCTCTTAGCTGGTGATTGATGTAGCTTAGAGCAGCTGGCATTTCTTCTCTTGGATAAGTGAATGTCAGTGTACAGTCATCTGCATATGCATGGGATTTTGGTATGAGATGGAGAAGGTCGTTGAAGTAGACATTCCATAACAATGGACCCAGCACGCTTCCTTGTGGAACACTTGCCCCAATAGGATGTCTTGCTGATTCTCTTCCATTGAGAACTACCCTTAGAGATCTACCATGAAGGTAATCACTGAGGAGACATAGCGTAGAGCCTGCAATTCCCACTGCTTGCAGTTTTGCTAAGAGGCCCTGGTGCCACACCCGGTCGAAAGCACCAGCAATGTCCAGTGCTACCACACAGCCGACTTTGGATTCATCCAGTGACTGGTGCCACTTAGTGGAGAGGTTTAACAATAGATCAGCAGCAGAAGCGTAACCTTTCCTGAAGCCATATTGATGGTTACAAAGTAGTGAGTGGTAGTCAAAAAACTGTCATTTGTCTTGAGATTATTGTCTCAAGGAGCTTGCCAGTGATTGACAGGAGTGACACTGGCCTTTAGCTGCTGATTTCTGCTCTGCTCTAATTTTTGTGAACAGGGACTACATTTGCCTCTTTCCACAGAGAAGGTCATTTACACTGTACTAGGCAGTGTGGAAAGATGCGAGTTAGAGGTGCTCCTAGCTGGTCTGCACATCTCAGCAATCTTGGGCTCTCTCTCTCTCTCTCTCTCTCTCTCTCTCTCTCTCTCTCTCTCTCTCTCTCTCTCTCTCTCTCTCTCTCTCTCTCTCTCTCTCTCTCTCTCTCTCTCTCTCTCACTCTCTCACTCTCTATCTCATTCTCTCTCTCTTTCTCTCACTCTTTGTCTCACTCTTTCTCTCCACCTGGACTCCGCTCTCACATCAAAGACTCAGAGTTTATATTTTATAATTTTGACGGTGACGCAAAAAAAAAACACAGTGTCAATAGGAAAGGTTTTCATGTACATGACATCATTATACAACAAGACAAGTGAGCCAAAAATCTGTTAGGTACACACAGAAGCCCTCGCAAGAGTAAGTGGGCCCTCGGTAGTAACATGGGGCCCATCAGATAAGTAGGGAGGCCCTCAGGTTAGTATAAGAACATAGGATTATAAAAGCTCTCTGCTGAGAGTGAGTTTAGTGCGCTCCCTCAAGTGGGTGGTAAGTTTAGGGCCCCTGTTCTCTCAGGTGAGTGGAGGGGCCATCTGATGAGTCTAGGAACCCCTTGAGTATACACCTGTGTGTTTGTGTGAGTCGTGTTACTCACATGGCGAGCGAATCACCTCAACAGTTACACTAAATTAGACAAGTATTACTTTCCGCGTGGCAAGATAACATGGATATTACCCGCGAGTTATAAACCAGAATATGCAAGACACGTTCCCGAGAATGACTGCAGCAATATGAAGGACAAGTTCCTGTGAATGACTGCAGCAATATGAAGGACAAGTTCTTGTGAATGATTGCAGCAATATGAAGGACAAGTTCTTGTGAATGATTGCAGCAATATGAAGGACAAGTTCTTGTGAATGACTGCAGCAATATGAAGGACAAGTTCTTGTGAATGATTGCAGCAATATGAAGGACAAGTTCTTGTGAATGACTGCAGCAATATGAAGGACAAGTTCTTGTGAATGATTGCAGCAATATGAAGGACAAGTTCTTGTGAATGATTGCAGCAATATGAAGGACAAGTTCCTGTGAATGACTGCAGCAATATGAAGGACAAGTTCTTGTGAATGATTGCAGCAATATGAAGGACAAGTTCTTGTGAATGATTGCAGCAATATGAAGGACAAGTTCTTGTGAATGATTGCAGCAATATGAAGGACAAGTTCTTGTGAATGATTGCAGCAATATGAAGGACAAGTTCTTGTGAATGATTGCAGCAATATGAAGGACAAGTTCTTGTGAATGATTGCAGCAATATGAAGGAAAAGGTTACGAGAATGAGTGGCGGAATATTCCATTTACTTTGAGTAAGTAAGTAGTAGGTTCGCCGGTATTGTCCTGTCCGGGTGTTTTCCAGATGGTGACCCGGCATTACTTTATAATATATTTCATTCAATAACAACAGGATATTAAAATGACACAGAGAACACAGACATGAGAGTGTACACAAAGTTAAGTACCCCGAGAGAGGGGTATGTCTCTTGCTGAGAGTTTACCTGATTACCTCATTTGGAGGATTTAAAGATTTTTTACTGGTGACTGCTTACGTACGGTTTTTAACGTAGTCGATAGATTTTACATCATTTTAACCAACTAGAGTGTACTTTAAAACAGACCTAGATACACCGACACATCGAAAAGCAGTCAATCGATCAAGCCTTCATTTCACAATATGCAGTATAGTATAAATAAACAATACATATTACATAGAGTAAACAAAGAAATTAAAGGTTGATTAAATATATAAAACTGTTATTGCATTCATGCGGACGCTCTAATTTCGGAGAGGTCATACGGAAAGGAAAGTGATGGGGGTCTCTCACTCTGACTCAGGAGCCCTTCACTTACATCACTGCACGAGAGACTGCGTGATAGCAACACTGTGCTGAAACACCTCGGTGAAACACTAGTGATAATCAGCAAGTCACCTCATCGTCCGCACTTGTTAAGGCCAAGAAAAACTCTCAGGTACCAAACGCTAAATGCTCAGCCGCCGTATTTGGCAGAGGCCTTTGAGTTTTGGTCAGGCGCTTCAAGGTCGCCTTCCGCATAAGGCAGGCGCCACTGGCCGGGGATGCTAAGCGATAAGTCCTTTAATCCTGCCACACCGCACGGACCCTACACGCTTCTACTCCTTATTTGATAAGCGATTTAATCCTATTCCACAAGGCGGCCTATCCTAACTGGAAGTACAAGTGGTGTTTATAAGATCTGCTGCTACTGAGTGGATATGGGCTCAGAGAACAGATATTTCGTGAATCTTTATCCTCTGCTGTTGATATTGCAGATCGGAAGAACGTTCGGGAAACTTGTTTGGTCTGCATCTATTCGAGCAACAAAATTATTGGGAGCGCCTTAAAATCCTTCAAATTGTACTCTCTGGAGTGCACGCAAGAAAGATATATCATAATTTACACCTGAAAAAAAATACTAGGTGGACTGGTTCCAAATATGCACAAAAGATATCTCTTTGCGAGAGTGCGAGGCATGGTAGATACCACAAAATAACCACTAAGAATAAACAAGGTGCAATAAGCACACTAATGAATAACTCAGTAAGCATAAAGTGTCCAAGGCTTCCCAACTCCCTGTCCTTCACGTGTATGGAATTGTAAGTAAACTTCTGTCTTCAAGAGAAGAGTTTGTGCGCTGTCTTGCCTCTCCAGGGAGGTGCCTTGATGCTGCTTAGAGGCTTCTTAGCCAAGGAACCGGACTTATCCTCGTTTTTCGCGAATCAACTTGAATATCTTCCAGTCCCCAGGCTTTGTATGACTCCTGGATGGGTTTAGCGCTTCTCCTTTATTGAAATAAATGCAGAATCTTCCTAATCAGCTGACCTATTGTTGCTTCGTCGGAGTACAAGCTGCAAGCACTAACAGCCTGACTGACCAGGCCGTCATATAAAAAAGGCCTGGTTAGAAATCGGACAGTGGGCTCAATGATTATCAGCAGTCGAAGGATCAGATTTGCTCTAGCGGCCTCGGAATGATAGGAATTTTGGTTGAAATCCAGACATAATTCTTCATGAAAAAAAACTTGGAGTTAGAAACACTGATTGACTATATAGTGACAATATAGTCAACCAGTGTTGATGTTGACACTGACTACATTATAGTCAGTGTCAACATCAGGAGTAGAGGCTGAGAGGTCTCAGCCTTACTTGAAACTTACTGCGGCCTCAGAAATTACATACTGTATGCAAACAGTATACTCTCACAACATGGAAATTCTATCCTGAGAGACTACTTTAAATACCACAGACACTTTAACAAGAGATGCTGGATCCTGTCTTACTTCAAACACTCCTCTAGAACTCTTCAATATTTTGTTCAGTCCTTCAAAGTTTTGCTCTTTAACTGTCTCTGAAAATTTCTTGAATTCACGTGACGTAAAATAGAGTAAGGAATAAGGAGCTAAATATGATTACACAAAGGGTAGGTGAGGCTTGCTGTCTAACACTGATGTCTAACACTGATATCTAACACTGATGTCTAACACTGATATCTAACACTGCTGTCTAACACTGCTGTCTAACACTGCTGAACACTCCTGTCTAACACTCCTGTCTAACTGCTTTATAACACTGATGTCTAACACTGCTTTATAACACTGATGTCTGACACTGCTTTATAACACTGATGTCTGACACTGCTTTATAACACTGATGTCTGACACTGCTTTATAACACAGATGTCTAACACTGATATCTAACACTGCTGAACACTCCTGTCTAACACTCCTGTCTAACTGCTTTATAACACTGATGTCTGACACTACTTTATAACACTGATGTCTAACACTGCTTTATAACACTGATGTCTGACACTGCTTTATAACACTGATGTCTAACACTGCTTTATAACACTGATGTCTGACACTGCTTTATAACACTGATGTCTAACACTGCTTTATAACACTGATGTCTGACACTGCTTTATAACACTGATGTCTAACACTGCTTTATAACACTGATGTCTGACACTGCTTTATAACACTGATGTCTAACACTGCTTTATAACACTGATGTCTAACACTGCTTTATAACACTGATGTCTGACACTGCTTTATAACACTGATGTCTAACACTGCTTTATAACACTGATGTCTGACACTGCTTTATAACACTGATGTCTAACACTGCTTTATAACACTGATGTCTAACACTGCTTTATAACACTGATGTCTAACACTGCTTTATAACACTGATGTCTAACACTGCTGCATAACACTGCTGCATAACACTGATGTCTAACACTGCTGTGTCTGGAAAGTGTTGGTACTTCAAGAGCAGAATGAATTATGGAGACACTTACACTTGTGTCTAACTGGGGAATGACAGAGTGCTGAAAGAAGGGATTAAAATTAATTTGACTGACAGCGTGAGGTGACAGCCCTAGCAGAGTAGATCGATACCTCACTTCATGGGATGACCATGGGTGAGTCTGGTGTGACCACTGACATGACCATGGGTGAGTCTGGTGTGACCACTGACATGACAATTGGTGAGTCTGGTGTGACCACTGACATGACCATGGGTGAGTCTGGTGTGACCACTGACATGACCATGGGTGAGTCTGGTGTGACCACTGACATGACCATGGGTGAGTCTGGTGTGACCACTGACATGACCATGGGTGAGTGGTGTGACCACTGACATGACCATGGGTGAGTCTGGTGTGACCACTGACATGACCATGGGTGAGTCTGGTGTGACCACTTACATGACCATGGGTGAGTCTGGTGTGACCACTGACATGACCATGGGTGAGTCTGGTGTGACCACTGACATGACCATGGGTGAGTCTGGTGTGACCACTGACATGACCATGGGTGAGTCTGGTGTGACCACTGACATGACAATTGGTGAGTCTGGTGTGACCACTGACATGACCATGGGTGAGTCTGGTGTGACCACTGACATGACAATTGGTGAGTCTGGTGTGACCACTGACATGACCATGGGTGAGTCTGGTGTGACCACTGACATGACCATGGGTGAGTCTGGTGTGACCACTGACATGACCATGGGTGAGTCTGGTGTGACCACTTACATGACCATGGGTGAGTCTGGTGTGACCACTGACATGACCATGGGTGAGTCTTGTGTGACCACTGACATGACCATGGGTGAGTCTGGTGTGACCACTGACATGACCATGGGTGAGTCTGGTGTGACCACTGACATGACAATTGGTGAGTCTGGTGTGACCACTGACATGACCATGGGTGAGTCTGGTGTGACCACTGACATGACCATGGGTGAGTCTGGTGTGACCACTGACATGACCATGGGTGAGTCTGGTGTGACCACTTACATGACCATGGGTGAGTCTGGTGTGACCACTGACATGACAATTGGTGAGTCTGGTGTGACCACTGACATGACCATGGGTGAGTCTGGTGTGACCACTGACATGACAATTGGTGAGTCTGGTGTGACCACTGACATGACCATGGGTGAGTCTGGTGTGACCACTGACATGACCATGGGTGAGTCTGGTGTGACCACTGACATGACCATGGGTGAGTCTGGTGTGACCACTGACATGACCATGGGTGAGTCTGGTGTGACCACTGACATGACCATGGGTGAGTCTGGTGTGACCACTGACATGACCATGGGTGAGTCTGGTGTGACCACTGACGTGACCATGGGTGAGTCTGGTGTGACCACTGACATGACCATGGGTGAGTC
This sequence comes from Cherax quadricarinatus, assembly GCF_038502225.1. Classification (NCBI taxonomy): domain Eukaryota; kingdom Metazoa; phylum Arthropoda; class Malacostraca; order Decapoda; family Parastacidae; genus Cherax; species Cherax quadricarinatus. The sequence continues at coordinate 25,642,160 of NC_091316.1, forward strand.
TGGTGTGACCACTGACATGACCATGGGTGAGTCTGGTGTGACCACTGACATGACCATGGGTGAGTCTGGTGTGACCACTGACATGACAATTGGTGAGTCTGGTGTGACCACTGACATGACAATTGGTGAGTCTGGTGTGACCTCTGACATGACAATTGGTGAGTCTGGTGTGACCACTCACATGACCATGGGTGAGTCTGGTGTGACCACTCACATGACCATGGGTGAGTCTAGTGTGACCACTGACATGACCATGGGTGAGTCTGGTGTGACCTCTGACATGACCATGGGTGAGTCTGGTGTGACCACTGACATGACAATGGGTGAGTCTTGTGTGACCTCTGACATGACCATGGGTGAGTCTGGTGTGACCACTGACATGACCATGGGTGAGTCTGGTGTGACCACTGACATGACCATGGGTGAGTCTGCTGTGGCCAGTGACATGACCATGGGTGAGGCTGGTGTGACCACTGACATAACCATTGGTGAGGCTGGTGTGACCAGTGACATGACAATGGGTGAGTCTGATGTGACCACTGACATAACCATGGGTGAGTCTGGTGTGACCACTGACATGACCATGGGTGAGGCTGGTGTGACCACTGATATGACCATGGGTGAGTCTGGTGTGACCACTGGCATGACCATGGTGGACTCTGTTGTGATCAGTGACACGACCATGGTGGACTCTGGTGTGACCAGCGACACGACCATGGTGGACTCTGTTGTGACCAGTGACACGACAATGGTGGACTCTGGTGTGACCAGTGACACGACCATGTTGGACTCTGGTGTGACCAGTGACACGACAATGGTGGACTCTTGTGTGACCAGTGACACGACCATGGTGGACTCTGGTATGACCAGTGACACGACCATGGTGGACTCTGGTGTGACCAGTGACACGACCATGGTGGACTCTGGTGTGACCAGTGACACGATCATGGTGGACTGGTGTGACCAGTGACACGATCATGGTGGACTGGTGTGACCAGTGACACGATCATGGTGGACTGGTGTGACCAGTGACACGACCATGGTGGACTGGTGTGACCAGTGACACGATCATGGTGGACTGGTGTGACCAGTGACACGACCATGGTGGACTGGTGTGACCAATGACACGACCATGGTGGACTGGTGTGACCAATGACACGACCATGGTGGACTGGTGTGACCAATGACACGACCATGGTGGACTGGTGTGACCAATGACACGACCATGGTGGACTGGTGTGACCAATGACACGACCATGGTGGACTGGTGTGACCAATGACACGACCATGGTGGACTGGTGTGACCAATGACACGACCATGGTGGACTGGTGTGACCAATGACACGACCATGGTGGACTGGTGTGACCAATGACACGACCATGGTGGACTGGTGTGACCAATGACACGACCATGGTGGACTGGACGTAAGAGGTTGTGACTGAGTTAAAACGAGGAAATCATCCTCTAGTCTTTAACTATTTAGCTATTGTTTGATCTTTTTATATATAAGAATTGTTGGTAACGTAATAGTAGCGTAATTGTTGGTAACGTAATAGTACCGTAATTGTTGGTAACGTAATAGTAGCGTAATTGTTGGTAGCGTAATAGTAGCGTAATTGTTGGTAGCGTAATAGTAGCGTTATTGTTGGTAACGTAATAGTAGCGTAATTGTTGGTAACTTAATAGTAGCGTAATTATTGGTAGCGTAATAGTAGCGTAATTGTTGGTAACGTAATAGTAGCGTAATTGCTGGTAACGTAATAGTAGCGTAATTGTTGGTAGCGTAATAGTAGCGTAATTGTTGGTAATGTAATAGTAGCGTAATTGTTAGTAACGTAATAGTAGCGTAATTGTTGGCAACGTAATAGTAGCGTAATTGTTGGTAGCGTAATAGTTGCGTAATTGTTGGTAGCGTAATAGTAGCGTAATTGTTGGTAGCGTAATAGTAGCGTAATTGCTGGTAGCGTAATAGTAGCGTAATTGTTGGTAGCGTAATAGTAGCGTAATTGTTGGTAACGTAATAGTAGCGTAATTGTTGGTAGCGTAACAGTAGCGTAATTGTTGGTAGCGTAATAGTAGCGTAATTGTTGGTAGCGTAATTGTTGGTAGCGTAATAGTATCGTAATTGTTGATAGCTTAATTGTAGCGTAATTGTTGCTAGCGTAATAGTAACGTAATTCTATGTAGCGTAATAGTAGCGTAATTGTTGGTAGCGTAACAGTAGCGTAATTGTTGGTAGCGTAATTTTTGGTAGCGTAATTGTTGGTAGCGTAATAGTAGCGTTATTGTTGGTAGCGTAATAGTAGCGTAATTGTTGGAAACAGTAAATGTATAAAAGGCATTCAGCATGAAGTTATAAATAAAGACAATAGATCAGGTCAGCAAACAAAGGGGGACAGCAGAGGGCAGCAAGGGACTAGCTCCCTTAAGGTTTACTATACTAATAGCAGGAGTGTAAGAAATAAGATAGATGAGCTAAGATTAATTGCAAGTGCAGGAGACATAGATATTATTGCTATAACAGAGACCTGGCTCAATCTGAAAGATAGAGAGATGCCCTCTGAATGTCACATACAAGGCTATAAATTATTCCACACTGACAGGGTCAACAGGAAAGGTGGTGGAGTAGCGATGTATGTCAGAGACAATTTAAATTGTTGTGTTAGACAAGATATTAAATTAGAAGCGTCAGCCACTGAATCTGTTTGGTTACAGCTTCTCGAGGGCCGAGAAAAACTAATTTTGGGTGTGATTTACAGGGCCCCAAATCTTGATAGGGAGTGCAGTAAACTTCTATGGGACGAAATTCGTAAGGCATCTACATACGAAAATGTTGTGCTAATGGGAGATTTCAACTATAGACAGATTGACTGGAGCAATTTGACAGGAAATTTAGAGTCAGGTGACTTTCTTGATACGATCCAGGATTGTTTTTTAAAACAGTTTGTGACAGAGCCAACTAGGGGAAATAACCTCCTTGACTTGGTTCTTGCCAGTAGGGAAACACTAATTAATAATCTTGAGGTTAATGATGAGCTTGGGGAAAGTGATCACAAATCACTCAGTTTTAATATATCATGGAATTCCCCTAATAATGGCAATCAAGTCTCCGTCCCTGACTTTCGCTTGGCTGATTTCATAGGACTGAAAAATTACTTAGGTGGGCTGAACTGGAATGACCTGACTAAGGGTCAGGTAGGTGGTGATGGTTGCCGATATGATGCTTTCCAGGGCATAGTTCTAGCTGCTCAGTCAAATTATGTTCCAAATAGGGAAATCAGATCAAACAAAAATGATCCTAAATGGATGAACAATAGATTAAAATATCTGATTGGTCAAAAGAGAGGCATATATAGGCAAATCAAAAGAGGAGAGGGGCAATTGAGAAATCGATATATTCAGTTAAAGAGAGAAATAAAAAATGGAATTAGAAAAGCAAAAAGAGATTATGAGGTTAAAGTTGCAAGAGAATCGAAGACTAACCCAAAAGGATTCTTTCAGGTATACAGAAGTAAGATCAGGGACAAGATAGGCCCACTCAAAAGTTCCTCGGGTCAGCTCACTGACAGTGATAAGGAAATGTGTAGAATTTTTAACACATACTTCCTCTCAGTTTTTACACAGGAGGATACCAGCGATATTCCAGTAATGATAAATTATGTAGAACAGGACGATAATAAACTGTGTACTATTAGGGTCACAAGTGACATGGTCCTTAGGCAAATAGATAAATTAAAACCTAACAAATCCCCAGGCCCTGATGAACTGTATGCAAGGGTTCTAAAGGAATGTAAAAAGGAGCTTAGCACACCTTTGGCTAATTTTTTCAACATATCACTACAAACTGGCATGGTGCCAGATAAGTGGAAAATGGCAAATGTGATACCTATTTTCAAAACAGGTGACAGGTCCTTAGCTTCGAACTATAGACCAATAAGCCTAACCTCCATAGTGGGAAAATTTATGGAATCAATAATTGCCGAGGCAGTTCGTAGCCACCTTGAAAAGCATAAATTAATCAACGAATCTCAGCATGGTTTTACAAAGGGGCGTTCCTGCCTTACGAATTTATTAACTTTTTTCACTAAGGTATTTGAGGAGGTAGATCATGGTAATGAATATGATATTGTGTATATGGACTTCAGTAAGGCTTTTGACAGGGTCCCACATCAGAGACTATTGAGGAAAATTAAAGCACATGGAATAGGAGGAGAAATTTTTTCCTGGATAGAGGCATGGTTGACAAATAGGCAGCAGAGAGTTTGCATAAATGGGGAGAAATCAGAGTGGGGAAGTGTCACGAGCGGTGTTCCACAGGGGTCAGTGTTGGGCCCCCTGCTGTTCACAATCTACATAAACGACATAGATGAGGGCATAAAGAGCGACATCGGCAAGTTTGCCGATGACACCAAAATAGGCCGTCGAATTCATTCTGACGAGGACATTCGAGCACTCCAGGAAGATTTGAATAGACTGATGCAGTGGTCGGAGAAGTGGCAGATGCAGTTTAATATAGACAAATGCAAAGTTCTAAATGTTGGACAGGACAATAACCATGCCACATATAAACTAAATAATGTAGATCTTAATATTACGGATTGCGAAAAAGATTTAGGAGTTCTGGTTAGCAGTAATCTGAAACCAAGACAACAGTGCATAAGTGTTCGCAATAAAGCTAATAGAATCCTTGGCTTCATATCAAGAAGCATAAATAATAGGAGTCCTCAGGTTGTTCTTCAACTCTATACATCCTTGGTTAGGCCTCATTTAGATTATGCTGCACAGTTTTGGTCACCTTATTACAGAATGGATATAAATTCTCTGGAAAATGTACAAAGGAGGATGACAAAGTTGATCCCATGTATCAGAAACCTTCCCTATGAGGATAGACTAAGGGCCCTGAATCTGCACTCTCTAGAAAGACGTAGAATTAGGGGGGATATGATTGAGGTGTATAAATGGAAGACAGGAATAAATAAAGGGGATGTAAATAGTGTGCTGAAAATATCTAGCCTAGACAGGACTCGCAGCAATGGTTTTAAGTTGGAAAAATTCAGATTCAGGAAGGATATAGGAAAGTACTGGTTTGGTAATAGAGTTGTGGATGAGTGGAACAAACTCCCAAGTACCGTTATAGAGGCCAGAACGTTGTGTAGCTTTAAAAATAGGTTGGATAAATACATGAGTGGATGTGGGTGGGTGTGAGTTAGACCTGATAGCTTGTGCTACCAGGTCGGTTGCCGTGTTCCTCCCTTAAGTCAATGTGACCTGACCTGACTAGGTTGGGTGCATTGGCTTAAGCCGGTAGGAGACTTGGACCTGCCTCGCATGGGCCAGTAGGCCTTCTGCAGTGTTCCTTCGTTCTTATGTTCTTATGTTCTTATGTAATAGTAGCGTAATTGTTGGTAGCGTAATAGCGTAATTTTTGGTAGCGTATTAGTAGCGTAATTGTTGGTAGCGTAATAGTAGCGTAATTGTTTATAGGGTAATAGTAGCGTAATTGTTGGTAGCGTAATAGTATCGTAATTGTTTATAGCTTAATAGTAGCGTAATTGTTGGTAGCGAAATAGCAACGTAATTGTTGGTAGCGTAATAGTAGCGTAATTATTGGTAGCGTAATAGTAGCGTAATTGTTGGTAGCGTAATTTTTGGTAGCGTAATAGTAGCGTAATTGTTGGTAGCGTAATAGTAGCGTAATTGTTGGTAGCGTAATAGCAGCGCAATTGTTGGTAACATAATAATTGGTAGTGTAATAATTGGTAGCGTAATAAATATTACTCAGTGGGAACGGAGAATCGCTCGGAGACAAAACTGAGACAAGAAATGTCACGTTGGTTGCATATTTTACCATTTGCGATCAGTTGTCATGTTATCAGTTCTGTGAGAAATCTTATTTTACAGTAAAAGTTACGGTCAAGACGTGTCTGTTCCTCTATTGAAGGTTACAGTCGTGTTTGTTTCTCTAGGGAAGGTTACAGCCGTGTTTGTTCCTCTAGTGAAGGTTACAGTCGTGTTTGTTCCTCTAGTGAAGGTTACAGCCGTGTTTGTTCCTCTAGTGAAGGTTACAGCCGTGTTTGTTCCTCTAGTGAAGGTTACAGTCGTGTTTGTTCCTCTAGTGAAGGTTACAGTCGTGTTTGTTCCTCTAGTGAAGGTTACAGTCGTGTTTGTTCCTCTAGTGAAGGTTACAGTCATGTTTGTTCCTCTAGTGAAGGTTACAGTCATGTTTGGTCCTCTAGTGAAGGTTACAGTCATATTTGTTCCTCTAGTGAAGGTTACAGTCATGTTTGGTCCTCTAATGAAGGTTACAGTCGTGTTTGTTCCTCTAATGTAGGTTACAGTCATGTTTGTTCCTCTAATGTAGGTTACAGTCACATTTGTTTCTCTAGTGAAGGTTACAGTCACGTTTGTTCCTCTAGTGAAGGTTACAGTCATGTTTGTTTTTCTAATGTAGGTTACAGTCATGTTTGTTCCTCTAATGTAGGTTACAGTCATGTTTGTTCCTCTAGTGAAGGTTACAGTCATGTTTGTTTTTTTCTAATGTAGGTTACAGTCATGTTTGTTCCTCTAGTGTAGGTTACAGTCATGTTTGTTCCTGTAGTGAAGGTTACAGTCATGTTTGTTCCTCTAGTGAAGGTTACAGTCATGTTTGTTCCTCTAGTGAAGGTTACAGTCATATTTGTTCCTCTAGTGAAGGTTACAGTCATATTTGTTCCTCTAGTGAAGGTTACAGTCATGTTTGTTCCTCTAGTGAAGGTTACAGTCATATTTGTTCCTCTAGTGAATGTTACAGTCATGTTTGTTCCTCTAGTGAAGGTTACAGTCATATTTGTTCCTCTAGTGAATGTTACAGTCATGTTTGTTCCTCTAGTGAAGGTTACAGTCATGTTTGTTCCTCTAGTGAATGTTACAGTCATGTTTGTTCCTCTAGTGAATGTTACAGTCATGTTTGTTCCTCTAGTGAATGTTACAGTCTTGTTTGTTCCTCTAGTGAATGTTACAGTCATGTTTGTTCCTCTAGTGAAGGTTACAGTCATGTTTGTTCCTCTAGTGAATGTTACAGTCTTGTTTGTTCCTCTAGTGAAGGTTACATGATGATGGCTGCTCTTCGAGCTTTGAAGGAAGGTGAGTTTAGATCAAGAGCTGTTCCCAAGCATCAAGGTACCGTCCTTGAATGAAGGTAAGGACAAATTCATCATCAACAGCACACACGCAACATTGTCTCCACTAACCATCATTGAACCCAGGTATTTAACACACTTTTTCTTCAAAAACAAAAAATCCAAATTTTGCCCCTTGCCAGCAAAAAGTGCCGAAGCCACATTAAAAATATTGCACCTGTGTTAATGCCGTATCCCCAATTTAGATTGGTAGACGATGACAGTGCGTCGTATGGGTGGAAACTGGTGGATAAGTTGCATAGGTTATTACGAGACTTTAGAGATCAATTACTGGATAAGAGCCGTGATGATGGCCATGCCAGCGGCTCATGTGAGACTTCGGGTCCTTGTGGCACATAGTAACTCCATTAAACTAGTAATTTCTTGTGGTAAAACGAGACTTAGAGGTTGCCAGCATTTCAATACAATCAGGTATAATTTATTATACATCATTTTCAGGAATGTTAGGTATGTATACATTGCTTGATATGTACTTTATGTTTTTTGAATAAATCTGTTATGCTAAATATAGATAAAAGACTAAATAATGTTATGCAGATTTGCATTTTAAATTTTAGCAGGAATGTGTATTTTCCAGATATTTAAAAATTGTGAAGCTATGAAGAAAAATATAAATATAAAAAAGACTAACGTAATATTACAGATTTTTGCACTTATAATCACAACTTATACTAGGAAATGCAAAAAAAATCAAAATCAAAATAAGCATTAGCTTTTAACGAGGTGAGAAATGTAACTAAGGTAATCAGTCATGTGGTACACCAGCGGTACACCAGCGGTACACCAGCGGTACACCAGCGGTACACCAGTGGTAAATCAGTGGTACACCAGCGGTACACCAGCGGTACACCAGCGGTACACCAGCGGTAAATCAGTGGTACACCAGCGGTACACCAGCGGTACACCAGCGGTACACCAGCGGTAAATCAGTGGTACACCAGCGGTACACCAGTGGTACACCAGCGGTACATCAGTGGTACACCAGCGGTACACCAGTGGTACACCAGCGGTACATCAGTGGTACACCAGCGGTACACCAGTGGTACACCACCGGTACACCAGCGGTACATCAGTGGTACACCAGCGGTACACCAGTGGTACACCAGTGGTACACCAGCGGTACACCAGTGGTACACCAGTGGTACACCAGCGGTACATCAGTGGTACACCAGCGGTACACCAGTGGTACACCAGCGGTACATCAGTGGTACACCAGCGGTACACCAGTGGTACACCAGCGGTACATCAGTGGTACACCAGCGGTACACCAGTGGTACACCAGCGGTACACCAGCGGTACATCAGTGGTACACCAGCGGTACACCAGTGGTACACCAGTGGTACACCAGCGGTACACCAGTGGTACACCAGTGGTACACCAGCGGTACACCAGCGGTACATCAGTGGTACACCAGCGGTACACCAGCGGTACATCAGTGGTACACCAGCGGTACACCAGCGGTACACCAGTGGTACACCAGTGGTACACCAGCGGTACACCAGCGGTACATCAGTGGTACACCAGCGGTACACCAGCGGTACACCAGTGGTACACCAGCGGTACAGCAGTGGTACACCAGCGGTACACCAGCGGTACACCAGCGGTACACCAGTGGTACACCAGCGGTACAGCAGTGGTACACCAGCGGTACAACAGCGGTACACCAGCGGTAAACCAGCGGTACACAAGCGGTACACCAGCGGTACACCAGCGGTACACCAGTGGTACACCAGCAGTACAGCAGTGGTATACCAGCGGTACACCAGCGGTACACCAGCGGTACACCACCGGTACACCACCGGTACAGCAGTGGTACACCAGCTGTACACCAGCGGTACACCAGCGGTAAAGCAGCGGTACACCAGCGGTACACCAGCGGTACACCAGCGGCACAGCAGTGGTACACCAGCGGTACACCAGAGGTACAGCAGTGGTACACCAGCGGTACACCAGCGGTACACCAGCGGTACAGCAGTGGTACACCAGCGGTACACCAGCGGTACACCAGCGGTACAGCAGTGGTACACCAGCGGTACACCAGCGGTACACCAGCGGTACACCAGCGGTACACCAGCGGTACAGCAGTGGTACACCAGCGGTACACCAGCGGTACAGCAGTGGTACACCAGCGGTACACCAGCGGTACACCAGCGGTACAGCAGTGGTACACCAGCGGTACACCAGCGGTACACCAGCGGTACAGCAGTGGTACACCAACGGTACACCAGCGGTACACCAGCGGTACAGCAGTGGTACACCAGCGGTACACCAGCGGTACAGCAGTGATACACCAGCGGTACACCAGCGGTACACCAGCGGTACAGCAGTGGCACACCAGCGGTACAGCAGTGGTACGCCAGCGGTACACCAGCGGTACACCAGCGGTACACCAGCGGTACGCCAGCGGTACACCAGCGGTACAGCAGTCGTACACCAGCGGTACACCAGCAGTACACCAGCGGTACAGCAGTGGAGCACCAGCGGTACACCAGCGGTACAGCAGTGGGACACCAGCGGTACACCAGCGGTACACCAGCGGTACACCAGCGGTACAGCAGTGGTACACCAGCGGTACACCAGCGGTACAGCAGTGGTACACCAGCGGTACACCAGCGGTACACCAGCGGTACACCAGCGGTACACCAGCGGTACACCAGCAGTACACCAGCGGTACACCAGCATTAGCATTAGCTTTTAACGAGGTGAGAAATGTAACTAAGGTACACCAGCGGTACAGCAGTGGTACACCAGCGGTACACCAGCGGTACACCAGCGGTACACCAGCGGTACAGCAGTGGTACACCAGCAGTACATCAGCGGTACACCAGCGGTACACCAGCGGTACACCAACGGTACACCAGCGGTACAGCAGTGGTACACCAGCGGTACAGCAGTGGTACACCAGCGGTACACCAGCGGTACACCAGCGGTACACCAGCGGTACACCAGCGGTACACCAGCGGTACACCAGCAGTACACCAGCGGTACAGCAGTGGTACACCAGCGGTACACCAGCGGTACACCAGCGGTACACCAGCGGTACAGCAGTGGTACACCAGCAGTACATCAGCGGTACACCATCGGTACACCAGCGGTACACCAGCAGTACACCAGCGGTACAGCAGTGGTACACCAGCGGTACACCAGCGGTACACCAGCGGTACACCAGCGGTACAGCAGTGGTACACCAGCAGTACATCAGCGGTACACCATCGGTACACCAGCGGTACACCAACGGTACACCAGCGGTACAGCAGTGGTACACCAGCGGTACACCAGCGGTACAGCAGTGGTACACCAGCGGTACACCAGCGGTACAGCAGTGGTACACCAGCGGTACACCAGCGGTACAGCAGTGGTACACCAGCGGTACACCAGCGGTACACCAACGGTACACCAGCGCTACAGCAGTGGTACACCAGCGGTACAGCAGTGGTACACCAGCGGTACACAAGCAGTACACCAGCGGTACAGCAGTGGAGCACCAGCGGTACACCAGCGGTACAGCAGTGGTACACCAGCGGTACACCAGCGGTACAGCAGTGGTACACCAGCGGTACACCAGCGGTACAGCAGTGGTACAACAGCAGTACATCAGCGGTACACCAGCGGTACACCAGCGGTACATCAGCGGTACACCAGCGGTACACCAGCTGTACACCAGCGGTACACCAGCGGTACACCAGCGGTACACCAACGGTACAGCAGTGGTACAGCAGTGGTACACCAACGGTACACCAGCGGTACACCAGCGGTACACCAGCGGTATACCAGCGGTACACCAGCAGTACATCAGCGGTACACCAGCGGTACACCAGCGGTATACCAGCGGTACACCAGCGGTACACCAGCGGTACACCAGCGGTACACCAGCGGTACACCAGCGGTACACCAGCGGTACACCAGCGGTACACCAGCGGTTCCTTAAGAATAGTGTCACACTCCTGAATAATTTATAAACATTGCTTTACAACAGACCTTTCCGGTCATCTGACAGAGCATCCTGGCCTTCGAATAGGATTGGCACACACACGCACACACACACACACACACACACACACACACACACACACACACACACACACACACACACACACACACACACACACACACACACACACACACACACGCACACCTGTACGTTGATATATTTTCGATCTAAACCTGTCAGTTTTCGAGATTTGGACTGGATAAGAACTCTCATCAAGAAAAACTTTCCTGAAGAATAAAATCCCAATATTGCAGCCTAATTATTCTGGATGAATTTTGCTACCGGTCACTGCCACCAAATATCAATTTGGCCTTCTCAGCTACACAGGAGTCATATATAACAAGCTTCAGGATATTATCAACCTTCACATTATGATTGTGTAACAAAGTAATATCTACCACCATCTTTCCTCACTTACAATGTTGGGTAGAGATGAAACAATGTTTCTACTACCCCATATATATAAATGTATTAATTCAAGGATATGTACAGTAAAATAAAGGTTGTATGTGATAAGTGGGTTATAGTAAGAGCGTATATGCACCTGGAGAAGAGAGAAGTGTAGAGGAGAGAGAGAGATTTTGGGAAATGTTGAGTGAATGCGTGGGGGAGTTTTGAACCAAGTGTGAGAGTACTTGTGGTTGGGGATTTCAATGCTAAAGTGGGCAAAAATGTTGTGGAGGGATTAGTAGGTAAATTTGGGGTGCCAGGGGTAAATGAAAATGGGGAGCCTTTAATTGAGCTATGTGTAGAAAGAGGTTTGGTAATAAGTAATACATATTTTATGAAGACGAGGATAAATAAATATACAAGGTATGATATACCACGTATTGAAAGTAGTTTGTTAGATTATATATTGGTGGATAAAAGGTTGATGGGTAGGCTCCAGGATGTACACGTTTATAGAGGGGCAACTGATATATCGGATCATTATCTAGTTGTAGCTACAGTTAGAGTAAGAGGTAGATGGGAAAAGAGGAAAATGGCAACATCAAGTAAGAAGGATGTGAAAGTGTATAAATTAAGGAAGGAGGAAATTCGGGTGAGATATAAGCAACTATCGGCAGAAAGGTGGGCTGGTGCAGGTATGAGTAGTGGGGGGGTTGAAGAGGGTTGGAATAGTTTTAAAAATGCAGTATTAGAATGTGGGGCAGAAGTTTGTGGTTATAGGAGGGTGGGTGCAGGAGGAAAGAGGAGTGATTGGTGGAATGATGAAGTAAAGGGTGTGATAAAAGAGAAAAAGTTAGCTTATGAGAGGTTTTTACAAAGCAGAAGTGTTATAAGAACAGTAGAGTATATGAAGAGTAAAAGAAAGATAAAGAGAGTGGTGAGAGAGTGCAAAAGGAGAGCAGATGCTAGAGTGGGAGAAGCACTGCCAAGAAATTTTAATGAAAATGAGAAAAAAATTTAGAGTGAGTTAAACAAGTTAAGAAAGCCTAGGGAACGAATGGAGTTGTCAGTTAAAAACAGAGTAGGGGAGTTAGTAGATGGGGAGATGGAGGTATTGGGTAGATGGAGAGAATATTTTGAGGAACTTTTAAATGTCGACGAAGAAAGGGAGGCGGTAATTTCATGCACTGGCCAGGGAAGTATACCATGTTTTAGGAGTGAAGAAGAGCACGATGTGAGTGTGGTGGAGGTACGTGAGGCATTACATAGAATGAAAGGGGGTAAAGCAGCTGGAACTGATGGGATCATGACAGAAATGTTAAAAGCAGGGGGAGATATAGTGTTGGAGTGGTTGGTATTTTTGTTTAATAAATGTATGAAAGAGGGGAAGGTACCTAGGGATTGGCGGAGAGCATGTATAGTCCCTTTATATAAAGGGAAGGGGGACAAAAGAGATTGTAAAAATTATAGAGGAATAAGTTTACTGAGCATACCAGGAAAAGTGTATAATAGAGTTATAATTGAAAGAATTAGAGGTAAGACAGAATGTAGGATTGCGGATGAGCAAGGAGGTTTTAGAGTGGGTAGGGGATGTGTAGATCAAGTGTTTACATTGAAGCATATATGTGAACAGTATTTAGATAAAGGTAGGGAAGTTTTTATTGCATTTATGGACTTAGAAAAGGCATATGATAGAGTGGATAGGGGAGCAATGTGGCAGATGTTGCAAGTATATGGAATAGGTGGTAAGTTACTAAATGCTGTAAAGAGTTTTTATGAGGATAGTGAGTCTCAGGTTAGGGTGTGTAGAAGAGAGGGAGACTACTTCCCGGTAAAAGTAGGTCTTAGACAGGGATGTGTAATGTCACCATGGTTGTTTAATATATTTATAGATGGGATTGTAAAAGAAGTAAATGCTAGGGTATTCGGGAAAGGGGTGGGATTAAATTATGGGGAATCAAATACATAATGCGAATTGACACAGTTACTTTTTGCTGATGATACTGTGCTTATGGGAGATTTTAAAGAAAAATTACAAAGTTTAGTGGATGAGTTTGGTAGTGTGTGTAAAGGTAGAAAGTTGAAAGTGAACATAGAAAAGAGTAAGCAATGTATGGTGTAAATATTATGCAGAAAATTCGGAGTGTGGAAATTAGGAGAAGGTGTGGAGTTAATAAAAGTATTAGTCAGAAGGCTGAAGAGGGATTGTTGAGGTGGTTTGGTCATTTAGAGAGAATGAATCGAAGTAGAATGACATGAAGAGCGTATAAATCTGTAGGGGAAGGAAGGCGGAGTAGGTGTCGTCCTCGAAAAGGTTGAAAGGAAGGGGTAAAGGAGGTTTTGTGGGCGAGGGGGCTTGGACTTCCAGCAAGCGTGCGTGAGCGTGTTCGATAGGAGTAAATGGAGACGAATGGTATTTGGGACCTGAAGAGCTGTTGGAGTGCGAGCAGGGTAATATTTAGTGAAGGGATTCAGGGAAACCGGTTATTTTTATATAGCCGGACTTGAGTCCTGGAAATGGGAAGTACAATGCCTGCACTCTCAAGAACGGGTTCCGGATATTGGCAGTTTGAAGGGATATGTTGTGTATCTTTATACGTATATGCTTCTAAACTGTTGTATTCTGAGCACCTCTGCAAAAACAGTGATTATGTGTGAGTGAGGTGAAAGTGTTGAATGATGAAAGTATTTTCTTTTTGGGGATTTTCTTTCTTTTTGGGTCGCCCTGCCTCGGTGGGAGACGGCCGACTTGTTAATATATATATATATATATATATATATATATATATATATATATATATATATATATATATATATATATATATATATATATATATATATATATATATATATATATATATATATATATATATATATATATATATATATATATATATATATATATATATACATATATATATATATATATATATATATATATATATATATATATATATATATATATATATATATATATATATATATATATATATATATATATATATATATATATATATATATATATATATATATCCTAGGTAATAGGTTTGTAGACAGCAACCACCCAGGGAGGTACTATCGTCCTGCCAACTGAGTGTGAAACGGAAACCTGTAATTGTTTTACATGATGGTAGTATTTTTGGTGTCTTTTTTCTGTCTCATAAACATGCAAGATTTCAGGTACGTCTTGCTACTTCTACTTACACTTAGGTCACACTACACATACATGTACAGGCATATATATACACACCCCTCTGGATTTTCTTGTATTTTCTTACTAGTTCTTGATCTTGTTTATTTCCTCTTATCTCCATGGGGAAGTGGAATAGAAGTCTTCCTCCACAAGCCATGCGCGTTGTTAAGAGGCGACTAAAATGCCGAGATCAAAGGGCTAGTAACCCCTTCTCCTGTATATATTACTAAATTAGAAGGAAAAACCTTCATATTTACTTTTGGGTCACCCTGCCTCGGTGGGATACGGCCGGTATATATATATATATATATATATATATATATATATATATATATATATATATATATATATATATATATATATATATATATATATATATACCCATCTGAATTTTCTTCTATTTTCTTAATAGCCCTTGTTCTTGTTTATTTCCTCTTATCTCCTTGGAGAAGTGGAAAAGAATTTTTCTTCTGTAAGACTTGCGTGTCATAAGAGGCGACTAAAATGTCGGGATCAAGCGGCTTGTAACCCCTTCTCCTGTATAAATTACTACATGTTTTTCTTTATGGGTCACCCTGCCACGGTGGGATATATATATATATATATATATATATATATATATATATATATATATATATATATATATATATATATATATATATATATATATATATACATGTATATATATATATATATATATATATATATATATATATATATATATATATATATATATATATATATATATATACATACATACATACACTGCGCAGTCATAATGCTCAGAATTCGTCTGGTGAAAGTGACTGATCCTAAGTTCCAGTATACTAGAACCTCTAGCCAGTGGGGTGTGGGAGGCATTCATTCAGGTTCTATCCAAGGAAAGAGTACTTGTAAATGAAAACGGAAGCTGAGGCTAGCCCCCGGATGAAGACATAACACATCCTTCCCAAGCCACGTCCCAGGAGCTACTGAGGCTGAGTCGCCTCGCGCGGTCCATACTCAAAAGTTACGCCACATCTTAATTTTCGTAACCCTTTATTTCCACTATTTCGTAGATACAAATTTCTTTCGTCAAACATAAAATTCGTGTAATGGCTTCCAGATGTTGACAGGGTTCACCTTACCCTAACAATGCCGATCAAATAAGAAGAAACTTGCGTAAACATCTTGACGCGAAAGTTTCGCGATGGCAAAGAGTGACGTCAGAGGAGTCAGCACGTGTGCAGGATCAACAGGTGAAGTGAGCATCAGTGAGCATCAGTGACCCTGTGGAGCCAGCCTCATCACGCGCATCCCTACACACCAACTCTTCCTTCTGTATTCAAACAGGTGAGACAACTTTAAGTATTTCTTGTTTCTTATTTTTTTTATATATGATCATTGTAACAGCCAAAAAAATACAAAATGATCATTGTATTCTTTCAGGTCATGCGCTCGGTGATGAATCCTGTCTGCCAAACTTCCTAATTTGGATCATTATTTCTCTTGTCGGTGGATGAGTGAGGGAGGTGACGCAGCACCAGTCATCGCTAGAAGACAGATCAACGGTCACAAATCTGTCAAGCTTTAAACCCGGAAAAGACTCTGAAAAGCTCCAGACTCTTATACTACGCTGTAATTTGTTTATAATTGACAGGTGCGTCAATTATAATCTTTAAACACTGCATTATACTTGGCAGATTGTGGTATACACATTAGTGAAAATGTCATGTAAATAGAAATAGTGCATCTTTGCACGTAAGCAGTGAAGCGACATCGATGCTTCAGTAAGTAGTGATCTCGAGGCCAGGACGATGCTGGACCAGCAGCGGTCACTACCTCCCGCCACCCACAACACAGCCTCTAAGGAGAAATATGGCCTACGCCCCAGAACTATCATTAAGAGGCTGCAACAGGAGAGAGTTCGTCAGGAGGTTTCCAAAAGAACGGTGAAGCCAAAGTCGAGGCCAGCGCCTCTGTCAAAGTACCGCAGGAAGACTGCCAACGCCAGGGAACGTCACCGCATGAAGGAAATTAACAATGCGTTCGAATCCCTTCGTAAAGTTCTTCCTGACGTAATGGAGGTTGAGGCAGCATCTCCTTCCATGACCAAGATAACGACTCTGCGCCTCGCTGTTAACTACATCAGGGCTCTCACTCACGTGCTACAGGATGAGGGTGATAATGATATGTGTTCTCTGGAGAGTTCACTGCAGTGTTCCTTCCAGGACTCCCTTCAGCTGGTAGGTGAAGGTGGTGACATCTCCGTCACCACCTTCACCTACCAGCATTCAACACCGCCTTTCACTCAGCAGTATCTCCCTCAAGTGTCTCACTTGTCGAGTTATTACTCCACTTCCAGTCACATCTCCAGCTCACCCTCCACATTGCGAGGATCACTGGGCAGTGCTAGCGACCTCGAGGACCTCCTTTCTGACGACTCATGTCTGCTGGAAGACAACCTCGAAGTTTTCCACGACATCTCTGTTGCTGATCCCTTTGATATCATCCTCCTGGCAGAAGAAAGAGACTCCCTCATTTTTACTACTGAAATCTGTAGTTAGTGACAGCCATGATGCATTCTTGAACGTGATATTACTTAGCTATAATCATACAAGAATACTTTTTCACCAAGTGGTTCACAATGTGATGGTGAAAGCAAGTTGTAATGATGTGAAAAGTGTGTGTACATATGTATCCCTAATTCACAGATAATTTTTTCATTTTTTAACGATGTACGAGAATGTATGGCTCTATCATGTGCCCATGTACACTTATTCTTGAGTTTAATCGTGTGTACCTAATCAGGAGACATTTTTATCGGAGTTGGCTCTTGACGAGAGTGAGAACTGGAGTAGTGATGAGAATATTTGAAAGACAATTCCGACGCCGCATCATATATTTTCAAAATACAAATTTTACTAGTCTAATGACGTGCCATTTTCGTAACTTAATCAGTTTTGATATTTCTGTGACATGGCAAACTCCGTGGCCAGACAACATTCTCATTGCTGTAAGACCTAACAAAACTTAGTAACTTCTGCGTTAGTTTTGTTTTCTGATCAAACAAAAAACAAACGTTTGTTACAGTATAGACTTATTGAAAACAAATATTTAATGTGTTATTACATCAGGTCTTCCTTTTAGAGAGAAATGGACACAAATGTACGCACTATGGGCACCTTTACTGGACATTTAAATGGACACCTTCCTGAGATCTTGGCATGATCAAGGTCCCAGGACCGAAACGTTTTCGGTGAAGTGCATTCATTGAAGTCCATTTCCCATTTTATCTTACTACGAAACTTCGTTCTCGTAGTAACCTACACTGTAGCCATAAGCTGCCATATATATTATTTTTGAATGTACGAAGATATCACGTGTTATGATCTATTTTCTACTAAGCTTTTAATAAAATAAAAGTGTACACTTAATGCCTTTTCATTGTTCTTCACTTCGTGAGTCCATGAGTAAGGAACAAAGATAGCAACAATTATCCAGCCTAAATATTATAATACAATAACCACAATAATGTTATGACATACAATGCTACGATCACAATACCGTCATCATATACAATCCTAAAATCAAAATAAACTCAACATATAAAAGATACAACCAAAATAACGTCAACATAGACATTACAATAATGGCAACAATGACATAACGACAAGACTACAATAATGGCAACACTGATATAACCACAAGACTACAGTAATGGTAACACTAATATAACGACAAAATTACAATACCTGCAACACTTAATCCAATAAAGCAATAACGGCAATAAATGCAACACTACAAAAATAAGCATGTAACTAGTAGTTTTAATAAAGAAATATTTACTAACACGTTTGACATTGTTTGACCCGACGGAGATTGGAAAGTTATTTACACTGTATGTAAAGGTGTTAAATCTATGTGGGTGTTGAAGGTGAGGGTTTGTAGAAGCTCGATCCCCCGACAGCTAATTGCTGCCTGGTCTCTGGCCTGTCAGGCTGAGGGTGAGACCGCTTTCTACGGGAGACTTCCTTCCACGGGAGATTTCTTCTACAGGAGATCCCTTTCTACGGGAGACTCATTCCTACAGGAGAATTCCTTCTACATGAGCCTCCCTTCTACATGAGACTCCCTTCTACAAGAGACTCCCTTCTACAGGGGATTCCCTTCTACAGGAGACTCACTTCTACAGGAAGTGAGAACGCGGCTTTTACACACCACACGCATGTCAGGGCACTCTCTCTGCTGTGATATACTCAGGTGAGTCTTGTTCTTAGGAACTGAAATTACCTTTTTATTCCTCGGCCCAAACCTTTTATGACAATTTCCTGCAGCGGCAGCAGCAGCAGCAGCAGCAAGGTGCTGAAGTCAACCTAAACTGATGCATCCTTCCCGGAGGTGGACACATCAACTGGTTGCCGAGGTCATCCTTCGCTTGAGACAGCTCTTCCACCTCTGCGCTCCCCACACACCAATATTTATGCATCAATAAATCCCTAAACCTGACGCAAAGGATTTATGGTGCAATAATTTGCTTTTCCTGACGCAAAAGGATTTATGGAACGATCCATCGCTACCACTGAGGGTAAAGGAGACATGACGAAGTATCGACGGATGTTGAAGGAGTCCCTTCAAATGGAAGGGATGCCTTGTTGCCAGCAAAGAGCTCTTGATCCAAGGAATTAGAGCTACCTTCTTTTCAACAAACCTAATTACCTCCGATTTTTCAGGCTGGTGAATTGAACACCTGTGTAACACTCAGGTATCATTGTTTTCGAACACAAACAAGCCTAAGTGTTGTACTTGTGTCTTACTGATCAACTAGTCGATATATGCCATTTATGATGTATTTCTCAGGAGTTTTATGAATTACAGGTTTAGCTTTCTCCCCCATGATGATAACTGATAATGATGATAATGAAGACTGTGCTTGTTCAGTATGCCTCCATGTGGACACTCCATTGTCAATACTTACAGTAGGGCTGCAATGGTGGTCACTGCTAACATTGCAAGGTTTTGTGTCTTACTGAAGCCGTCATGGTTGAGCTGCTAAGTAGAGATCAAGTGTAATCACTACCATCCTTCCTCCTCACCTACCAGGTTCCACTCACTGTATTACCAGTTGTAAAATGTTACATTTGTTTATTAATTTCCTACTATTATGTGTCGCCTCCGGGTTATGTATGTTTAACACTCCTATAACATAAATAGGTACCATGGTAATAATACCTATTTAAAATAGGTGTGTGTGTGTGTGTGTGTGTGTGTGTGTGTGTGTGTGTGTGTGTGTGTGTGTGTGTGTGTGTGTGTGTGTGTGTGTGTGTATTTAAAATAGGTGTGTGTGTTGAGGTGTGAGTGATTGTAATATTGATCGAGAGGTGAGCATACTTGCAATATTCATAAACAAAAAATATATATAAAATAAATATTTTTACAAAAAATAACAGAATTATTTTGATATTACATAATCAGTTAAAATGGCGCCAAATACTTCTTTGAAAGTTTAAGAGAATTCTACTTGTCTAGCTTATCCTGACGTAAGATACTGCACAGTATACATCCTGACGTAAGATACTGCAGAGTATACATCCTGACGTAAGATACTGCAGAGTATACATCCTGACGTAAGATACTGCACAGTATACATCCTGACGTAAGATACTGCAGAGTATACATCCTGACGTAAGATACTGCAGAGTATACATCCTGACGTAAGATACTGCACAGTATACATCCTGACGTAAGATACTGCAGAGTATACATCCTGACGTAAGATACTGCACAGTATACATCCTGACGTAAGATACTGCAGAGTATACATCCTGACGTAAGATACTGCACAGTATACATCCTGACGTAAGATACTGCAGAGTATACATCCTGACGTAAGATACTGCACAGTATACATCCTGACGTAAGATACTGCACAGTATACATCCTGACGTAAGATACTGCACAGTATACATCCTGACGTAAGATACTGCACAGTATACATCCTGACGTAAGATACTGCACAGTATACATCCTGACGTAAGATACTGCACAGTATACATCCTGACGTAAGATACTGCACAGTATACATCCTGACGTAAGATACTGCACAGTATACATCCTGACGTAAGATACTGCACAGTATACATCCTGACGTAAGATACTGCACAGTATACATCCTGACGTAAGATACTGCACAGTATACATCCTGACGTAAGATACTGCACAGTATACATCCTGACGTAAGATACTGCACAGTATACATCCTGACGTAAGATACTGCACAGTATACATCCTGACGTAAGATACTGCAGAGTATACATCCTGACGTAAGATACTGCACAGTATACATCCTGACGTAAGATACTGCACAGTATACATCCTGACGTAAGATACTGCACAGTATACATCCTGACGTAAGATACTGCACAGTATACATCCTGACGTAAGATACTGCACAGTATACATCCTGACGTAAGATACTGCACAGTATACATCCTGACGTAAGATACTGCAGAGTATACATCCTGACGTAAGATACTGCACAGTATACATCCTGACGTAAGATACTGCACAGTATACATCCTGACGTAAGATACTGCACAGTATACATCCTGACGTAAGATACTGCAGAGTATACATCCTGACGTAAGATACTGCACAGTATACATCCTGACGTAAGATACTGCAGAGTATACATCCTGACGTAAGATACTGCAGAGTATACATCCTGACGTAAGATACTGCACAGTATACATCCTGACGTAAGATACTGCACAGTATACATCCTGACGTAAGATACTGCACAGTATACATCCTGACGTAAGATACTGCACAGTATACATCCTGACGTAAGATACTGCACAGTATACATCCTGACGTAAGATACTGCAGAGTATACATCCTGACGTAAGATACTGCAGAGTATACATCCTGACGTAAGATACTGCACAGTATACATCCTGACGTAAGATACTGCAGAGTATACATCCTGACGTAAGATACTGCACAGTATACATCCTGACGTAAGATACTGCACAGTATACATCCTGACGTAAGATACTGCACAGTATACATCCTGACGTAAGATACTGCACAGTATACATCCTGACGTAAGATACTGCACAGTATACATCCTGACGTAAGATACTGCACAGTATACATCCTGACGTAAGATACTGCACAGTATACATCCTGACGTAAGATACTGCACAGTATACATCCTGACGTAAGATACTGCAGAGTATACATCCTGACGTAAGATACTGCAGAGTATACATCCTGACGTAAGATACTGCACAGTATACATCCTGACGTAAGATACTGCACAGTATACATCCTGACGTAAGATACTGCACAGTATACATCCTGACGTAAGATACTGCACAGTATACATCCTGACGTAAGATACTGCACAGTATACATCCTGACGTAAGATACTGCACAGTATACATCCTGACGTAAGATACTGCACAGTATACATCCTGACGTAAGATACTGCACAGTATACATCCTGACGTAAGATACTGCAGAGTATACATCCTGACGTAAGATACTGCAGAGTATACATCCTGACGTAAGATACTGCACAGTATACATCCTGACGTAAGATACTGCAGAGTATACATCCTGACGTAAGATACTGCACAGTATACATCCTGACGTAAGATACTGCACAGTATACATCCTGACGTAAGATACTGCACAGTATACATCCTGACGTAAGATACTGCACAGTATACATCCTGACGTAAGATACTGCACAGTATACATCCTGACGTAAGATACTGCACAGTATACATCCTGACGTAAGATACTGCACAGTATACATCCTGACGTAAGATACTGCACAGTATACATCCTGACGTAAGATACTGCACAGTATACATCCTGACGTAAGATACTGCACAGTATACATCCTGACGTAAGATACTGCACAGTATACATCCTGACGTAAGATACTGCACAGTATACATCCTGACGTAAAATACTGCACAGTATACATCCTGACGTAAGATACTGCACAGTATACACAAGATAAAGGACTAGATACTTTTGCAAGATTTGGGAATCTTTATTGTGGAAACGTTTGGCTAACAAGTGGTTTCCTCAGTCCGATATACAGATGAATGGGGGGGAAGATATGGAGTTTGAGGTAATCAGTCCTGAGTCGCCCACCGTGTGGGCGAAACGTCGCCACTAAACAAACGCATTAAACAGGATTCATCTCTCCACAGCTTCAGAAGACAGAAGGTGCGTGACCCGGCGTGACTCCGGACCAACACAGCTAACTCATGAATCATGTCAGGGCGGCGCGGGGGGTGAGGTGACAGCCACTCAGAGAAAGGCAA
This sequence comes from Cherax quadricarinatus, assembly GCF_038502225.1. Lineage (NCBI taxonomy): Eukaryota > Metazoa > Arthropoda > Malacostraca > Decapoda > Parastacidae > Cherax > Cherax quadricarinatus. The sequence goes on from NC_091316.1 coordinate 25,665,237, forward strand.
GACGCTTGCCTTGGCCTACCCTACCAGACGCTTGCCTTGGCCTACCCTACCAGACGCTTGCCTTGGCCTACCCTACCAGACGCTTGCCTTGACCTACCCTGCCAGACGCTTGCCTTGGTCTACCCTGCCAGACGCTTGCCTTGGCCTGCCCTACCAGACGCTTGCCTTGGCCTACCCTACCAGACGCTTGCCTTGGCCTACCCTACCAGACGCTTGCCTTGGCCTACCCTGCCAGACGCTTGCCTTCGCCTACCCTGCCAGACGCTGCCAGTTCAACAGGTCGAAAGTAGAAATATAACTTCCTTGGTGGTAGATAAATCAATTCCAACTGAAACACTTTTTTGAGGAAAAACAAAAGAGGCCGATTATAAGGTGCTAGGAACCTGGTTCACATTATTATTATTATTATTATTATTATTATTATTATTATTATTATTATTATTATTATTATTATTGTTGTTGTTGTTGTTGTTATTACGCTTGTTGTTACTATTATGATTATTATTACTATTATTACTGAGAATCACTAAACCCGTGGGGTGTCCTGCAGCGCCTGGGGAATGAAAGGCAAACAGGTTAGAGCCAAGGATAGGGAAGATGGGTTCAGCTCCTTGGATCAAGAGCTTCTTGCTGGCATCAAGGCACTTACCTCTCTTGAGTGGTGAGGGGGGCTTGATACCGGCGAACGACTATCGATATAAGGAGTTGACTCCTCTACTCATCCTTGAATCAAGCCTGATTACCCCTACTGGTTTAGCGCTTCCCCACAAATGAGAGAAGGTGGAGGAAGAAGTAGGGAAGAGGGGCGGGGAGGGGGAGGGAGAAGGTAGGATAACTACCATTGTCATAGGAACAAGTGTAACTGGTTGTGTAGCGGGGTGAGCGCACAAACACATGCCCGGGCAGCTCGCCGGTAATGCCCGGTAGTGTCAGACTCCCGAACACGCAATTTACCAGACCGATATCGATCAGGGAGCACTGTAGATCACTGTTATTGTCTGCTTTGATTGCTTGTCTCGTCCCAGGATTTACCTACCTGCCAAGTGGCAGGTGGACCAAGATGCAATTCCGGAGTCTGGCAATCTGTGTGTGTGTGTGTGTGTGTGTGTGTGTGTGTGTGTGTGTGTGTGTGTGTGTGTGTGTGTAAGATTTGAAATGCCTAAAATGGATATTAACAGGGATATTAAAACACTACCACTATGAACACATAGTCACAAACGACTTCAAGACGCTGTGCTTGGTGTACGTCAGACCAGTTCTGGAGTATGCAGCACCAGCGTGGAGTACGACCTCGTCAAGCACTTGTACAAGCTTTAGAACAGCGTTTCTCAACCTGGGTTCCCTGGAACCCCAGGGTTCCGAGAGAGGTCGCTAGGGGTTCCTTGAGAAATAATGATAAATAGGCTAATCATGTGTAAATGCATTTTTGAGTCATTTTTGTGTTTAATTTTTTATTCGTAATTTTGCTATACACGTATGACATATTCTTGGAAAATTCTTGGGTAGTATAATAAAGTCTTCAACCTGTTATATCATTTAAAAGTATAATAATCATAGAAAATATATTTAGCGACGTGTATACGGCACCAGTGTGAAACCGCCTTTAGTGGTCAGTGGTCAGTCCATCAAGACTGATAGACTGAATAATCGACTCCTGGCTGAGGGACTGATTACCTTAAACTCTTCCACACATTCCATTGTTATTCTCTATATTGGACTGAAGAAGCCACTGGTTGGCGAAATGTTTCATCAGTAAAGATTCCCAAATGTTGCACAGGTGTCTCATTCTTCAATTTGTCGGTTTTCAAAACCCTTGTCATCACAAGTCGCTCAAAGTGAAGGTAACATGGCCAAGGGTGAACGAGAACAAGCTGTCTCTATTATGGCTTCGTTAGTCTTTTCCAGCTTTATCGGGATCGAGCAAAGGATGGGGAGGGTAGCCTAATCTCCTAAAATCGAGATCTCTTCCTTGGCATTAAGACATCTTTCTTGAAGGAAGTCTTCTCCAGGGAAAGGCACTAAGCCAGTAATTGCCACACACTTAAGGGAGTTACAATAATGACAAGTACTAGAGAAATTGTCAGGTTTAGGCATCGGCTAAAAAGATTACATCCTAGAGTCTTTCAGTGTGAGGAATCATATCTCTAGTATTTCATTGTCTTTATGAAGTGTAACAACCTTAAATATTGTCATATGGGGCCTCTGAGGTTTGATATGTCTCAGGTCCTCATGTCGAACTCTGGCTGTGACTCAGGGTGATCATAAACCTTCAAGTAACTATATGAAGAATGGGACGAGTACAGCCTTCCAGATTTGATATTGTGATTGTGACGAGTACAGTTTTCCAGCGTCAACGTTATGAATACGATGCGTATAGTCTTCTAGTGTCGACGTTGTGGATGGACATTGTCACGAGTGAACCATCTCCATCACACCCTAGTGCTTGATACAACCACCACCAGTATCCCCAGAGTACCTGGTGCCCTGGGATATTGGCGTAGGTCTGCGCTGTATGACCCTTGTAGGTTTAGCGCTTATTTTTTATAATAATAATAATAATAATAATAATAATAATAATAATTGGCATATATGAACCATCCCTGGTGCACACCGGCGCTTGGTCCAGCCACCACCAGTGTCCTACATTGCCATTAAATTCTAAAAGCAGTAGGCCGAGTTTTCACCTGGAGAACGAACGGTCAAGGATGAACTACAGCAACAAAACTTTCTCTCAAATTTGAGCTTCATTAAGCTGATGTTTTTCAAATGAGCGGCTTGATGTTGATGAAGAGCTCTTGGTACAAGAAACTGGAGCTCCCTCTCCTTGCTCAAATTCAACCTGAACTACTCCTACTCCAAAGACGCTGTATAGCTCGTACAAGTTTAGTGCTTTCCTATAAGTATAAAAACAATAAATTTAATAAATAATAATAATTATGTTGAGTGGAGAATTTTCAGTAAAGGCTCAGCCTGACACGTATCTTTTTTTTTTTTTTTACCTTTTTTTCCGGGAAGGTGAAAAGGAACACTGATAAAGATGGGAACAAAGAAATATAGAAGAAAGGTGAACATCCAGATGAACACAAGCCCACTGAGAAACACAATGCTGTGAATAAGTGTGGTAGGAGAGGAGGCAGTAAAACTCCAAGCAGGAATGTAAAAGCAAGATTTGGTAGAGTCTTAGAAGCCAGGATTGAAGGTTAAAAAGCTGGATCAGGAGCTGGAGGTCTACCTCGGCAATCATTGCTATATGAGTAAACACACACA